>NC_142131.1:48357500-48665000 GCF_024610735.1 Ursus americanus | reverse complement strand
ACCAATAGACAAATGGGTAATAAAGATAGGGTGCGTATATGTGTGTGTATGCGACAGAGTTATCACATAGCCTTAACAAAGGATGAGATGGTGTCGCTTGCAACACCATGGATGGACCTAGGGGGTATTATGCTGAGTGAAGTGAGTCAGACTGAGAAAAACACCATGCAATTTCACTTACATGCAAAATCTAAAAAACAAAACAAATGAATAAAAAAACAAGAAGAAGGGGCGCCTGGGTGGCACAGCGGTTAAAGCATCTGCCTTCGGCTCAGGGCGTGATCCCGGCGTTCCGGGTTCGAGCCCCACGTCAGGCTCCTCCTCTATGAGCCTGCTTCTTCCTCTCCCACTCCCCCTGCTTGTGTTCCCTCTCTCACTGGCTGTCTCTATCTCTGTCAAATAAATAAATAAATAAATAAATCTTTAAAAAAAAAAAACAAGAAGAAGAATCAGACCTCTAATCACAGAGAGCAAATTGATGGTTGCCAGAAGGGAGGGCTTGGGGGGATGGGCAAAATAGGTGAAGGGCGGTGGGAGATACAGGCTTCAAGTTATAGAATGAGTAACTCACAGGAATAAAAAGCATGGCACAGGGAATACAGTCAATGATATTTAGATGGCACTCAGTGGCACTAGACTATACCTATACTTGCGGTGAGCACAGCATAACGCATAGAGATGTTGAATCGCTATGGTGATTTATGCATGCCTAAAACTAATACAACGTTGTGCATCACCTTCACGCAATTTTTTTTAAAGATCCAAAATCAATTTTCTACTCAAAGAAAGTAAAAGTCTCCTATTATACTATCTACAGTTTTGTACCTTTCACAGTTTTACCTTCATGTATGCCAACTGTATTCCAAAATTTCTCTGTTTCAAGTTGGTACATAGAAAGGACAAGGAAGAACCCACAAGACCAATATTCTCCACTTCAAAAGTCTGCCTTGAGTGGGTCTGAGTAGACTGTATCAACAACATCCCATTGCCTGTGAAAGTTACCGCCCATTTCTTTAGTAACCTGCTCTTCCTTTGGTCTGTTAGCTCAAGTAAGAGAAGCCAGGCTCCAAATAACTTTCAGCACGCAAAGCCTTCTGAAAGAGTTGAATGAATGAAAAGAGATTCTATTCCCAAAGAACCAGGGTGAGTCCAGGGGGAGCCATGGGTCATGTACAGTTGCCTGACCAATTTAGGAAGTATCCCTCACAGTGAACCAAGGGACCACTTTTACCGTTTTAAGCCAACATACATGTAATACACGTAATATGCCCCAGATTATCTCATTATTCCTATGAGCACTAGAAGTCAAAAGTCCAGTGAATTTTCAAAGAGAAAATGCACAGAGAAAATATGGCTTTGGTGCCATAGCTCCTACTACCTATCTCCACTGGGACATACTCTGTCACTGATTAACCACGTAGTCTGGGCCAAGTCACTTAACTTCTCTGTGACTTAGTCTTCCCAGATATGAGAAATGAAGATAAGTCAACAATAACTTATCTCATAGGATCATGGAGATAAGTGAAAGAAGTGACTACGTATGGATTTTGTAAACAAACAGGCACACACAAGTATTATAGCACAACAATTCCTTTCCCATTATCCACCGAGTCCCCATGACAGAACTTCTCCAGAAGATTCTGAGTCCAGCACTCTTCCCAGCACCCTGCAGGCCCCCTGCAGCCTGAACAATATTATGACACAATTAACTCTCTTCTAAGGAACTAAAATGCTTAAAAGTCCTAAGCGCATCAGCTGGTAAGTCACAGCCTCAGAACATCACTGAATCATTAACAGGTAACTCAACAATCCATAGCTGCATGCCTGCTTTGCTTCCAAGTGTTTTATGTATTTGGTCTTGCCATCTTCTCCCCTCCGTGAGCCATGTGACCTTGGATAAGTCCTATAAACTATCTGATCCTTAATTTCCTATTTACGAAGTTGGCTAGTACTACTTTCCCTTCCTTATCCTACAGGCTTGCAGGGTGTGGATTTACAAAGCAGCCTGTCAATACATCTCACAAACACTGAAGAGCACAGTCGTTGCCGTAGCACATACTGTCTCCCCCTATTAGTCTAAGCACAGGGAGGACAAGGGATATTGGCGGCTTTATGCACTGCCGTCCCTTCAGCATCTAGAATAGTGCCTGGCACATAACATGCATTCAGTAAGTATTTGTGAGTGACATAAACATAAGAACTCTCCATCATCGCCAATATGACTCTTTCAAGTGTTTATGTAAAATTTCAGGTCTAAAACTCAAAGCATCCTTTTTCTGTACATATTTATGTGTAACTTAACCCTTCAATGTAAATATTACAGACGCCATTTTCTTCTTGAACGCACAAAAGAAAGAGAACATAGGAAAGTATGCCCCACCCAAGCTCTATGGTACAGGGCATCTGCAAACAGAGAGATGCCTCCCTGACAGTTGAGATCTAGACATTCTCAAAACTATTTAATAGCAGTATCTAAAACTAGTATCAAACATGCCCAATAATAAGGGGAACGCCAAGGCAAAAGAAATTAGAAGCCACTAGGGCCTAGCTAAGCAGAAACTGAGAGGTCGGTTCTTTGGAGAACGGTTGCAATGGGAGCTCCTGAGTTCCAGTGCTCCTTCATCCCGCTGCGGGAAGCACTCTCTCCCCCCCCCTCAGGTATATAGGGCCTCAGAGCCCTCACCTTTCTGTTACACAGTGTCAATTGTAAACACTTAAAATGATCACCATTGGCATCCTTCTCAAAGCAAAATGCAGTATTAACTATCAAAAACAAGCCTTAAAGTTGTTGATGCCTTTTGACCCATTAATCACAATAAAAATAGAAACCATTTAAATGTTTAACAAGAAGATGTTAATTTTGATAATTAATTATTTCTAAATGGTGACTAAGAGGGAAAAAAAATCACATCCAAAAAGCTACTTGGTCTCCATGGACACAATCTCTCACGTATGCACAGCACTTGATAATTCACAAACCACAAACACCTCATCCCTGAGACTCTGTCTGAGCAGGGATAAACAAGACTGAATATACCCATTTTGTAAATGGTTATACAAGATACATCTATTTTTCAAATTAGAAAATATTCTCCATATTTTAGGAGTCTGCCTGTGGACAAAAGTTGATAGGTAGTCGTGGCAAGCAAAAATTCTAAGAAGCACCCCCCGCCCCGACCTGGAACCCCTACTACCTGGTGTATACACCCCGTATAATCCCCTCCACTTGAGCGTGAGTGACCTCATCAAGAGGACAGGTTATCACAGCATGATTATGCTTTCTTATGTGGCAAAAGGGATTTTTTTTTTCAGATGGAATTAAGATACCTAATCAGTTGACTTTGAGTCAATCAAAAAGGTTACTCTGGGTGGGCCTGACCTAATCAGGTGAGATATATAAAGCAATTCCAAGTCAGAGAGAAATTCTGCTTCTGCCAATTAAGGGGAAAACTGCTGCACTAACGAGAGGAGGGCCATGTGGCAAGGTATGACTGGTGGCCCCTCAGTGCAGAGATCAGCCCCCACTTGGCAGCCATCAAAAAAGCTGATGGAAACTCATTCCATTAGCACAAGAAAATAAACTTTGTCAAGCACCTAAAGTAGTCTGGAAGCAGGTTTTTTTCTAGGGGATCCCCCAAGTGAGGACACAGCTGATCAAGACGTAGATTTTCAGCCCTGGGAGACCCTGCTCCAACGGCCAGTTAGTCCATGCCTGGACTCTTGACCCACAAACACTCTGAGGTAATAAATGTGGACTGTTTTAAATCACCAAGCATGTGGTTACTGTTATACAGCGATAACAAACCAGTACAGTATTGAAACGGGTTCTAGAATGAAGTCACTCCCTGAGTAGGGGCTGATTTTCAGGTCCTGTGTGATTTATGCCCAAGTTCCCAGGTCTAAGATCTGAGTGAGTCAGCACGAACAGCAAATGCTGACTCACGTTTTACCCTCTTTCTGCCTTCAAGCACAGCAGAAGCAAATAGCCAGCAACAGAGAAGATAAACTGCATGCCAACAGGATCAAGAAAAGCAGCTCCAGGGGCTCCTGGGTGGCATAGCGGTTAAGCGTCTGCCTTTGGCTCAGGGCGTGATCTCGGCGTTACAGGATCGAGCCCCACATCAGGCTCCTCCACTATGAGCCTGCTTCTTCCTCTCCCACTCCCCCTGCTTGTGTTCCCTCTCTCGCTGGCTGTCTCTATCTCTGTCGAATAAATAAATAAAATCTTTAAAAAAAAAAAAAAAAAGCAGCTCCAACCACCTCTAATGAGTCTACAGGCCTGCTCCATTTGACAAGGGTATCAGACAGGCTCTGAGGTGGCAAGCTTTGCATCAACACACTCCAACACTGTGCTGTTTGCTATTCCAATTTCCTAGGGGACAAAGAACAAGTTCACAAGTGCACTCAATCGCTGTCAAATCAGCCACCCTACTTGTATCTCCCTGGAGCAGATGCTGCTGGCTCTGGGTCTCATTAGAGTAAATGGGCACTGTTCCCCCTGCTTGTCACTTCTACAGGCAAATGGGGGATGGGGGTCTCTTGGAAAGTGATGCAACTGCTTCTAGAATTATTTTTTGAGATGCTTCCTGATATCCAGCAAACACTGCCCCGAAGAATATGTAAAGGGCACCTTCCTGGCATCCCATAGCAGAGGATGGGATCCCTTTCCTCCTCTCCCTGGGAGATCAGAGACGCCTCCCTTCCTCTCATCAATTGCTGGAAATATTGCCTCGCATGATATAAACCACAGGACCGCCCACCTCACGCAACCAAATACATTATGCTCATCAAGGTGAGAATAAGACCCAAGGAAATGGGTTGCCTTCCTTCCTCCCACATTCTGGTAAAATTTGGGAAAGATAAACACAGTTGTCTGCAAGACTGCAATAACCTCCAACCTGGGCATCTTGCCTCCGGCCTTGCTTCCTCCAATCCCTGTTTTCCAATCTGCTGAGAGCTAACTTTCTAAAATACAAATTTAATAGGGTTAGTCACATACGCTGGCATCCGTATGCAAAGCAAACACCGCCTTAAAGTCTTCTAGGCCTTACAGGTAAAACACAGATTCTCTTGAATGATGTACAAGGCTCTTTAGGACACCACCGCCCCCACCACCATCGCTCCAAACTCTTGTCTTGTACTCAATGCTCGACCAATTTTAAATTAACTTGCAATTCTCAAGACCCACCATGATCTGCCTCACCTCGATGTTATACAACCTACTGTTTCTTCCACTCCAAATATTCTTCCTTTACCCCTCACCTGATTAACTCAGATTCAATCCCTCAAATATTAGCCTAGAGTCCTTTCTCCTGAAAAGCCCTCTCTTTTCTCCCAGTGGTGGACCAGGTCACCTTGCGAGGGGTTTCCCTTCCTCCCTGGCTAATGGGCCACTCAGCACTCCCTAATGAAACTGCTTCGCCACCGTGCTCTCTCACACTAGACTGGAAACTCGTTGGCTTTACCCACTTCACTGCGTTTTCTCCATCGCAGGACCTGGCAGAGTAGGCAGCAAATAAACGGTGATGAAGGAAGGAAGGGACAAGTGAATGAAGTCATTTTTTTAAAGATGCTTCTTCACAAATTTTATTTGCATATTCGAAGCCCTCTAGGATAAAACCTCAGCCCAGTTCCTCAACCTCTCCTACCTCATGCCTCCACACCCCAGAGCATCCAGTCAGACTGAACCACTCGTTATGTCCCATCCACACCCCACATAGTGCTACCTCAGAGCCTTTGTTCACATTGCCCCCTCAGTAAACATGCCACACCCACAATCCCACAATCCCACCACATCCCCACAATCCCACCAGTCATTCCCTCCTTGATGCAGAATTAATCTGTCCCCTCCTTGTCCTTATGTCATGATGCTTGTGCTTTCTGATGAGCACTTTGGAGTTTTTGCCTTGTTTATGTGTCTATTTTTTGAATTGAAATACAAATTCCTTAAGGACAGCAACAGTGTTTTAGTCATCACAGAGTCTAAGATTCTCCTTAATATTTATAATGTTATGTAATATTTAGTCCACTTTATGCAGTTTTAGGATTAAAAGGAATGGTAATAATTTTTAAATAATAATATAAACTTACTAGATACTAACCTGTATACAGCTCTAAATTAACTTTTATGAGGGAGAGAGAGAGAGAGAACATGCAAGCCAGCGGAGGGGCTGAGGGAGACAGAGAGAGAGAGAGAATCTCAAGCAGGCTCCACACCCAGCACAGAGCCTGACACGAGGCTAGATCTCACGACCCTGAGATCATGACCTGAGCGGAAATCAAGAGCTGGATGTTTAATGGAATGAGCCAGCCAGGTGCCCCTGAATGAATGTTTTATATTCATTCCTTATGATCTACTAAAATTGCATGGTGGTTATTAGTATCCCCATCATGCAGACAGTTAATTTATACAAGCTGACAAAGATCACATAGTGAGTACGTGGCAGATCCAAGACTGAACTCAGGCTTGTCTGGCACCTGCAGCTGACTTTTTTCCACCTACACCATATTTGCTCATTCTGAGTATGCAATAGGACTCCGAAGTTTGCAGCGTTTCAACAGTGTAAGCCTCCCAATAAAGCCTGGTTTTACTTTTTCTACAGTCTCATCGTAATTAAGATGAACCTATAGCCTATCGTTGTACAAAACTTCTCCTGGAGTCAGGTACATGCCTACAGTGGCTCACAGACCACAGGCCATCAGTGGTCTGCAAGGAAGAGATGTGCTCCCCCAGGGCACCTGTCCATCAGCGACACCCATTAACTGGGCAACACTAGTCTCCACCTGGTCAAGAATCCAGTATCTGGCTTATGTATATCCAAATCCACATAACTGGGATAAAATCAATGCCTCCTCACCCCTGGCAACAGAGCCTTGAGTGTTGACCCTTTGTGAGGGAAATTCAAGGAAGGCCACAGAAGGCAACATGACAGCAGCCAAAGGATGGGGCTTGGTATTTTATCACATCCTTCAAGTTATTTTCCAAGTAGCTTGCACAGTGCTCAACACTTAGTCATTATGTTGTTTAATCCATAAAACCTGGTGTGTTATTATTACCCTCAATATAGAAATGAAAAAAGGGACACAGAATAGTGAAATAATATTGCCTAGGTTGCCCAGCTAAAAGCAGAGAGAAGCAATCGAACACGGGTCTGCCTCATCCCGTCGCCCCACTCATGACCATTTTTGTACAGTGCTTCTATTATCTATCTCTGTCCACATCTCACAGTGCATCACCCAAGCTTCCACCTGAAAAGCATGCTCACAGTTGCTCTGTTTCTGCCTAACTGATCCAAACAAAACAGAGAAAGCTCCTGGGCACCCCAACCCAAATAACTTCTCACTCCAGGGGCATTCAAATCCCAAAGCTGGTTTCACAAGCATCTGGGTGTTTGTCCCAAATCCTGACCTATTTCCAACTTGTGTAATTACATTGTCTTTCTAATTGCCCTTGGGTGTTCCGCTGGGTGAAACCCAAGCTTTGCCCGTCCTCAGTCACTGAGCAATGTTGCTAGGCACCTATTAAACGGCTGTTTCTAGACACCAGAAGATGGAAATACATATCTAAAGTAAATACAAATCTTCTTCCAGAGTTTCACAAGTTCAAACAACTCAAAATTGCCTGGGGGTTCTTTTAGGGGCAAAGATTTCATGCTTTAAAGGAATATACTCTTAAAGGATTAAGCCAGTGAGCAAACGGTGACCTTTGGAGAAGTATTACTGAACTAGTACATTTTTTAAAATTCAAGTGATTCCTTTGGAGGTGAGATGATCATTCTTCTTCCCTTCCCAGGCTAGTTCCACTATTTTCAAATCCTATCTCCTCATCAAAACTATGCCATTAAAGAGAGAAGGAAGTGAACTGCTGAAGGCATGAAGACAATCAAAGAGAGAATAAACCTCCGTCATTTATAGGGCGTGAATCAAGGCCGCTAAGCCTCAGACAGGAAGCCAGATGCAAGACCCTTCCAAGTACAATTATTGCACATACAGTTCTGATCAAAAACTGATCTTTAAAAGATCATCAGTCCTCAAGATATACTGAACGTGCATAGCAACTAACTTTGAGGGGTTACCACATCAACAGACATTTTACATGCATTATTTCATATACACATAAGAATCCAATGAGGTGGATACACCATTGCCTCCATTTTACAGGGAAGTGAATGAAACTTCAGAAAGATCAAGGTATTTGTCCAGAGCCACACATCTGGCAAATGGTGGAACCAGGACTCAAACCCAGGTCTCTCAGACTCTAGAACACAACCTCCTCTTAACCTCTAAAATCCTACATTGTGTCTGGTACTTTCAATATTGGGGTGTTCTGGGTTTTTTTGCCTTGGAACAGTCCCAAGGACTTGCCCAGGATTCAGACTCCTCTCTGCCAAAGAAAGCCATTTTCTGAACTGAATCACACGCTTCCCCGTTAGAAGAAAACTTCATGAAGATGAAATGAATAATGAAAAACCAACTGGAAAAGAAACCCAGCATAAGAAGGAGATGGAACCTAAGAAACTAGAGAATTTGACACTCTTCCCTTTTGAAAAGAGAGTGGAAAGAACTACAGAGGTCATCGGCTCCAACTGCCTCTTTGATCAGATGAGACAAGGAAAAGTGACCTTTTCAAAGTCTCAGCGCCACTGCAGTGGCACAAACGTGAAAGCACTCTGAATCCACTTCACGACTGTATTACCACTGCTAGTATTACCACTATTATCACAGCGACTACTGTGGTAGAAATCCTGCTCCACACTGATCCCCACGAAAGGGGCTCCAAGAAGTACGGTGGCACTTGTGCTTTATGGACGAGATGATGGGGCACCCTACAGGGATATTCAAACCAGGCCTGTTACCCTAACACATCACAGTCCTTGCCCGGGTGTCTCACACACACACACACACACACACACACACACACACACACACACACACACACCCTCCAACTCATTCTTTCAGTGACCAGTCTTCAAGTATTTATCAGGATCTAAACAGATCTTATTTGGATGTTTACTCTCAGTCTCTTCCTCTTGCTATGCAATTTAAGCTCCTGGAAAACATGAATTCTAGCTTTCTGGGATGTCACTATATCCCCAGAGCCATGAATAAATTATTAATCCAGTTAAGGAAGATAACATTGACATGAGTCAGTGTAATGTGTAAATGTTCCCTTTTATCCAGATCTGTTTGGAGCAAGATGGATTCTATGAACAACAACAACAAAGATGAGGGGAACCCAGAACATTTCCCTAGTTTTCTATCTTTTGATGATGTGATCCCCAGCATCATATTTTTACCAGGTATGTTTCTCAACAGCATCCATCCTTGTTAGCACTTAGGAATCAGAGAAAAGTCGTAATCTATTAGACTCCCTTGTTTTTTTCTGTAATGAAAATAGTGTAGCCATTGGTCAATACTTGGCAATTCTTGGCACAGGAGTGCATGCCAGGTTGCACTGAAGCCAGTTCAAGCCTAAGACAGTATGTGAGATGCTAGATGATGGTCTCGACCTGGATTAGGTGGTGTTTTAGACTTGAGTCTATTCTTCAAGACAATCTGTAATCACATAAACATCAACATAAGAAACAGATTGGTCTTTTCAAAAGCACATAACTCTGACTTTGAAAGACCAGTTATGAAGGTCCCTACATAGTTTTAAAATTGCACTTCAGATAAAGTTAACTGTTATCTCCTACGTAAAACTCTAAGAAGACAACATGGGTTGATGTTACACTGTTAAGATGTAAGCTCATATATATAAAGATTATAGACTCAGTGTGCTGGAGAGTTGGATAAGAAGGAGTTAATTCCTATAGCAACAGAACACAGCTTGAAAAACAGAAAAAGGATGACAAAATGGGGGTGGGGATGTAGAGGTATGAGCATAGGTAGAAAGCATTGGAGGCCTCTTGTTAGAAAGTTCCATGCCAAACTCCCTGAGAATTGTAGCAGGTATTCCCAGCCAAAAGATCTGGCATAGGAATAATTGCTTTGGAGTCATGGAACTATATCCTGGATCCACTGGTAAGGTCATAAACATGGCTGTTCAGTGTCTCATTGTGGCTCCAAGATTCCTCACCTCAAATCTTAGTCTTCTATTCTTTTTCCTGCTCAATGTGATATGGAAATTATCCCAGTTTGACATCAGGAAGGTACCAAGGTTGGCCTTCAGAGATCTTTTCTTCGGTGCATCTAATGTTTTGTAAAAAAAAAAAAAAATGCAATCAACATTCATAAATTAAAAATTCCATATTAAAAACAAAATCAGCTTTCCAGATTCTCTTGAATTTCATTTTCTCTCTGGCACAGAGTCTATATTCCCAGAGGGCAAAAATCAGCCGAAGCTGAAGATAATCTGCTCCCTTTGGACAGAGCATGTGTTCTATGGTTTTGCATGGTGTCCACCACCCTCTACTGCCTCCCCAACCTCAAGGTCTGTGTTGGCATTTATCAGTGCCTCACATTGGGGTTTTTGGATTGGTTGATTGGTTGGTTGGTTTTACTAGTACACGACTGTTTTTTGGAATCAGTGTCTCTATCAAAAATTGGAAATCACAGGATAAAAACAGGTACATTTTTCAAAAAGAATCAAAATTCACTTGGAAAGGATAAGGCCAGAGTGCTCAAAACAACTTTCAAGTACAAATTAGGGGTTCACCCTCCAAACAATGTAACTATATTAATTAAGGCAGGGAAATCCTGGCACCTGAAAAATAATCGGTAGAATAGAATGGACTCAAGAAACAGAGAGATGAAAAAATAAATAGATACATGGCAACATGACCTATGGCATTCCTAATCAATAAAGAATGATGGCCTGTTCAACAGATGGATATCAATATTACAAAATAAAATAAATTATAATCCTATTTTATACCAGTTCCAGGTGTGTTAAAGCCCTAAATGTAACAGATGCAAAATTCCAAAATGTGAGGAAATATAGAATAATACCTTTATGATACAGGTTAGTACAGAATTGCTTCAATAATGTATATAAAGTACAAGTCATAAGACATAAATTTGACTATTTAAAATGTAATGGTTCTTCTCAAACAAGAAAGCCCCTGTAAATAGGTTAAAATATAAATTTCATTAAGGATTAAGAGAAGTGTAAATTAAAATAATGAGATGCCATTTCACATATTTTAATGACCAAAAAATGTAAACTCAACAATACCAAGTGTTGGTTATGAGGTAGAGAAGTGGAGATTCATACACTACTGAGCAAAGTAGAAATTGTTTCATCACCCATTTTGGTAAGGAATCGGGTGTAACTAGTAAAGTGCGTGTTTTGTTGTTGTTGTTTTTTTAACTATTGTGGTAAAGAATATGTGAATACCTTGTAGTTCAGTAAGCCCACTTACAGGTATATCCTGAAACTCCTGCACATGTGTGAAGGAGACGTGGAAAAATGAAGCAGCACTGTACGTATCAACATGAACGCATTCCAAAGTGTAAGGTTAGATTTTTTTTAAGTGGACTTAAATACTATTTATAGAATTAAACACTAAGTAATGTTTGCAAGTATTCAAACAATGCTGTATTTTGTTAGAAGACTTATGCATATATGACAAAAGTTTTCAATCGTGAAAATAATAAAATTTCATCTTCAAAATAATGGTTATTTTTGGTAAGGGAAGGTGACCAGGATTGAGTTTCCATTGTTTATGTTAAAAACAAAGTTGTTAATGTTATTGTTGATTCTTTGAAGACTATTTTTCTGTTTTTAATATTTTGCCCTTGGCCTTGGTTTAACTCAGTTTTATTAATACAGGTCTAGTTCCCAACTTCTTTGTATTTTCCTGCCCAAGGTTTGTGGCTTTCCATCAATTACCTGAGTGACTGTAAATTGACAGTTTAGAATAACACTTGATCACTCTATCTTCTAATACTACTTCTGCAAAATCCTCTACTCTTTTTCTGGACAACTCAGTACATACGTACAAGCATACATATGTATAACACATACATTAGATCTTTAGAGATACATATAGCAGATCTTTCACTGTTTTATTTGTCTCCTACACCATCTTCTCTATTTTCCATCCTCCTCTTTCTCCATGCCTAAGTGTGGGTATTTCCCCTCTCCTATCCTCCTGTTCGCTAATCTTTCCATCAGCTGTGGTCTAAGCTGATATTGAACCTATCCACATAATTCTCCTGTCTCATTTATTCTGGGTTTTTTGTACCAAGTATTCTATTAGTTTTTTTATTGTTTCCAATTTCCTGTGAAAATTCCCTTGTTATCTCTTAATTCCTTGAACGTACTAATTTTAATTCTTTTAACTAAAAGATCTGGATCTCTTGTGAATTGGTTTTCATTATCTATTTTTAGCCCTTGTTTATCATAGTTTTGGTCAATTTTTAGCCTGTTGCAATTTTTAGCCTGGAATTTTTATTCAGTATTACATACTATATATGAATACTATAGAGAATATTTGATACTCTGAATGATATTATTTTCCTACAATGTCCCTAGTAATATTGATCCCATTACAGAGTGGAATAATTGAAAAGTTGGACATGAGTTACTGTGAAAGCTAAACTAATTCCAATCCACTTTTACTCAATGGATCCTTACTAAAACCTTAGGATTTTACCAGGGACTGTCTTCCTTCAAAGCCCTGAAATCCAATTTTTACCCCTTACCCTGATTAGCATTATGAATGCTACTTTCAGTTCTTGAGGCTCTTAGCCACTATTTTTCAAATCAACAATCACCCAGAGGAGAGAGGCAGCACAGAATACTGTGAAATTCTCTCCTGTCTCAGATGTTTGACCTTCAAGTCTTCACTTCCTTGGTGGCTCTCTTATGCCTTCAACTAGAATTTTTAAGTTTACTATCCAGCCCTTTTAGTTGCCTTTACCCAGAGTTTTAGTCACAAATATCATAATCTAAAGTCAGAAACAGAATGCCTCCAAGGTCAATTTTGAGCATGTAAAAAGCCTATATATGTATCATGACTGACCCCAACCTATGCTCTCAATTTGTTTAAAATTTATCCAGCCAATTTTACATGATGTAACAACAGGTGACAGAAAGAAACTTGTTTTTAAAATATTTTTTATTATATTATGTTAGTCACCATACAGTACATCCCTAGTTTTTGATGTAAAGTTCCATGATTCATTATTTGCGTATAACACCCAGTGCACCATGCAATATGTGCCCTCCTTAATACCCATCACCAGCCTATCCCATTCCCCCACCAACCCCCTCTGAAGCCCTCAGTTTGTTTCCCAGAGTCCATAGTCTCTCATGGTTCATTCCCCCTTCTGTTTACCCCCCACCTTCTTCTTCCCTTTCTTCTCCTACCGATCTTCCTACTTCTTATGTTCCATAAATGAGTGAAACCATATGATAATTGTCTTTTGCTGCTTGACTTATTTTGCTTAGCATTGTCTCCTCCAGTCCTGTCCATGTTGCTGCAAATGTTGAGAAATCATTCTTTTTGATGGCTGAGTAATATGCACCCCAATGTTCATAGCAGCATTGTCCACAATAGCTAAATCGTGGAAGAAGCCGAGATGCCCTTCAACAGATGACTGGATTAAGAAGATGTGGTCCATATATACAATGGAATATTACTCAGCCATCAAAAAGAAACTTGCTTTTATTTACATTGACACAGAGGGTCTTCACAGGAAAAAGTATAGAACTCTAAATCTATCATGCCTTGATTTTAACTTATTTGCTGTGATACCCCAGGAAAATAACATGAACTCCCTGTTCTTACTCTCCTCATGTATAATACAGGGTAATAGCACTACTCTAACTGCCTCTCAAGCTTGAGGATTCATTAGAACACACAGACAACTACCCAGTTCAGTGCATGGCCCATAGTAAGCATTCAATAAATACTAGTTCAATCATTGTTTGTAGAAATAAGAGATTATTGTTTCTCTTGCTGTTCAGAAGTTTACTGCTGGATCTGTCCAAAGTAAAGAGTTCTAATAGCAGTAATAGCTAACTCAAGAGAATCCCTAGCATGTGTGCAAGGATTCAGTGTTAGCTTAGGGATCCTGGTGCATAACTATGCTATTCTTTCCCTTAAAATGAACCCGATGTCAATTTTGTTAAAATAGAAAAAAATCAGTGTGGAAAAGTAAAGTTTTCAAGTGAGTAAGATGACTGAGGTGTCTGGCTGGCTCAGTCAGAAGAGCATGCAGCTCTTAATCTTGGGGCCATGAGTTCGAGCATCACAATGGGTCTAGAGATTGCTTAATTAATTGAATTAAATAAAAGGATAAACTCGGGCCTGCCAATTATTCAACGACTCTACCCTCTGACCTCATCAAAGATACATTAGCTAAAAGTAAAATGATTTCTTAAGTGCTGCCAGATACATGAAACACAAACTCGTGACTCCTTGAATGTTGACTCTCAGACGGAGCACTGAAGGTTACTTACCCAAAAAGAGGCAGAGGTCCCTTTCTGTTCATGAAATTTCCATTCTTTCATCTATAATATCTCAAGTACTCTACATTGTTTTTCTTTCAGCCTCCTCACAACATCCCAGTAATAGGTGTGCCATTATTTGCCCTCCTATATGCCACAAGTTGATAAAGGGATGCTTAAACAAGTCCTATAACATGCCAAAGTCACACAGCCAGTATGCGCCTGACAATTCAGTTAACATTTATTGAGTACCTACTATGTGCCAGTCAATGTGCTAGGCACTAAGGCAACAATCAAGAGTGAACGAGACAACAACCCTGCAAAAACCATGAGCTAAGGCAAGACGTCGAAAGCAGACACTCCTGAGCACGTGCTCTAATACCACTCCTCTTTTTGTAAGATACTGATGTGACAATTTTAAGGACTGTTTAGAAAAAATGTTAAAAGGAGAGTGAAAGCAAAACCCAGGGCAGACAGAAAATGTGGTCAAAAGGTGGCCTCACACCCCCACCAAGACCCAGTCCCTGCACAGATCTAGCCCCTGATGAAGTAGAAGGAGGAAATAAAACCCGGTACAAGAATGAAGAGTAACTGGGAGGGGTTACTTTCACAGTGTATTCCAGAAAAGCCTCCATGAAGATGTGGTATGTAAGCTGAGACTGTCAAGATGGGAAGTTTGAGGCAGATACATCAGGACCTGAGGCAGAAAGAGCTCTGCATGTTGAAGTGTGCCTGGAGAGGAGGAAGAAAAGTGGAGTCAGATAGGAGATAGGCTGGAGTTAGGGAAAGGACCACACCACAGAGGAAGTGGAAGGCTCACAGCACCGACTGAGATCACACCACACTTTCCAACTGGCAGGAACATATGTTATTCCCTGGGTCACATGGAGCGCTCGCCAACAGCCCAGGGAGAATTAAGGTCAGCACCAGTACCTCATTTCTATCTGGAACTCTGCAGCTGGTTCTTTTAACCTTAGTTCATAGTTAGAAACCTCAGGCAGTTTTTGGAATATAGACAGTAACATCCCTCTCTAAGTAGGTATTATTATAAACATCATTACAATAGCGGTCATACTGCAATATATAAATGTATCCAAGTATTACAATGTATACCTTAATTTATACAATGCTACCTGTCAAAGTTATCTAATAAAAATAGGAGGATAAGAAGAAAGAAAGAAAGAAAGAAAGAAAGAAAGAAAGAAAGAAAGAAAGAAAGAAAGAAACCTCCTCATTCTCATTTCAACTTTTCTTACTTTTTGTGTCCATTTTTCTCACCATACTAGAACATAATTTTGTTTTAAAGCAAGGCCCACAGAAACTACCACAGTGCCTTGCCCATGGTAAGTGCTCAACAATTGTTAGTTAAGCTGATATTCAGATGCAGGCATGGGCCTAACTGCTAGAAAATTTGAGCATTCGTAACTGCAGGTTGGCAGGAGACAAGGAGGAGAGGGACTGTCCCCACTCAGAGAGTGGGAGGAGGAAGCGGCATGGCACAAAGGGGAGGCACAAGCAAGCCTTTCTTGTCCCGTTCTTTAAACTGCTTTTTCAGTCACTTGCACTTCCCCTTAACCTTTGGGTGGAGAGACGCAGACTTCAGAATGTGACTTCTGGGTCTCCAGCCTCATGTAAATGCACTATCAATTTTTCTAGATGGAGCAATTCAAATAAAAAGAAAAAGATGTTTTTAAATTATGCTTTTCAGCGAGAAAGTGAAAATAATAGTTGCCATATTTTTGCAGAATGCCAAGCTGACGTCTCCCGGACTTTGCAAGCACCTCTATCAATTACATGTACTGAGCACTGAGCAAGCAGCAAGGAGACATTTGTTAATTGGAACTCTAATGACCAGCTTTTACCAATATCTAATTTAGTGCTCCTGTCAGGAGCTGGGTCATTTCCTCAAATGAGGAGGATAAATAAAAGACTTAGCAGTGCAGGAAAGAAAATACCCCATTTTCTTTTGTTTCAAGTCCAACTGTCAAGTGACTAAATCACAATGTTTGGATAATACTTTCTGCTATTCTCTATGTTTGAATTAACACACAGTTATGCACACGCGCGCGCACACACACACACACACACACACACACACCATCTCACCTTTACCCAGTATCTCCAGCATCCAGACCCTCAGTGTCTCAGTCCAGCAGGGACACTGCAGCTTCCTGGAACAAGTGTTATTTGACCACAGTTGCAAAGGTAAGAGTTCCAGAGGTAAAGGAAGGGGAGTGCTTGTGAATGACTTCACACAGCTTCATTTAACACTAACTGAACTCTTAGTCGTTTCTATTTTTCAGTAAATATTGAGTATCAAAGTGGGTCTAGGCAGGAAGGGATTGGAGAACCATGGCAGGAAGGCATGTAATGCCTAGAAAACCACCTACAAAATATGAAGCAGTAACTCTAGCCGTAATAATTGTAGTAGCTACTGGGTACTGAGCCACTGTGTCAGAGAGAGTGATGACCGCTTTACATAGATTATTTCAATCTCTGCTCACAAAATCACCATGGGGATCATTATTTCTTTTGGAGATAATGAAGCTCCCGGTTATAGAAGCTAAGACTCTTGCCTAAGGGTTCGTAGTTAACAATGAGCAACACCAGGAATCACATGTACTTCTCTGGAGGACAGATGGTACAGTGGTTAAGAGCATGGGCTTTAGGGGCGCCTGGGTAGCGCAGTCGTTAAGCGTCTGCCTTCGGCTCAGGGCGTGATCTCGGCGTTCCGGGATCGAGTCCCACATCGGGCTCCTCCGCTGGGAGCCTGCTTCTTCCTCTCCCACTCCCCCTGCTTGTGCTCCCTCTCTCGCTGGCTGTCTCTCTGTCACATAAATAAATAAAATCTTAAAAAAAAAAAAAAAAGAGCATGGGCTTTAGAGTCAAAGGAAGAGAAGCGTCCTGGGACACAAGCCTCCCCTACACTAGTGTGTTTCATTTTTTTAATTATGAAGTGTGGAGTGCTATCATCTTCACATGCTCCATGCTCCAGACTTCACAATCCAGCCCAGGACTGGACCACATGCCATGTCTTTCTTCCCTGTTCAAATGAATAGATCCCAAGAGTGAATCCCAAAAGCTTATGACATTCCATCACTGAGGGGGAAGTGTGAGAAAAAACATACTCACTCAATGGCTCTTATACTAACAGCAGTGCTTGCTAAACACCAAAAGGACTCTTGAAGTAAAGAATTAATAGATTCCAGAACCAGCATCAGGGCGACTGGTGCCAATGGGGCTCTGCATAATTTACTGTTACGCTCTGAACTAAGAAATACCTTTGGGCAACAGCCTGAGTTTCTTTTCAACAACCTGAATCATCAGAAGGGACAGGAGAAGAGGGAACAATGTCGAAGATGCTAATATCAAAAATATAGCTCAGGAGTTTGAATAAAGTTGTCTTAAAATATATACAAGCGGGGAAAAATACTTACAAAGTAATCTATTATCTCCTGAAATATGTGCATATAATGAACTAAACTTCAATATTATTTGTAGATGTGTAACTATTTCATCTATAGTCCTTGAAATGTGTATGTACAATTGAAACAAAAAACTTTCCATAAATTATATTCTTTTCGAAGAAAATGCAAGATCACTTATCATTGAGACTGCCTTATATTTCGTCTGTGGGCAAATATCAGGAGCTCACCTTGATCTTATTCCTTACATTTGAAAGCAGTTCCTGAGTGCCTTCCCTATGCCAGGTATTAATCTAGTCTCTGGAAATAGAGGTACAAAACACTCTCCAACAGTGACTTTCAACAGATGTTTAAGTGAAAACATTTACTTCCTTAACTCTGCCTTTCACATATGCATACAAAACCTGTCTTTCTTCATGTTTCAGTCAACACACAGTCTACCAGCTTCATAATATACTGTCTTTTCTCTGCACCAAGCCATCCCCAACTTTGTGCAGCATTACATGACCCAGTTAACTCAACTTTCTGACAGACATGATATTAACTCTATGAGAAAATGAGCTCATGCATTATTATCAATCATCGTTTGACAACCCACTGATGCTAGGGTTGCTGGCTGAGAGGCACTGCCTACAGGTAATCAGACAGAACAATGAATGGCTTCACATGATTCAGTGAAATCCCTGTAACCTTAAGTACTTTCTCCATTGGTCTGTTACATTGCCTGAAATTCACACCACAGACAAGATTCCATGACCCCCCCCCCCAAAAAAAAAAACAAGCCAACAAAAGACAAAGCATTCATTTTACTGGGAAGTAGTCTCTGGAAGAAAAAATACATGAGCTATATATGTGAGAATAACTTACTCTAAATGGTATATAGTCAACAATTAAAAGCCAAGACTCTGAAAGAATGTGACCAGGATGCTGGATGAGTTTAAAAAGGAAGGACTGGAGGAACAGATTGTATTTTCCCAAGGAAAGAGTGCCCTGCCCTGGGGGAGATAAACATTGCAGAATAGTGAAAAGCATAGTCAAAGGAGGAATGAGCAGAACCTTCTTTGTCAAGTAGTGCCTAAAGTAGATGCATATACAGGATTCTGTTTGCAGATCATTTTTCCCCAGTTATGATTCGATACCTCTGGGTATAACGCAGGCACTTGTCTAGATCAATATCCCACTGTGATTGAGTCCTGGCAGCTGCTGCGTTTTACCCTACTGTGGTGCTGATGAAATTTCAAGCAAAGACAACCAATGAACCAATCATTCCTACCTGCTGGCCATCTGCTCTTTGGAAACAAGTAACAGAATCCTAGAGAAAACCAAGGAGATGTCAAATCAAAGCAAAAAAAAGATTGGCTAGGACTAGATTCACAAATGGGGGGAAAGTGTCCTCCAGGTGTTCTATGCAAGCTCATTTTGGCCATAAGGCACTGCTTTTCGGATCCATTCCTTTCCTGGTTCCCCCTACCCCCAGCCTTAAGTCCTATATTCAGTACTTGCTGGATTATAGTGTAGGGAAAAAAACAAGATCAGTTGTTCTTTGGTAAGCAGCTACCTTGTCTTCAAACCTTAAGTGCAGTTTCTATACCTATATGCAACCTACAATGGAATTTAACATAAGAATTCCCTATTCTCCTGGAATTCCAAATTCAGTCTCCAGGGAAAACAAGAGACAGAATCAGGGAATCTGTAAATATGCTACCTGTTGAGAGAAGTGCAATATATGTGGAAGCCATGGATCATTTCCTCAGAGACCCACCCTCTAGTTGGAGAATCAAGAATCAGGGACTACCAATGTGTAGCATGCATGCCTCTTCTCTCCTAACCTGCCCCATGACAGACATTACTAATAGACCACAGCATCCTTTCCTACTGATCTCACATGCAGCCTCAGAATCTTCTCCAATGCAGCATTCCAACAGCCTATAGCCATCTTTCAGAGTTAGGACATGATCTGAAAAGTATTTGCCATCCCTGGTCACAAATGACAGAGAAACAACAAGCCATTACCAGACAATACCGTGAAAAGCCAGGTTTTATGGTACAGACAGTAAGGCAGTAGGGATTCAGAGGGAAGCTTCACGGAAGAACAGGGACATACATGGACTGTGGACATTTGGGTAGAATGCAAAAAGTCAAACAGGCTCAACAGGCTCACCAGCCCACAAGATGCAACTTTTGAGAGACCAATGCAAGGAGCTAATAAGATATGCATTTTCTTTCAAGGCCTCCCAAGCTGGGGTCTTCATGAGTGTCTGCCTGAAGGCACTCCTCTCTCCAGGATAGTACCTGCAGTGCTGTGCACAGTACTTTACTGTGTCTCCCCACTTCTCAGCTTAAAGAGGCCAAGTCACTGCTTAAAAGCAGCATAGCACACCACAGTGACCACCACCCCCAAACTTTAGTCTTTCATGAACTACCTTGACCATTTTTGCCATGCCCGTGTGTCACTTTATTATTCACTTAATATTTAAATCAGCTCACTTTTCATTTAAATAAATTCATTTTAAAATGGAAATAATCACCACCACTAGAAAAAGCAGTCTCCAACCTAGGAGCCAGGTTGGTTTTCAGCCTAAACTCATCACCCATTTTCTTTAAGTATAAAAATAATTCCTAGGGGCGCCTGGGTGGCTCAGTTGAGTGTCCGACTCTTGATTTCGGCTAAGGTCATGATCTCAAGGTCATGAGATGAAGCCCCACGCTGGGCTCCATACATGGAGACTGCTTGACATTCTGTCTCTCTCCATACCTCTGCCCCTCTGCCCCCCCAAAAAATAAATTCAAAAGTATTTGTTTATACCTCCCCTAAGATAATTTCATCTATTTCTGTTCATAGGTTTATGTGCCACATCTGCTTCAGTGTTTCAGAAGATTTGCTTTGAAGCAAGGCAGACATGGATCTTTTTTTTTTTTTTAAGACTTTATTTGCGAGAGAGAGTGAGAGAGAGAGAGAGCGCGCACGAGATGGGGGAGGGTCAGAGGGAGAAGCAGACTCCCTGCCAACCTGGGAGACCTGATGTGGGACTCCATCCCAGGACTCCAGGACTGTGACCTGAGCCAAAGGCAGTCGCCTAACCAACTGAGCCACCCAGGCACCTGGCAGACATGGATCTTAAGCCCAGCTCCATCATTTATTGGCTGGAGGCCTGAGGCAAGTAAATGGAATCTCTAAATTTCCTCATCTGTAAAATGGGTAAGTGATAGAACCCAAGCATAGTGTTATTCTCAGGATGAATTAAGGAAATGACTGTAATGTGCTGAGCAGAGCACTCAGTACCCATTATTTTTACGGACTTTCAGTCATTCCATTTTGTCCTGGCTGGGAACACCTGCTCCAGCTCAAGCCACTTTCTATACCATAAAGTATCACAGTGCAGTGAAAACAACACGGGCTTCAAATTCAGGTGTGTGATTAAATCCAGGCTTCCTCACTTCTACAAGGGTAGCCTAGGTAAGTTACTTCTTTGAACTCTTAATTACTTTATTTGCAAAATTAAGGAAATAATGGTATGTATCTCCCATGACTGAGGAATGTAATTGAGATCATATAAAGAAATGCTGGCATACTGCCATTGCTCAACAAATGGTAATTCTTTTTCTCTACAGTGTTGTGTGTAGGTTTGCTTTGAATTTCTGAAAACACGGGTACCGACAGGCTTTGGAAATTCCCAATTGTTCCTCTGCTTCAGACCTGCTGTTCTTTATCATAAAATGCTGGATTCTCTAAAATAATTGTCTTCTCCTTCCCGTATGAGCAAGCAAAAACAAGACTACTAAGGCAACAAAATGAGGGAAACTCTCAATAAGTTTCAAACCTCCACATCCAAGACCCAGAATCCTTCTTACATGGCCTTCAGTTCTGTCCAAATGAGGAATTTCTTTTCTTTCATTAAAATGCAATTTTGGTTAACTCTAAAATCCTTTAGCTGATGGATCTGGGTGAAAAAGCTCCCCTGATAACCAGGGGACAGGCCAATTCTCTTAAGTCCAAAGGCATTCAGGTTCCTACTTTGCAAACCTGTGTCTTTGAGCCAGCAGAAGAATGCACGCCCCCCCACCCCGCTTGGCAGTGCCCTTTCTCCAGTGGAAGTGCTCACTGTAGACTTTAACCCAAAGGGCCTCACAGGTGGCTGTGGGAAAACCTCTTGGACGGCCAGATGGATCGGCTCTGTCGTCATTTATTCCTTTGCCTTTCAGTTTAGCACTCCCTCTTCAGCAGTCACTACAGAGCGGCTTTGCTGAAGTGGACTCATGCTACTAGAAATGGTCCGGAGACCCATAACTCATTTCACGGCAGCTGCCAAGGAGCTGTCAGACAGTGGTTCTTATGGCCACGGGTCAGATCTGAAGCTGTGACTTCAAAGAAGCGCTCGTGCTTCACATCCATTAAAAGGAGCCTGGGCTACACAGTGGCCCCCGTGGAGTCCATCAGCTTTGTTTCGGTTCCTGAGCCACAGCTGTGTTCAGAGAACAAAAGTTGTAGCCTTTCTTAAAAACTGGGATTTCGCTCCTAATATTTTTCCCACTCAGCAAGCACTCCTCCATTTACTTCTACAAGTCAGAAAAATTACAGTTCTCACTCTACAATGCAACCTAAAAAATGTAAGCCAAAGTCAACCCAAGAGGCAAGTCAACAAGTCCTCAGGAACGGCCGTGTGGAACAATACCATGAGAAGACTAAAATTAGGAAGGGGCTGGTCAATTAGCAATGTCTTCTATAGATGCAGGACTGGGAAAAGACAGCAGTTATGCCATCTGTTTACCGACTCCAGTCTGTGAATATCTTTTTTCTGAGCTATTGTCACTGCCTCCACATCAGCTTTCCTACCTGCAGGTCTCCACACTCCAGTGCATGTCTCCATTTTGCCACCATAGTCAATCATCAACCACCCACGTCGAACCACATCATTCCCACAGTCCTTAGTGTGTTGTTTAATGCTACATAACATGGCTCCAGCCCATCTCTCATTTTTCCTCACCACAACATGGTGCCCCCATTACCCCAAAGATTCTCCCTTTCCCTGAAATGTCCCTCCTCTTTTCATATGTCATCCTCCTTTTACCCATACTTCCAAGCTCAATTCAAATGTCCCTCCTTTCCATCCAACATGCCCCAAGAACTTCTGTTCCTATAACCATGATTTTACTCTTTACATCATAGTCTTACTGATGAGGACTCTCATTCCAAGTGATAGAAACCAAACTGGAGAGTAAGACTTAAGAAAAATACCAGTTCTTTTAGAAAAGGATTATACTATTGCCTCACATTAACAGAAAATTTGAAGATAAGGTCTTGAGATATGACTGGACTGAGGTGCTCAAGTTCATCTTCACAGCTGATCCCTCCATTTCTAGGCATTCTTCTTTGCGTTGACCTAACTCCAAGTGCTTTGTTTCCTGTGGGGGGTTGCTCCAGCTCCAAGCCTACATATGGCAAGCTTTCTACAAGTTTCAGTAAAAGGCCCAGAATTGAGTCTTATTGCCCTGTCTTAGATCATATGCCTACCCCTAGACAAATCCTTGTGGTTGAAAGGACAGAGTTTGCCGACTTTTCAAGTCTGGGTCACATTCCACCCATGAAGCAGGAGGGGTAAATCAATTCGACCTGAACTATATAGATTGATGGCAGCAAAGACTGGGTTCATCAAAAGGAGATGGCAGTGTTATTTCCAGGAAAAGGAGGCATCATTGGTAGTTAGAGAAAAATTAACAACTGTACACTCACAGTGATAAATTTTGGGTTTATATGTCCCTCTTCCCCAAAGAGAGGAGTCTATCTCACCCATTCATGGTACCCAGTGGCAGAGCTTCAAGGACAATATAAGGATAAGCACTTTTCCGTAACTCTTTGGGACACTATGGGAGCTCCATTTCAGTCTCTCAGGAGCATGATTATTAATTGTCTGTATTTACTGAATATTTCCTCTATGAAGCAATTTAGGAGTCTTGGTGCAGCTTGCAGGACAAGCATTTCTCGAGTCCTTGCTTGACAAGCACAGAAGGGAATTTATGTGAAGTGTTGTGTGATATGTATTATATTTACTTGCTAATGAAATTTATTCCAGTTTTTGTATTTATTTATAGCACACAGATTCAGAAATGATGCAGTCATTAAAAATGGCTTATATGTGACCAAGTTAAAATATTTAAAATCTCTTATTTTACCAAAAGACAAAGGAGTTAAAATGAGTTAAGAGAAGCTTTTGCTAATGGCAAAAGACAAAATAGGAAATGAGAAATCTCTAGTGAATATAGATATCTATGCATTGTCCTGGACCTTTATTTGAAATTATATTTGCTTTTTAAGTCTCACTACACAAAGAAAATCCCTGATCACTCAAGAGTAATCCCTGCAAAGTCTAAGAAGCTTGCATGAATATTAGCCTTACAGTTATTATCTTTAGTGGGTTTTTTTTTTCCTAACTCCCTGAAGTGTCCCATTCTGTGCCTGATATAGGAAACACACTGGCTTTCCAGTTTTAAGACCTCCATTTAAATTCCAGCCTGCCATACACTGGCTTTATTATCAAGAAAAAGCAACTTGCTCAAAAGTATTCCCCCCTCAATTATAAAGTATACAATGACATTGATACAAAGTGGCAATACTGCAACTCAGACACATTGATCTAATGGCAAGAAGCACATTATATTTACAAACATGTCTAGCACTCATTTTGTGCCAGGCATTTTTATAGGTACCTCAAATACTTGTTCACTCATTTAATCCTCACAACCTTTGACATAGGTACTAATATTATTCCCGTTGTATAGGTGAGGAAAGTGACACGAGGCACCTAAGTAGCTTGCCTAGGATTTCAGTCAATAAAGTGGTAGGTCTATCAATTGGATGTGGGCACCTGACACAGCAGTCCATGCTTTTGACCATGTAGTAATTGCTTCTTACTATGCTATCCTGTATCCTTTATCTCCAGCAAAGTGGCTTTGGAAGGAGGCAAGCCTAGGGTCAAATTCCATCTCTCTTACCTACTAACTAGTTAGTGACTGTTTCAAGTTATGATCTGACCCTAGATCTTCATCTGTTATAGGATGATAGTAAAGTCACAATGTAAATCCCTTAGCACCATGCCTTGCGCTCAAATGTTAGCCTTCTTCCTGCAGTCTCAAGTATGCTAATTGCAAACAGGCTTTAGTGCCTAACTATAGCCGCTACGGGCATATGGCCTTTAGGAACATATTCAAAGGAAGGTACGTGGCTAGAAATCACCTAGTGAGTTCAGATAGGACAGAAGGGGTTGGGTTGGGGGACAGTATTTCAGGCTTGATGCTCAAAATCAAGTTTTGGCATTAAACCATCTGATCCATTTTGGGAGTGTCAAGCCAGCTTGTAAAGAGCTGCCAGTGGTCCACAAGTCTTAGGATTTGGGGAAAGAACCAGGCTCTTGATCTTCACATTCAAGAAATATCAAAGTTGATTCAGTGTTCCCTGAAACATAGTAAGTGAAAAAGCACTGCCAAAATGATCCCCACAATCATACATGTGAAAACCTTCCACAACAGACAGGCCATAACCAAAGGAAATATTTGGCTCCAGTCACCACTCAGCTAGTGTTTTCTGACAACTTATTAACCAAAATCAATCACCTACACAACCAATCTACCTAAATGTATTGAACTGAAGCGTCAAGGTGGCAAAACAACACAAACAAAAACTATCCAGGTGATCTAGGGCTCATTTCTATGTCCTTACAAAACTCCAAGAATCAAGGTAAATCAGTGCAGAAAAAAAGCTTAACTTTTTTGTTTCCAAACAATCGGCTACTATATGACCTATAGACACGGGGTCGTAGGTAATCAGAGTTCACCCTAGCTGACCCAAATATAAAGATATTCATCTCCATAGCAACAACTTATTGAGCAACTACTTGCAAGGCACTGGGCTAAGCACATAAGGTGCACTCAATAATAAAATATCCCCAACTATATTTCAATGCACCCTGTGTAACTATTATCTACATTACAGATTAAGAATGTGGCTCAAAGACAAAAGTTAGCTTTCCCAAGTCCACAAGCTGCTTAATTGGATATTTTCATCTACAAATAGAAGAAACATAAGTTTCTTTATTATTTTTTTATTATTCCACATAACAGGAAGGTCAGAGGCAGTGTGAGCTCTGCAGATGACTGATTCACTTGACAGCCTAACAGAGCTATCAGAGCCTAAACCTCCTTTATTGCTCCCAACTCCACCACCCATAGTCGACAGCAGTTCTGGGTGTCTTATCCAGAGTCACTTCCAGTAGATTTCTCTTATAAGACAAATTTTCCTCAGAAGTACATCCTCATGCTCCCCGACTCCCTATACTTTTCACTGGCTGGAAATTTATCACATACAATCCAGGAACAAATTACTTAGGAAAAGGAATGGCGTTACCTTTAATTGGGGACGTGAAGGCAGATTGGCACTGAAAAATATTGGATTGTGAATACTGGATAGGAACCATTGGATAGGAAAACAAAGAGCAGACTGGATGTTGGCTAAAAATGAGCAGCAAGGATCAATGCAACTGATGAAGGTCAATAAAAGACGACCAGGGGTGCTGTCCAAAGCTGGTGCTCTTCCCTAGCACACTAGTTTATGTAGAGTTAGAGCCCGCTGTTCGGATGCCTTCATCCCAATGCTACCAGACCACAAAGGACTAAACTCCCGTTGACTAGTCATCTTGGGAGACAGCATTTTTGGACACACACCCTGCTGCAATTGCCCAAACTGAACTACTCACTCCTGTCCTGTTTCCGTCCCGCCTGTTTCTCCTGACAGCCCAGATAATCTCACTGAAATTTAAGCCTGGTCAAGCCACTCTCCCTGTTAAAATCCTTCCATGGCTGTCCATACTTAATAGGATAAAGACCAAAACCCTGAATGTGGCCCAAGACCATGCATATTTTGCTGCACCCCACCCCACCCCACCCCACCCCCGCAACCTGCCTCTCCAGCCAGCTCCCCTTCCTTCTCTGCTCTAGTCACACTCGTTTCTCTCATATCCTCTTCCCATAGGATTTCTACATGCTGGTCTCTTCTCTTTGCAGTTCTTTTTCCTCTACTCTTAACCAAATTTACTCATTCTTCCTGTCTCTTCTTCAAAGAAGCCTTCCCTGACTCTTTATGTTGCCAAACCTCACTTAGACTTTCTCATAGCACCATGTACCTTGTTTCCAGAACACTCACCCATTTCATGTTGCATTTATCTGAGAGGTTAAGTGATTAACTGCATCTTGCTCATTAGCCTGTGTCCTAGTCAACTTGGGATTCTGTAATAAGAGAGAATAGTTTACACATTTAGTTCTCACAGTTCTGGAGGGTAAGAAGTCCAACGTCAAGGCAATGGCAAGTTGATGTCCAGTGAGTCCTGCTGCCTTCTTCACAGGCAACCAGCTTCTCACTGTGTCTTCACATGGCCAAAGGCACAAAAGAGCTCTCTGGGGTCCTCTTTTATAATGGTACTAACCACATTCATGAGGACACCACTCTCGTGACCTATTCACCTCCCTAAGGTCACACCTCCTAACATGATCACTCTGGGGATTAAATTTCAAATATATGAATTTGGGGAAGGACATAAACATTCAGGCTCTAGCCACTATAAGGTCCATGAAGATTGGGATACTGTGCTGGCTGATTTGTAGCTCTGGTGTCTAGCACACTTTATGGCACATGACAGGTGCTTAGAAAAAAAATGGATGAATGTAAAAACAAATTAGAGATCCCAAGAGTTCCACTCTCCTTTCTCTTAACCTCTACACTACTGAAATTCCTAAGTAGATTCACACCTTGACCAATTTCCTCCTGATTGCCAGTCTCTGTCTCCTTTGGCTCCACAAACTCCAAGGAGTTGATCTCAGCCCCAGGATCTTTGTAATTCATGCATGGTGTCACCTGGGCTGGATCTAGGAAACAACTAAAGTTTTCTCAAATCCTTAATTTTGTACTGTAAATAATGAATAAGCAAACAAGTAAATAAATTGGCAGCACAGGATATGATTAAGAGCTCAAGCTCTGCAATATACAAATAGTATGATGTTCCTATTATTAGAATGTGTACCTGGGTTGGTTACATAACTTGAGCATCCGTTGTTTTACCACAAAATGGGGATAATGATACTGATCTCCTAAGATTTTTGTACATTTTCAATAAGCTAATATATGCGAAACATTTAGCCCAGAAATGGGAGCTATTGACAAATTCCTTTAACTACAGAAATGTTCTCAAAGTTGTCTTTATGATAAGCCGAACTCTTCAATAAAATGATAGTATGACTTTAGGTAAAAGAAGACCTATTGCTATAGGGATCCCAGGCAGAGGACGTAGTTAATATGAATAATTCATGTGGCAAAGTGCTTGACTTTTTGAACTCAGTCTATATGGTGCTCAGAGTTCCAACAGAACTTTCAGGTCCAAAACAGTAGCGAAATCGAGGTCAATTCTTCTGTTTCACAGAGTCCAGTCATGGATTAGATTCCTTCCATTAAAATCTTTCTGTTAGTGCAATAAGTCAGATGGATAAAGGCAAATACTGCATGATTTCCCTTGTATGTGAAATCTTGAAAAGCTGAACTCAGAGGAACAGAGAGTAGAATGGTAGTTGCCAGGGACTGGGTGATACGGAAATGGGGAGATAAGGACCAAAGAGTACAAACTTCTAGTTACAAGATGAGGAAGTTTTGGGGATCCAATGGACAGCATAGTGATAATAGTTAATAAGAGTTAATAATACCCTTTTAAATACTTCAAAGTTGTTAAGACAGTGGATCTTAAATGTTCTCACTACACAAAAGAAATGGTTAGTAAGTTATTTGATGCACATGTTAGTTAATGCTGTGGGGTAATCATTTTGCAATATATAAGGGTATCGAATCGACACATTATATGCCTTAACCTCTGCAATGTAGTATGTCAATCATACCTCAATAACACTGGGGGTAGGTGGGGGGAAACTTTGTTACATTGAGTAACTCACTCCCTTTGTTAAACTTGATATTACACTTAGTTTTGACAACAAACAGCAATGTAAATAGCAGAATTCTGCAGAGCTCTCCCATTAGCTTTATATCACAAGTCAAAAACAACATTTCCAATGTCTGTGCAAGACTCTGTGGCCCATGAACGTTCACCAGCACCTCACATTCATGCAGACATTACTAATCAGAGTGTTCTTTCCTACTAAAACCCACGTGGGGTTTCTTAATCCTTCTCAACACAAAGCTCCAGAAGTTATCACACCCCCTTGGTCACAGCAGATGTGTGAAATATAACCTAAGGAAATGTTCTGTAAGAGACCAGAAAGCACATTATCATAACTAGAAACACAAGTGTGAACCTTAAGAGGCACCACCCATAATGACTAGTCTTAGAATGTTATTGCAACCAAAGAATTACAGTCCAGAAGCAGAAGTATTAATTTTAAATTAACTCAAGGTCTTAACTTGCATTCTAAAATGCCCTGAGTGGGTATATACTGAACTCAAGAATAATTTAAATTTTCACTTTCATTTCCCTCCACTTCCTTCATATTCAACTTCTTCCATGGCCTATTTGTTCAACTCTTCAAAATATTTGTCACCCCGATCTGCAACAGGCCCTTCTCACCCACCTTGTCCTCCCAATTTCCTCCCATTTTGCATTACCAAAATGCAGAAAGCCAGTCTGGAACGACTTACAAGGGGAAGTACTGAAAAGGGTGAAAAACAGTATCATCTTTAACAGCAGGAGGAGAGAAGAAATGTAAATTCTCACACTTTATAAATTTTTTGATAGCTCTAACATACGATTTTGGACCATTACTTCACCACTCCTCCATTTTCAGAATCAACATTTTCCATTATCAGTGCTGGAGTTTGCAAAAGGGTCCCAACAAGCCAAATCTAAAAGCAACTTTGGCATAAGGAATGGCTTTTTTTGAAGCTAATGCTCAAAATCCCCCCACAGAGTCGGGGGGGGGGGGGACAGCCACTTCAGATGATAAGAGCTCATTTCTGCCTGTATAGGTACTTCTCTCTCATTTCTTCTTCATGTAATAGAAAATGTGGAGGGAGAGAAGGAGACAGACTACCTCAGAGAGACAGCCTTGATTTCACTCACTAAAGGCACCAAAAATTCAGAACAAGTAAAAATTCCATTGGCTTTTACCTCACCTCAAAACAGAAAGGCTCTGAGTAATGAAAAATTCCATAAAAACAAGAAAAAGGACTGATAGAAAATACAAACCACAGCCATTATTTCCCTAATTTTAATCCTCCCAAGATGATCTTGATCTTTCCACTGATATACAGAATTTTTCATCCAATTTTGGAAAACAAAAACTTCCATACTGACATCCTTTTTTTTTTTTTTTTTAAATTCTTAAACCTTTCTAGGATATGTACCCTACACAGCTTCGAACCTCAGGAAAACACATCCTCCAGGATAGCTCTTTCTCTAGTTCAGGGCACAAAGCACCACATTCTGATGCTATGAGCGAAGAGTAAGACAAAAGTCTAATGTGGCACCAGAAAAACTCACACAAGGTCAGACACCTTAGAGTTGGGAAGAATGTGCAGAGATTGTGAAGTCCACCAGACCTACTTGGCAAGAGACACAGTCAAATCAGCAATGTGCTCAATAGAGGTCTCCTCACCCAAAGTTGTAGGCGTGCAACAAAAGACCAATGGCTGCACTCCAGCATTTCAGGCGCTAGCTCTCAGCTCCCCTGTAGCCTCCATCCTGAACCAGCTTGCTGTTTTGTTATCTTCAGTTTCTATCCCATTATCTCATATGTGTTTTAAGTTTACTCCATGAAAGGAGGTACAAATTTTACTCCACAAAGTCCATTTTTTATAGCTCTTTATCAGGTGGCTATGTTGGTAATGGGAAATTCAATTTAGTAAAGCTGAATGGAGTCCCTTCCCTCCCTCATATGCTCGATGACATGGGTAGTTCAGAATATTTGGAGAAGGACTCTTCAAGTGTCCACTAATTTGCAATGTTAAGTCCATTAGAAGTATTTTCAGTGTCTCTTGAGTGTAAATGGCACTGTAGCTCCGCTGTGAAACTGGAGCATAGGATGTTTGCTAAGAGATGGACCCCTGAGTCCTAGTGACCAGACTCACGGGTAAACTAAAAACTGTCTCCTCTGTTTTCCCCTAGGGAGCTGACAGTGACCTACTGCTCTCCACAGTGGCAATTATCTCTCCATTTATAAAACATTTACAGTGTCAAAAATGCCTTCAGAATGTTCCATGCTAGAAAAGTAAAGAAGTTACTGAAACAGAAGACCAAAGTCGTTCTCTTTCATCTATCAAAATGTGGTCTGATTCCCCAACCCACATTAGTTCTCCAGGCTCTGCACAAGGAAGAGGTAGAATAAGGTAGGAGTAAAGATGGCGCCATTTTCCTTGTCTGCATTTTCAGGAAAACCCCATCAAAATGGAAAGAGAGAGAAAAGAGCATAAATAAAGGAGACGAAGCTCTGTGACTGCCCTCTAAGTATGAATTAAAGGAAAATGACATCGCTTCAGCATCAAATTACGATAGACGTTAGGGCAGAAGGGTGGAAAGGGGAAGAAAAGACTGCTAGCTAATTTCAACAGTGTTCCTAAAAGGGAAGCACTAGACACTCCCCGGAAGACCGTAAGTGTATCATAAAAAGGTGTTCACCTAAGGATAGCCACTAGACCAAAATTCTAGACCTTCCTAAATGCCAAAAGATAGGAGGGGGGAAAAAAGCAAATAAGAAAAAGCAAGCAAAGCCCACTGTTAAGTACTATATACGGACCCACACATCACATTATGTCACATCACACCACATAAAATGGGACACACTGAGGTGAAGCACTTCAGTGAATGTAAATGGACTTAACACACATACACAGTATTTTCAGATTGGCTAACAAAGCAAACTCAATACATCCCTGAGACATACCCAAAGGAAACACATTAGGACATGTTTTAAGTAAAATGATGGACATATGAGCAAAAATCCTATTAGAAAGACACAATGGAAGGGAAAACCTCATTTTATAAGAGCAATAATGATATCATCACCATAGTAACAATAATACCTCGGCAAAATCCACAGGAGAAAAATTTAAATATTTCTGAAAGACACAAAAGTCAAGTTAAGCAAATAGAAAGACTTTCCATATTCTTGGTTAGGGAGAGCCAACATCATAAGGTTGTCAATCCTCCTAAATTTAATTTTTATACTTAATGAGCTCAAATTAAATGCCATCAGGTTTTTCTTTTCCTGGCGGTAATGTTGATTACAAAGCTCAATTGGGAAAACTATGAAAAACATGAGAAATAGGCGAATATGGAGGGATGAGTTTGATACAACATTTATTTAACCTGTAAAAAATGTTAGATGTTCTATTGGTACCGGAATAGACAAAAAGACAAATGGGACAAATAAAAAATTCAGAGGCCACCATTTAAGACCTAATCACATATGGAAATTAAGCATTTAATAATTTATGTAACTGAACTTTTTCACTAATTCAAATTCAGCATATCAAATGAACTGGCAAAGTACAAATGGCTAAGTGCTACTGGAATAACTTGTGAAGTGTATGGAAAAAGGTAAAATTGGATCCATTCTTTACTCCATATGCCAATACAAATTTCAGTGGGTCAGAGATTTAAAGGTAAGAATACTATGTAAGCAAGAAAAGAAAATAGAGATGAATTCCTCTAAACCTCGAAGTAGAAAACACTTTTATAGGACTCAAAATCTAGATGTAATAATGGTAAAGTTTGATATATTTGACCTGAAAAAAATTAAGAAATAAAAACCGTATGGCACAAACTCTATAATTAAAAATAAAAAATGACAACCTGGAGAAAACCATTTGTCACTTTCTGCCAGGATAATGGGTCCACATTTTAAAGATAAAGAAGAAATAGATCAATAAATTACAGAAAAATGAGCAAGAGATATGGACAGTTCACAAAGTAATGTAGATTGCTCTTAACCCTGGACGAAAAGAAGCTCCATCTTGCTCGTAATAAAAGTAAAGCAAATTAAGACTATACTTAATCACTCACTCAAAGTGACAAAAATCTCAAAGTTCGACAAACTACTCCTGCAAGATTGGAAGAAATAGGCCTTCTCATATATTGCTGGTTTAAAGTAGAATGAACCCATGGAGCAGAAATCGGCAGGATCTAGAAAAATTCATAGGCCTTTACCCTTCAGGCACTTCTAGAACTTCATCCCAGTGGCAAAAATAGCAAAGATGTACACGACTATATTGCAGTGTCACTTATTTCAGTAAAAGTCTACAAACAGACCAAATAGCTATCAAGCAGTAACGGACTCAGGGGTGAGCAAACTACAACCCTCGGGCCAATCCACGAGTCTGTTATTGTACAGTCTTTAGGTTAAGAGTGGTTTTATACTTTTAAAGGGTTTGGAGGGGGGTGAAGGGGAGAGGGGACAAATAAGATTCTATCTTGTCCTTACAGAAAAAGTTTGCTGCAACCCTGAGTGAATGAATCATCATGGTACATCCACGCAGTGAAGTTCCACACTAACAAAGAACAATGAGGACTAAATGCAATAACCACAATAGATGGAACCATAGAGAATGTGTCTCAAAACATAGGTTGATAATAACATTAAAGAAACCAAAAAGAAAACCATGCATCGGTCACTTTGTGAGGATACGGTTACAGACTGAACGTTTGTGTCCCCCCAGGATTCATATGTTGAACTCCTAACCCCCAATGTTCCTACATTTGGCAATAGGGCCTTCAGGAAAAAATTAGGGTAAGTGAGGTCATGAAGGTAAGTCCTGCTCCAATAGGAACAATGTTTTTATAAGAAGAGATACCGGAGAGCTCTCTTCCTCCATGCCCAGTATCAAGGAAAGGCTGTGTGAGCACACTGCCCAAAGGCACCACCTGCATGGTGAACAGGAGCGTCTCACCAAAATCTGAACCCTGCTGGCACTTTATCTTAGACTTAACCTTGACCTCAGGAACTGTGAGAAAATCAGTTTCTGGGGGCACCTGGGTGGTTCAGTCTTTAAGCATCTGCCTTCAGCTCAGGTCATGATCCCAGGGTCCTGGGATCGAGCCCTACATCGGGCTCCCTGCTTCCCGGGAAGCCTGCTTCTCCCTCTCCCACTACCCCTGCTTGTGTTGTCTCTCTGTCAAATAAATAAACAAAATCTTTAAAAAAAAAAAAAATCAGTTCCTGTTATTTAAGCCACCCAGTTTATGGTGTTGTGCTATGGCAGCCCATGCTAATACCGATGCCAAAGAGCCAACTTATTTTCTAAAAGGAAAATGAAAGGAAAAAAAAAGCATTTAACCTGGTTCTCCTGAGTAATCAAATAATGTTATAGAAATACCCCAGCTAATAAATGAAGAAATGATAAAATTTAGTATCACGATTTCTGTCATCCCTAATAAAATGCTGTCTCTAGGCCATTATCCTTAGTGGCTGCTACCATTACAAAAAGGAACAAGACATCATATGCCTCCAGATTTAAAAAAACAATAATAATAAGTAATACACACACACACACACAAAAGCCTTAATCTGATTAAACCTTTAAATGTGGTAATTAATTTGTAGAAAGCACAGGGGACAGAAAAGTGCTTTTAATCACACTACAGAAATAAACTCAGTAAAACTCAGACTGTGGGAATTTCTACTGAAAAAAGTGACCAGATTTTTCAAAAAATGAATAGCCAAGAAGATACAGAGAAGGAGCGCCTGGGTGGCACAGCGGTTAAGCGTCTGCCTTCGGCTCAGGGCGTGATCCCGGCGTTATGGGATCGAGCCCCACATTAGGCTCCTCCGCTATGAGCCTGCTTCTTCCTCTCCCACTCCCCCTGCTTGTGTTCCCTCTCTCACTGGCTGTCTCTATCTCTGTCAAATAAATAAATTAAAATCTTTAAATAAATAAATAAATAAATAAATAAATAAAAGATAGAGAAAACCTAGAGATCAAAACAGATTTAAAAGACCTATAAATCAATTAAAGGACATGGGCCCTGTCTAGATCCAAAGTCAAATCAATTGTGAAAACCATTTCTGAAGCAACTGAGGAAACGTAACGTTTAAAATTATGAAATCAACGCCTGTCAGAATGGCTAAAACTGACAACACAGGAACAACAGGTGTTGGTGAGGATGTGGGGAAGGGAAACCCTCTTGCACTGTTGGTGGGAATGCAAGCTGGTGCAGCCACTCTGGAAAACAGTATGGGGGTTTTTCAAAAAGTTAAAAATATAACTACACTACAATCCGGCAATCACACTACTAGGTATTTACTGAAAGGATACAAAAGTACTATTTCAAGGGGATACATGCACCCTGATGTTTAAAGCAGCATTATCGACAGTAACCACACTATGGAAATAGCCCAAATGTCCATCCACTAAAGAATGGATAAAGAAAATGTCATACACACACAATGGAGTATGATTCAGCCATCAAAAAGAACAAAATTTTGCCGTTTGCAATGATGTGGCTAGAGCTGGAGGATATTGTACTAAGGAAAATAAGTCAATCAGAGAAAGACAAATACCTCATGATTTCACTCACATGTGAATCTAAGAAACAAAACAGATGAACATAAGCTAAGGGGAAAAAAAGAGGGAAGCAAACCAGAAGAGACTCTTAAGAATTGAGAACTGAGGGCTGATGGAGCGAGATGGGCAGGAGGATGGGCTAGATGAGTGATGGGTATTAAGGAGGTCACTTGTTATGATGACCACTGGGTGTTGTATGTGATGAATCACTAAATAAAATTATTAGCTGCTGCTTGGTACTTTTAAAATGGTTTTTTTGTTTAGTTAAAATGTTTTTTGTTAATTTTTTATTAAAAATGATATTTTCTAGCCCCCCTCAAAAAAAAATCGTGTTAGCATCATGATGGGATGATGGTATTGATAGTATGTTTTTTAAAGAGTCCTCATTTTTACAGATTGAAATATTTATGGCAGAAGTGAGGTCCCGTCTTTTTTTTTTTTTTTTTTCAAAATCTACAAGTTGGGTGGCAGTAAGTTAGAGTAGAAAGGAATAAAATCACCATGAACCAATCATTGTTGAGTCTGGATAATGGATATATAGGCATTCACCCTGCTATTTTACTTCCATTTATAATCAAAATTCTTCATACGAAAATGAAACCAGAAAAAAAGGAAAACTGGAGCATCACCACCACTCCCCTCAGGCACTGGGGATGAAGTATGAATTGTGAATTTTCAAATTGGTAACCACCTATGGTTTCATTAACAATTAATCACCGAGCACGAACATTGCTCTGAAAATTCTGTTCTTCTTGGAGCTCAAGTTGTACATCATCCACAAAGATCCCCCTTTCTAAAGTCACCGTGCCTTACATCCCACAGACTTTTCCATAAACCACTGGCTCCCAAATTTGGTTATGAAGCAAAGTCACCTCAACAGTCTTTTTTTTTTTCCCCAAAAAATATAGATTTTAGCCCCATCCCAGCTCTACTGAATCAGAAACTCCGTGGGTGGTGTTCTTCAACCTCTATTTTTAACAAGTTTCCAATAATTCTCATGGAGTTGCACAGAACTTACTCTTGCACTAAAATTTAAACCAATATTGCTCAAGCTTTTACCATCCATGTCCCCTTTTGATAACCATGAAGATCTTATATCTACCTTTAATGTTATTAATACAAGTATAAAAATTTAGAGAACTTAAGAACTTTTATTTAGGAGTGTGTGTGTCTACATATGCCACATCACATGTCCAAAATTCACCATCCAACCCTTGAGTGGATCCTCAAATTATTTCTTTAATATTAAGACAAGATAGTTTAAGTCATCTTCAAACAAGTACTATCCCGTATCTCTTTCATCAGCTTCTTCATCGCCATTAGCTTCACCATTTGGCAGCGTAATTAATTCTCTCATTCAAGAACCATATCCTAAATACCTAATTTATGCCAGGCATTGCGCTAAGGATACCACAGTATATAAGACACAGTCCTTGCCCTTGGGAAACCTGCATCCTAGCACAAATGAGACAGCTAATAAGATAAGTCAAAGTGGTGATGACTTCTTTGAAGATAACATGATAGAGTGATGTAATTGGCTGATTTTTGAAGGGATCTCTACTTTAGAAAGGGTATTCTGGAAAGATTCCTATGAAGAAATTAACGTTTCATCAGCAACTCTACACATTGAGAAGCAACTCAGTTATGAACTGGTAGAGAGAAGTTCCAAGTAGAGGAAATGGCAAACATAATGTCCTGAAGTAAGTTCTGTATTCAGGAACAGAAGGATGATGGGTCAGACTTCAGCATGGGAAGCATGGAACTGGGTGACATTTTGAGGCATTAATTTCTAATTGATTGCTGTAGGAAAATGTGAAGAGTAAATGCCATTTTTTTTTCTCACAAACATCAAGAAGGGAACAAAGTGTTGAGATTTTTTTTTTTTTTTGCCCTAAAGGATGACCAACAATTTTTGTCTTTCAGAAACTAAAATAAAAGTTGCCAGATTCTTCAAAAACACTTTCCTGCCTTGCCTCAGGCTGTTATACTTGGGGGTGGGCAGGGAGGGTGGTCAAACCAACAACAGGAAGACTTCTCAGCCGAGGGAAATAGAGAACATAAGTTGTAGTCTGGGGAACCATGGCCAGAGACCTTCAAACCCAAACTGAACTAAAAAGATGGACAGGCACCTACCTTCATGGGCCAAGAAGGGCCTGGACAAGTTCATCCGTGGGGCAGAGTCGGCAGAGGCTTAGAGAGCTTTCTCCAATTGCACAGAACTGCTAAGATCTACAGAGACTTTTCACACCCTTGGAAGGGTTAGAAGTCTTTAGAATATAACCGAAATTGAGTATCTCTCCTAGAAAAATACAGAGATCAGAAAAGGCAGTATAGGGATGTACTGTATGGTGACTAACATAATATAATAAAAAATTATTATAAAAAATTATTAAATAAAAAAAGAAAAGGCAGTATAAATCAGAGAAATAAAGAGATGTGACTTTTCCTGCACTTGAGAATTATGCAAGACAATTCATAGCAACCACAGTAAGTCGGAACTACCATTAAACCCACAACAAAACAAGAATACCATGTGCTTGGTGCTTTCTAGGTATCATTTCTAGCTTTTACAATCATCCCATGAGTCAAGGGTCTTTACTCCTCCCCCCTTACCCCCAGTTTGAAGAGGGGGCCACTGAGACTCACGTGAAGACGTTTGATAAGGTCATAGCTAATAAACTATAAAGCCACTTACGTACTAGCACTAAGGACAGCGCTAGGCACATCGTTGGTACTAGTACATTTATTTCATTAATTACCTAATTGGCCAGTTGAAGAATGTCTGACTCAAGAAGTTCTGAACTAATTAGTTGGCTGGTTTACTATGAGCCACTGACGTGTTCAGTAGGTATGATTCAGGACTCTACTATGTAGGAGATGCTATAATGTTAAGAACCATAAAATAAGACAGATACTGTTCTGAGCAAGCAACAGTCTATCAGGAGATAAGAGCACACGGACAAGTACAAGAAATCAAGAAAGACTGAAAGTCTCTGGGAAACTGGAAGGGAGGAAAGATCACTTTTGCTTTGGGACACCAAAGAGAACTCTCAGAAGAGGCATGAGACAAAGAATTAATTTTAGATTCCCAGTGACAGAACCACCCAAATCTTGCTCACACTTTGATGAGAATGCCTAAGCAATCATCTTGTGTATCTGAGTACCGTAAACTAACCTAATTAATGCAAAACATCCCAACCTTCTCTCTCAGCGGTGGATTTCTTCCTGAATTATAGGGATATCTTCATTAATTCTAGTCTTTATACAGCTCACTGAACCCTATTTTTCCCCCAAAAAAGGAAATAATCAATATCCATAGACATTGCCCTACTCCGGACAATACTGATTCCAAACCAATATAAAATTATGTAAGATTACTTATATATGAATACACAATTACCTTGTGACTGCCTGTCCTTTGACTTATTCTTTTTCTGCCAAATCCACCCCACCCATTGGAGCTGTGGACAGGATAGAGGCCTGAAATTATGTCCATATTACGCGACCCTACCGCCGCTGATTAGACCCAGACTAGTAGCTTCTTTTGGAATCTCAAAGAAGATGGACATTTGGGAATTATGAAATGCCTTATTCTGGCATGAACATATGAAAACAAACAATTGGCTGGGAGAGAGAAAAAGTCAACAAATCTGAAGAAACAACCAAAAACATAAATCCATGTAACCCACAAGAGATGGAATTACCAAGAGAGTAACTGCCTTGGCGCCTGATGATTTTTCTGCTCCTGGATCTAGTCCCTGAGATTCTTATCACAAATTGTCCCTTGTTTGCTTCAGCTAGTTAGACCGTTTCTGCTACCTGCAGCTGGAAGAGCACGGATATTTACATGGGGCCAAAAGAAAAGAATGTGTGACGCAGACTGAACATGGGAGAAATCACTTTGTTCCATCTGGTGAAGCAAACAAAAGCAATTCCATCGAAAGGCAAGAGTTCCTTTGATGGCATGTTTCGGTACCTGACAGCAGGGCCCGTGAGCTTTTATGCGGGCTAGGACTGCCTGTGCCCCAGCTAGGACTGGGAAGGCGCTGTGTCTTTCACACCCTTGTGATCACAGCAATTTGAGAGCAGAGACTAATGAATCCCGCAGTTGGGGTTGGGAAGCTTTTGCCTCCTTCAGCACTGGAGAAAGCCCAGCTGGCTTCTTCACCGAGCCATGGTGGGGGTGGGGGGGAGTACACAGGAGGAAGCTGGTTTCCCAGGTCAAAACAATTACTGGAGAAGTCTATGCAGGAGCCATGTCCAAAACACAATGTGCATGGTAGGCAGGGAACAGGGAGCTGTGAGCAAAAACTTATGTTTATGTGTCCCCCTCGGAGGACAAATTTTATTTCTACTGGGTCAAAATCTTTCCCCCTTTCGTTAGCGTCTGCTTCCGTGACACGGCCCTCTATCCTGTCTCTTGTCTGAATTTTCTGGGCTACAGACCATGCTGTTTTGTCCTCTTTCTCCCGGAAGTTACACATTCTGAGCAGGTCAATTTCGTTTCCTCATTTTCCAAATTGCGTAGCATAGTGCCTCACACAGAAAACATGTTCAAGAACACAGGCTCTGCCACTTACTGCCTGTGTGATCTTGGAAAATTTTCTTAACTTCCCCAACCTTGATTTTCTTTACCCTTATAACAGAGATAATAGCCCCTCGCTCCTGGATTATGCCTAAGCGACCACTAAGACATAGGTCAAGTACACTACATGGATAAGCTCACTACCGGTACTAGGCATTATTAGCAAGCCCTGGCCTAAGCAGTGACTGAACCAAACTGCAAGCCCTTCTCTCCTGCACATTGTCATCACTGTCCTACCTGCTATTTTAACTCCACAAGCGCCCCAGCACCAATGACTCATCCATTCTACCAGTAGGGGGAACCAGGCTAGGTAGAAAGCACGAGATAACCACGGTAGTAAGTACAGGGTCAATGACTGTCTTGTGCCCAGCTTTGAACTGTGCAAAAATTATACCTGCTTATGCCAAATTAGAAACGGCTTCTAAGTGCCTGGTGCTACATTCATCACTGTGTCCCAGAAAGATGCTGACTGAAGGTTTTCAAAAACTTCAAAAGACTCTCGAAATAATTGCATATTCATTAGGCAAATCAGTTCTAGATTATTTTTAAAACCATAACTTGGGGGGGAAAAAAGATCAACAAAAAATTCAATAGAATTATGCAGGAGTTGTGTTTAGAATACAAAAATGTAGAATACTATTCATTCTTTTTGAAAGCATTAAATGATTTTTTGAGAAAAAAAAAAACAGAAGAGGGAGAAAGGAAACTAAAAATAAAAAGCCACATAGAGGAAAAAAAAAATCTCATTATGAAATTCAGACCTTGGGAAGTATACAGAATTTCTCTATCAGTTTGGGTTATAGGAAAACATGCGTGTTGCCACCTCTGATGGGAAATATCATTGTGAAAATAAGAGCAACTCTCATCATAACATTACATAGGCTGAAGTAGGTGATTAACACAGTCTGACCCCTTAAAAAAGTGTCTGCTGTGATCTTGTTCATGGAAGAGCCACAATCTGGTGTAATAGACTAGGCTACATTTTTTTAGATTCCATTATTCCAAAAATAAGCAGCTACCACTTCACCCGCACGTGTTAAAAAGGTGGAGAGTCAGGAAAAGCAAAGCTACCAATGTGGCATCAGGTGGCTCACAGCTTCCTGCCTTAAAGTACATTACAAAATGGAAAAACAAGGCCCAGAACACGGGCTTAGGCAGGACTCTTCATGACAGGAGCAGCAAGGAGTGCAGACGCTGGTGTTCACCACGTGGGAAGGTTAAATGATGCACTCCACTCCTGAAGCCACATGTGGACAGTATTAAGGTATAAACTGAAGAGCCCAGCAGTAGTTCCGGTTACTTGCCAGTACCCACAGAGGTTGATCATTTCACCATATGCAAAGAGCTGGCTGTCTTTCACCTGGCAGAGAAATCAAGAGGTTCGTTCCAAAATCAACCCCATCTTCCCTGATTATAAGCACAAAGCTACACTATGGGGCTACTAGAGGAGGTAGAAATTGAAAAAATGATCAGAGAATTAAATTTATAATTACAAACCACAGCTAGTGCTCTGGAGTTAAAAAAAAAAAAACCAAAGCCACAAAGAAAACTAAAGGGGGAGGGGGGTGAACAGGCAGAGAAGACCAGCATTTTTTGGAAGTATAGTATACTGGTTAAGAACCCGGACACAGGTGACCAAAAGATTTCCCCTTAAATCCAAAACTATCCCCTTTCCAGCTCTGTGACTTTGACTTTGGGTAGGTCATTTCCCTCTCCAAGTTCCACTTCCCTCATTTGCAAAGGTGGGAATAAGAATACCTAGATAATACCTAAAGGTATCACGGTGTTCTCTATCTTACCTCTGGTGTTTAAAAGCGCTTATTCAGTACAATTGTCATTTTCAGACAGGAGAGTCTAAAGCAGATCACGCTGGTGTAATAGTTTGCTTAAAGCTATCGCGTAAATACCACAGACACGGTGGCTTCAACGAGAGACACTTTTCGCACAGCTCTGGGGCTTGTAAGTCCAAGATGAAGATGTTGGCAGGGTTGGCTTTCCCTGGGGCTTTGCTCCTTGACCTGCCGATGACCACAGTGGGAAGGTGGCAGTCTCTCTCCTGTGGACAGACACATCCCTGGGGTCCGCATATCCAAATTTCCTCTTCTTAGAAGGACACCAGTGAGATTGGGTTAGAGCCCATTCTAGTGGCCTCACTTTAACTTAATCACCTCTCTACAGGTCCTATTTCCAAATAGTCACTTTCGGAGATACTAGGAGTTAGGTCTATACTAATTTGTATGGTGGACAATTCAACCTGTAACCACGGGTTGACCACGGAAGCTAATGGACCAGAAAAGATGCCGCTTAACCCCCATCTAGTCAGAGCAAATGCTGATTGTATAGAATCAGCACAGAGAACTGACACAAACAGGTTATTGTTCCTGTTATGATTATGACCATTCAGTGAATTTTATTAACACTGCCTTTACTCAGGGACATGCCGGCTTTTCAGGCAGAGCAATCCAATGTTTCTTAGAGGCCAGATTCCTGGAAGCCAAGCACTCCTCAGCCAATGTCAAGTTCTACATCCTGCCTGCCCCTGGAATTAGGGACATTACCTGCAGGCTTTCTAAGTTACCTAGTGAGAAGAGGCAGGGCAACAACAGTTGCATGGTAAAGGAGAAGGAGACCTAAGGAAAACTGGTATTTGAAGACAAAGACTAAGAAGAAGTGGAGGGAAGGAAACCACCATGAAAAGGGCTAAGACAGCCCGGGTGCAGGACACTTCAGGAGGTTCACGTCCAGCTTTGGTTTCCATCCAGGGTTCAGAAGTCAGAACTCTCCCGTGGTCAAGGAGGACTCCCCGCACACCTTATTCACATCCTGCTAAAAGAGATTCTTCCTTTTCCTCTGAACCCAAATGGCCTCTTTTGTTTTCCCACTGTGTGGTGTCAGAGTGAAGAAACCATATCACCATCTTCTGTGGTATCTTCTTATTTGTCTCCTTCTCCTGGGTCAGCCTTTATTCTGTTCTGCCCATGTGCCGCATTGCATCTCTCGTTTACACCTTCATTTCATCCCCGTGCCCTCAACAGCTCTGCTATTTTACAAGTAATATTTAGTGAGTTGCAAAGGGTCACACTACAAAGTAAGTACAGAGCTAGGACATGAGACCAGATCACAGTTTCAAATCTGTGCTCTGAAGCACTGTGATCTCCAGTAACAGTACAGCCAGGACAGAACAGGTGTCAGAGGACCAAGCCTGGGGCCAGGTAGTGAGCAGCAACAACAGGTAGAGGACAGACTGTAGCCATGGGGGCTGTCAGCACCACAGGGGCACAAACAGGACCATGGAGCCTGAGGTCAATACCGAGATTTGAGGTAATGGTGGTATTAGGAAGAACTGAGGACGCGGGAAAGCTTCCAAGTGTAAGAGCAAGGCTGAGATACAAGGTTAGGCTGTTCATCTTGATTTCCTCCTCCCTCTCATTCTCCACATCCAATTCATCCCAAAATATTTGTCTCACCTCCCACATAGTTGTCATTCTTTGGCCTCTCTTCATCCCAACTACCGCCCACCTCATCCAGATGTCTCAGTTGGTCTCTCTGCTCCCAGTTTTGCCCCACTAGTACTTTCACCCTCCTGCCACCTTTTTACATGTGTTCTGTCGTGTAAATCTGATTCTAGCACTTTCCATCCCATAGGTCTTCCGTAGCTCCCCATGGTCCTTAAGAGATGAAGGTGTTGGATGGAACGCTTCCAAGGCTTTCTGTGGTTAAACCCTTTCCAACCCCATCTCTCACCTGTGCCCTGTTTCCACTCTTCCATATCTCTGAAGTCATCCAGAATGTTCTCTCTAGTCTCCAGGTCTTTGGCAAGGTTCTGCCTACTGTCTAGAGCACATTTCCTGTCACCATGCCTCACGTCTCAGCTTGGACAGCACTTCTTGGAAGCCTTCTCTACAACAGAATTGGGAAGACAAACTTCGTCACATTGGAAGCTCCCCCACCACCATTTCTTTCTACCCTCAACAGTTACTACCAAGGCAACTATAATTGTATGATCTCACATCCATTTCATGAGTGTTATGAAAAACCACGGGTGTAGAGATGGAAGTTATGCATATGAATCAAAAGAATAAAGAGACAGAGACCGGATAACAATTACCTATAATAAATATTAAGTAATTATCACTGGAAAAGACGAGAAGAGGTTTTGCATATGGAGAAGGACAGAACTCATAAAGGGAAACAGATCTGCTCTTCACAGAGCAGTATCACTGGATCACCTTGAAGAGGAATCAAAAAACTTGAAAATCCTCCACACCCCTGCCCCTGCCAGCTTCTGTCTCAGAATTCTGAGCAATCTCCTCTGGGCTTTTCTGTGGAAGAACCCAGAAGAGCTGCTTGATTTCTCTGGTCACACTGGTCCCTGATATAACCATTCTTTGAAAATCCTTAGCCATTAGTTTTCTAAGTTCAATGCGAACGGACAGCATGGAGATATCTAACTTTTTAAACAAGCCAAACTCATTTCTGCCTTTGTTCTTTTCCATGAGGTAAAAGTAGCCATCAATGAGAAAAATACACATTTAAGCCCACCCACTCTACCTCCCTCCAAGCCTGATTAAGTGCCCCCTAGCCTCCTGTGGTTAGCCTACACAATTGCCTCATGAATACCCCCACATACCTGGGACTAAGTTCTCGGAGAGTGGGAGCCATGTCGGAGTTATTCACTTGTTAAATCCACTACCTAGCATGGCGCCCGTGAATGGTGTGTTCCACGGGTGGTTTTGAATATGTGTTTATGCCATCAACAGCCCACACATGGCCATCACTGTTCAGCAGTGAGACATCGATACCTGAAGTATTTTCCCCTCACTGCTCCCCCCCCACCACAAACTGGCAACAAAAGCTAAATGCGGGGAGGGTCTTCCCTCAGGCACACCTAGAGACATCCTCCTCAACTGCTTTAGGGACAAAAGAAAAAAAAAAAGGCTTAACTAGAAGTGAAAAAGCTGTGAAATGGAGAATTCATTTAGGGCTGGTTTGGACATTTTTTTAAATAACATCTAGACAAATTTTTAAACGCACTTGAGGTCCAATTCGTGAAATGGGAAGTAGAACATGGGCTCAGAACACCAATTACTTGCCTCTTTGTCTCCCCCATTTCTTTGAGAAAATTTAGTAAGCTAACTCCTAGCATGCCAATATAATAAAGTACCCAACATTTGGGTAAATTATAGATTAGCTACATCAATTGTTCAGCTTTTAAAAAGAAATTTCCAAATAAAAAGTTTTTTTAAATTTTAGTGCATTTTGTTCAATGTCCTACAGTTTTGAAAAACACATCATAATAGAACTGAAATTGTCTCATGGCATTTTAACCACACTTGGTCTAATTTTCCTAATGTTTTTCCCGTCTGCTCTATTAAAGCAGGACAAATTGTCACCTTGAGATGAAAACAAAGTGAAGTAATAAAATAACTATTTTTTTTCAAATATTCACTCAGACCTAGAGGTATTAAATGACAACCAAGCACAGAGCCAGGTTTAATTGGAAAGGAGGTGTCCCCACTGGTTATCACCACTGCAGAGCTGCTGTTATTTCATAAGCTGGTTGTGTCACCAGGACAGCTCTTCTGGGGCTGGGGCTACAGGGTCTTCGGACCTCTGAGCCTCCCAGCCGATTTAAAAGAAAAGTGTACAAGACATGAGGTTAGGGGCACCTGGGTGGCTCAGGCAGTTAAGCATCTGCCTTCGGCTCAGGTCATGATCCCAGGGTCCTGGGATCAAGCCCCATATCCTGCTCCTTGCTCAGTGGGGAGTCTGCTTCTTCCTCTGCCCCTGCCCCTCCACCCACCCACTTGTGCTCTCTCACTCACTCTCTCACTCTCTCAAATAAATATTTAAAAAAAAAAAAAAAGACACGAGGTCAGGCTTAGCTGCGCCATTTGCTGGCTGCATAGTCCTAAAAAGCCCATTGTCAGAAAACAATCAGAGAAACCCGAACAGAGAGACCTCCTACAAAACAATTGGCCCAGCCTCTTCAACATGTCAATGTCATGCAAGTCAAGGAAAGGCCAAGGAACTATTCTAAAGAAAAGACAACTAAAGAGACATGACAACTAAACTCAAGGTGTGATCCTCGACTAGAATCCCCGATCAGGGGAGAAAAAAACATGCCATAAAGAACAATGGCAAGGCAACTGACAAAATTGCCATTCTTCTGCTGATTTGTTTCCTTTTCACATTTTTTCCCTCCCAGGAAAAACTCCATAAAGAGAATAACATTAAAGGTGTCTGCTTATGCATCACCAGCATTTAAGTGACCTTCACTGATGTCTACGAACGGATGAATGAATGTCTGAGTGTGATCAGCTCTGCCAACCCCACCATTTTCCACAAACTACCACGACTTCTTAATGCAGTACTTTACACTCAGTTATTTCTTTTCGTTCCCTTCAAATCAATAAATCAAGCGAAAGAGGGGCTATCGGCTCCGTTTTTCAGATTCATCATCACACCATCTCACCCAGGTCCCTAACGCCACTGATAAAACCGAGATTGCAATGAAGTTCTGGCTCCACAGGCTTTGTCCTTTCATCATATGGAACAGCCCCACCAGGAAAGCAGGCACGTTCAGTCTTCCCCTCTGATCCAACGCCTCGCAGCAGCATCCGGAAACTGCATGTGTGAAGACTTGACAAGGCTTCATTTTCCTCTGCTGCTTATCTTTGACACAACGCCTTCAGCGGCTGAGGGTGATGGGAAGGCTTTTAACCTGGTGAATCAATAGCTGATCCCTGTCCACCTCCATCACTGGAGTGACACGTGGCAGCCTCAGAGACATCCCAGGTCTTTAAGGCATCTTGTTTGTTGCCCTTGAGTCCCACTTTGGCAATTTTCACAACATTAGCTGTCCTCTGGATAGGAGATGAAACCCTCAGTAATCACACAGGGCGTGACTTGTGTCAACAGCGATGGTAGCTGCGTTTTTGTCCTTGCTCCAGCAAAGTACAAAGCAAGCACCGCAATTTTCTAAGGAAGTCCTGGTCAAGTATTTATTAAGTTACCTATGAAATTCCAGGTACCGCTTACAAGGAGTTTGCAGTCCAGTGGGGGAAACAGGCAATCGAACAGTTAAATGAATGCCTTCAGAAGCAAAGGACAGGATACCATGGGAAGGGGGAAGAAATCAATAAAAAGCCTTTCCATAGAAAAAGACACCTCTACTGGCATCTGAAGGATATGGGAGAGTTACCCAGAAGAAAGAGGGCTAAGTTCTCAGTGTCCTTAGCAGGAGGAATAGCGCATTCAACTGTCTGAAGGTGACAGAGCAGGGAACACCAGAAGAACCTAAAAGAGTTCCCCGTGCCAAGAACTTAAGGTGCAAGCTAGGCACAGCAAGAGATGTAGCTTTAAAAGCAGGCAGGGCCCGAGCACTTAGACTTTATCCTGACGGCAATGAGAAGCCAGTATTAGCCCTCCAGCGGGATGGTTTTTCTTCAGGCTTACTTGGAACGATCACTGGACAATACAAGTAGACTGGGACTGCTTCTATAGGGGTCTACTATCAAAGCTATCTTCATGGAAAGAATTATTAGTCAAATGTTGGAAAAACAAAGACCAAAAGGAGACAGGGAGCTATCAACATAGTAACTGCCAGACACAGTTGCCATTTCAAGGGCCACAGAAGCAAAGAAGCTGGAATTACCAAGACATGTAAGCTGAGGAGAGGGGCACAGTAGAGTTCAGCCCAACTCTGAGGAGAGGGTGCTGCCCGGTTGCAAGCTGCAAAGATCCAGCAGACTGGGATTTAAATTTCCAAAGCAAAGCTGGCTGGGAGGTACAGAGGTTTCCGAGAGGCCACCATGAGAGGGGCTGTGCCAGTGTTAGACCGAAAGACTGGAACCAGCTCTCAGTAGCAAGGTGAGGAAACACTGTTGTGTTACATGAAAAGGTGAGAGCAAGGGCCTTCTTCCTCCTCCAGCTTCACACCTCCTTGGCTCCCCTCCCCCACTGGTAGAGCCTCCCAAGAAACCATGTGACAAAAGCGGTCAGCAGAGTCCCAGCCCCAGTATCACCAAGCTGAGCAACATGGGCACTCCCAGAGCTAAGGGACAATAGCTTATGGACCGCCACCTCCAAGGTCTTCAGGCTTCTGTTTCCAAGGAAAGGGGAGCAAAAGAAGGAAATGAAACTCATCCTCGTGGGCTAAAATACGGGGGAGGAATCTGGGCATTGGGAGAATCATGGCGGCCCTACTTCCATGGACCGCAAGGGTTCAGTTTCATGAGGCTCATCTGAAGGCCACATACTGCCACAGGCAGTTTACCCTAGGGGCCCTTCAATTTCACCTGTAACCCCCACTCCAGATGCTCTCCTGAAACTCCATCTTCCCCCAACAATGGCTCTGTCATACAGGTGGAATCCAGAACTTCCGTTCCCCTCCGGGAATCCACCTCTTCTGACTGCACTTACTGTGAAATACCAGCTCAGTCTAGCAGAGAAGCACCTGCCACAGGCCTGAGCGCATCAGAACGCCACCTTCTCCCGGCCACTGTGAGTGCTTCAGGAGGTTCCGGGGTCCAATTCAGCCCCGTGAGACTAAGAAACAGGCTCTGCTCTGCCGTATGAAGTCGGGAACTGGTGCAGCCACAGAACCACCACAGGTGGAAAGCCTATTTGAACATGGGACTACAGCATCAAAATCCAAAGCCCAGCACCCAGAAATGGATCCTGGTGACATGAATGGAGCCTTGAGCTACAACTGCAGCCAAATCTGCTGTCTGGAATTTTCAGCTAGGTAAACGATTAAATGTCCTTTTTTTACTTATGCCTTTTGAAGCAAGGTTTCCTTTCACTTGCTACCAAAAATAAAATAAAATACAACATACTAACGTAACACCAGTGTCTTCCATCTGTCTCTCGACTTCTCTCCATTTGCAAATAATCTTTTCCTGTCCTCCTTCTGAATCAGTACCAGCAGGAAAACGTCTTCATACAATCCAAAACACTATTAAAGCGAAACTTGTTTAATTTCACTAGTAAACAAAGAAATGCAAATTACAAGGAGGATGAAGTCTTCTTAAATTGCCCCTTAAAAACAAAAAACAAAACAAAAAAAAACCTTTAGAGGCACCTGGGTGGCTCAGTCAGTTGAGAGTCTGCCTTTGGCTCCGGTCATGATGTCAGGGTCCTGGGATGGGGGCCCTGCGTCGGGCTCCCTGCTCAGTGGGGAGTCGCTTCTCCGTCTCCCTGTGTGCTCATGCTCGCTCGCTCGCTCTCTCTCAAAAAATAATAATCTTAAAAAAAAAAAAAAACTTAAAAAATGACAATAACAACCCTAACAAAGTTATGATAAAACACGTGCATTTATGGAGTGCACATGACTGGGTAAACTGGCATAGCTATTTGGACAGCACATTGCACTTGTATTAATGGTCTCAAAGTGCTCAGAAGCTTTGACCTAGTAATCATACGCTCATACATTTAGCCTAAGAAAGTCATTGCAGAGACAATGCTCTATCTGGCTGGACCCTCCTGATAGACCTCTAGTTCATTCATGTCCTATCTGAAGACATTACTTGAACTGTACACCACGTTCAACATGTAGATTACAGTGTTCCTGCCCGTTTTAAGGATGCTGCATGGGATTTCTGTCTGTCCTAATGAAGCATGGGTTAACTTTCCTTCTGGAGTTTCTACTAATCTCGCTAAATCTCTTTCACATGTAACAGTTACTCATATCCTGAGTCGTGAGTCCTTTGCATGTTTGTAACTCCTTTCTCCAAGAAGACTCGAAGTTCCTTCAAGTCTTCACTCTCCTCTTTATAACCATCCAACATTCCAGTGAACAAACGCTTGGCACGTACCTACTACATAGCACAAGCTGCATGGTAGCCAGCACAGAACCAGGCACAGTTGGGAATGGATCAGGAGACTATGTGCAAGGTCTTTCTGGGAATATTTGCACTCAAAAAAGGGCAAAAATAGAGCCAAGTCAAATCCCAAATGCATCAATCCTAATAGAATTCCCAGCAGCTTCAGAAATTACCTCAGACTCCTGGGTTTCTCTCCTGGTACTAAAACCTTAACACAACGATGACCAATGACTGCGTGTATTCAGTTTTCCCTTTGTGGAGCCCCAGGATAACCAGAATACAGACGGGCTCTGCGGGAGCTCAGGCTCCTTGGACTGCAGGAGTTCTTAAGGACTGAAATTTCCTCATACTTCATGCTATTTTATAACTCTGTGTCTTTCAATATTTTCCTCTCGGTCTAGAATAACCTTCCTCACCCTGGCTACCTGATGAATGCATTCATCAAGGCCTAACAGCAGTGAGGCCTGCTCTGTGCTGTTTGCTCTAAACCTCTCCTTCCCAGGATGCGGAAAAATGCTGTTCCCTGCATTTATTATTATTATTTGTGATGACATAGCATGGCCTCCAATTACTTCTTTACCTGGCTACAGTTTCCAGAATACCATGAACTCTTTGTCTTTTATCCTTGTATTCCAACATTCACTGTAGTACAAACACACAGTATGCCCAATACTTGCTTGTTTAATTAGCAAATGTATTTTACAATGATTGCACCTGAATGTTTTTGAGAGTTCTAGCTGTTGGGGTAAAAATGTTTCTATGTACTCTGGCCCAGCCAGTTCTTCAAGTCTGTAAGCACACAGACACAGACATACATGCCCAAGCCCCAAGGCCTCAGGTATACGCTCCAGGTGTTCCACCACGAGCAAAGGGAGTACTTGACCAGCCGGAGACTCACCCCTGAATAGCACCATGCATCAATCACAGGAGTTCGGGCTGACGCTTCAAGAGGTAAAAATGTTCAGTGTTTTCACCCAAAGCATGACATTTTGTCTAATTATGTTAATTTTGCACCATTAACACTTTATACTACCAAGAAAAAAAAAAAAAAGGAAATGCGTGTCAGGTCAACAGTTACAAATGGCTAAGGAGAGACAGATTAATTCCTGCAACAGTGAGTTCGAATTACCCAGAAGACAAGTATTTAAAAAACAATTTGACACAGATTAATTAGCTCTGTGTCTTTATAAAGCAAAATCTTCCATTTGGCTTGAAATAACACTCTAATCTGCGTGGAGTGTTAAGTATACAGCTATGGTTTACTCTACTCAGTCTTTACCTCAATTTTCATTCTGAGTTTTCCACTCTCAGAGCTTTACCCCACAGTTACATAATGCCTCCATTAATGAGCATGTTTTCACTTGTAGGTGGCTGGTTACCAACCCTTTTTTCAGAAGCAACCATTTGGCCAGAGGAAATGCAGGGGGACCTCACTTGAAGACATTCATGAGGCAGCTGCCTCACACTCCAGATGTATTAAAAAAAAAAAAAAAAAACCCTACTTGTCAAAATCGTTCCCCATAAATTCCTTAAATTACTGTATATACTCATGTTGATCTTTACATACCAGTTTGAGAAATCATACCTAACCAAGCCATCATAGAGGTGTGCATGTATCTTCGAGTTGCTTTTTTGTAAAAGTATTCACAGTAGAAAAAAAAAAATGAACCAATTTTTTCTTACATAGAATTGGAGTATTCAAGTACTCCAACACTATTTAGCCTTTACAAGTAATATTTCAAGAGAACACAGGATCATTGGGAAGATGTTCTTGATTCAGTGATAGGAGAGAATTAAAAAAAAAAAGTCATGAGCAATATTTGGAGGCAGCAAAAACTGTGATTAAGGGCATGGATTCTGCAGCGCCTGGGTGGCACAGCGGTTAAGCGTCTGCCTTCGGCTCAGGGCGTGATCCTGGCGTTCTGGGATCGAGCCCCACATCAGGCTCTTCCGCTGGGGGTCTGCCTCTTCCTCTCCCACTCCCCCTGCTTGTGTTCCCTCTCTCGCTCACTGTCTCTCTGTCAAATAAATAAATAAAATCTTAAAAAAAAAAGAGCACGGATTCTGGAGCCCAACTGCCTTGGCTCAACACCCAGTTCTAGCACTCACTAGCTGGAGGGCTTCAGCCGAATTACTTCACTTCCTGGTGCCTCAGTTTCCTCCTGTGAAATGAGGTAATACTAGCACTTCCATCAAGTGTTGCACCATATAAATAAGGATAAATAAGGCACTTAGAAGAGAGCTTTTCACATAGCAAGTGCAACATCAACACTGGCTCTTCTTAACGTTTAGAGTAGGTTTGTTTTTAAATACAATGAAAATATTACAAGAAAAAAACTTGACCGAGTATGTCCCCAAATATTAGCAATGAATAAGTCAATGGTGTTAAGGGCAATTTTTAGCGGTTTTTTTTTTCTTTTTTTAACTCTCCTAGAATAAAGCTAGCACTTTTTTGTTACTTTAAATGTTTGTAATTTTTAATTAAAATCACCTTTCCATCTATGCTTTTGCTATTAATAAAACACCATTTTTCTAAAACTAGCACATTAGAATGTAATGGATCTGCAGATTTTACTTGAAATTAAGCACGAATCCATTGTACAAGAATTTGAAGTCTATGGTATAAAGTAAGGTATGACTGTGGTTTTAATGTTTTATTCCCTGTTACCAATTATTCCTACATGGCACTCAAAAATGTCACTCATTTATTCACTTAATTATTTTAAGTATCTACTCTGAGAATAGAATACACAAAAACCCTTGCCCTCAGGTATTTTACATTCTCTTGGGGCGGGGGGGGGGGGGGGACTGAAACAAAGTATCGGTAAAATTTGTAGAAAATTAGTAGATAATAATTGGGTCTGCCAGCAACAAAGCAGAACTCCAAGGCTAGGGCAGAGTGGAAGGAACCAAAGAGAGAGCCACAGTTTTAAAAAGGGGAGAGTCCCTAAGCTCACCAAGAAGTCGCCAGAACGGATGAATACTTTTCTGGCAAGTACAAATATTCATTCCATCATTCCACCAAAAGTTACTGAGCACTCTGTCGATGTCAGGTCCTGGGCTGGGAGCAAAAGGATCCATCGTGTCCGAGCGGTCGCGGGAGCTGCCCGACCCAACTAAGTCTAAACGGTCACAATACAATCTGGCCCTTTACAGGAGGATTTTCTTGACCCCCCTGCTCTTAACCATGATCTCATTGGAAAAACTCATTTGAGGATTTGGGGAAAATCATCCTAATGGCAGTCCATTTAAATAAGAACATTCACAGTGAGTTGGGAAATGCAGACTGTGCCTTTAAGGTTTAATACATTTAATGCTTGAGAGGAATTACAAGAAGACATTTTGTGACATTTGAAGCTGTTTCGATTTCAGCTGCCAGTTATCTGACACTCCAAAATAAAAATCACTAAGAATTTGCAGCCTACTTTACTTCTAAGTTCACACAGCAGACCTGTGATTCTCCCGATGCCCCTCAAACCCTCAAACGCAAAGATCCTTTAAAAAAAAAAAAAAATGTGGTTTGCGAGGCAATGAAAAATTGTAATTTCAGGACTTTGGGTATTACTAACTAAAAATAGTATCCACACCTTTTCGCAAGCTCAAACGCAGAAATCTCCATTTTAAATCTAAAGGAAATTTAGGTTTCAATTACATTCCACAAAATCTCAAGTATTCACTCATTTCAAACTTTTTACTCAAAACCTACTAGGTGCCCAGCATTGCCACGGCTTTCAGATCAGTTACATTTCAGCCATCTGCAGTCTGTTTAGTATCACATACCCCTCACCAATGCTATTTTCACTTTTTTAATTTTAAAGTTTTTTTTTTTATTTTTTAGTCATCCCTACACCCAATGTGGAGCTCGAACTCACAGCCTCAAGATCAAGAGTCACATGCTCCTCTAACTGAGCCAGTCAGGCAACGCAAGATTTTCATTTTTAAGTGAGATGAAACAAGTATGTCCCTATTATCTGGGAATTTCTTAGTATACTCAGTAACAGAGAAGTCACAGATATAAATAATTCTAGCATTTAAATTGTACAGAATGTGTGAAGAAGGTTCTAGAGAATAAGAGGACATCTCAATCTTATTTGAAGACTAAGAAAGCTTCTTGAAGGAGGTGGCATCTGTGATGGGAACAAGATGGGCAGGGTCAAGCCAAGTAAATTATACGGGGAATAGTGCCCTTGTCCCTTGTCCCAACATGTACATACTGAAATGCTGATTTGGCTAAACTGGGACCAGGACAGAGTATTTAACATACTTCAGCTGGACATTACAATTTTACCCTTCTCCTTCAAACATGAACTTACCAATAGTTCAACTGAAGCTGGAAAAACAGCCAACACATCCACTGGCCCAGAAAATGGCAAATCCTAGATCAGCCTCAGCTGGGCTCAATGGCCAAAGCTTTTCATTGCCCCGTAGTGCACCTGTTCCCAGCTGCTCGACCCTAAGGAAGCTGGCCTGGCTTGCAAACACTGCCTAGCTCCCATTTCAGTTCATGGGACACTGGACTACTCGAAGAAGAAACCAATTTCAGAGCCATAGGAGTTTACTTTAAGATTTCCAAATGCAAAGAGAAGAAAATGTCAAAAGCTGTCATTTAAGCTCAACCCCATACTCTCTACAACTCGGGCAGCCCACTCACCCCGCCCTCATTAACACAGCTGCTTCATGAATTCCTTTTCTGGCAAGAAAACTTAACCACCAATTCTTTGGACTCTTGGACATTCTGAAAACAGATACTGGTGTTTATGAAATGCCATCTCCCCTTTACCTGCTTTCCTGGTCCTGACACTACTTCTCCCTTGCCAGGGATGCAATACGGAGCTCGGGAAGCGGAGTGCAGGATCTGCAACTTCCGCAACCACCCAAGTAGAAAGCCGTTTTCCCTTTACAGCAAACACATACGCGGAAAGACACAGCCACACATCTATTCATGGTCATTTAATTCCCACTTGACAGTGGAGGAAAAAAATGATTTGAGAGGAGCGATGTGACCTCCACAACTCTGATGGTTATTTAGAGGATGTTTCTTAAGCATCAATGGTAGCCAGAGGTTTTTCTAACCATCAACAGGGCCCCCAACTTTCCCTCACTTCTCAACATGAATCTGAAATGATTCTGGAAGCAACAGAACTGGATTCAAATCCCCAATCTTGCACACATTGGCTGTGTGACCTTGGGAAACCGAAGTGGTAAAGCTAAGCCTCAGTTTACTCATGCCACATGCTCAAAAAATATTTACTTTCCTGTATCCCCTTCGATTGATATTCCACCGGTTTTCATAAACAGGGCAATAGGGATTTTAAAAATACTAGATTTATCTGTCGTTTTACTCAAGAGCAACTACCTTGAGCTTTCCAAGGAACACCCCTCCCAGTATCCCCCAATCTCTCCATAATCCAGCAACAAAAGGCTAACTCACACATCTGGGACCTCTAAGACCCCACAGCTGGTATCCTTTCTGATTCGTTGATGCCTGAGACATTCAAAGTGGCCTCAAAGTATCTTGCTTCCAGGGATCCCCAAGAGTTAGCCATGCTTCCCCTATGTACTCCTCCAGGCCGCAGGATCCCTTGCCATCATGATGCAACCATACAGGGCAGCCAATCCACTATGCTCCCATAGGCCAGAATGTGTCCTGACTGCCACAGTGGGTAGGTATGCCTTTAGAGGCGCCGTAACCACTGTAACCCAGGTGAGCAAGCCCCCCATGCCTATCTGGCCCTCGAAGGCTTTGACTCCCCACCTTGGGATGATATTCCCTACAATGATCTCTGTGGCCACTTGTGGGTATTTCAGCCACTGTCAGCCAGGTTCTGAGAAAACCAGAAAAGGATGGGTAGAGCAGATGGTCAGGCCAGGAGATAAGAGTCACTGCAGGCTCGGACCAATGGCAAGAAGTTCCAACTGGGTGGCTCACACTGCCCGGGGAATATAGCCAAGACCAAATATAAACCTGGTCATCTCAAGACAGAGGGTGAAAGCTTAACCTTCACACTGCACCACCTCTAATTTGCCCTTAAGTTTATTTTCAATTTAATTAAACATGACATTCTAGTAAACGATTTTCCTGGCTTAGTTAACACGACAGATTTGGCCATCTAAAAATCTTAAGCAACATTTTAAAATCTAGAAAAAAATTTTAATGTAATTGCTTAGTTCAGCAGAAGCTTAAAGAGGACCTTAAACAGTATTACTGATTTTAAAAAGAAATTCTGTACTTTACTGCAACTCACCTAATGACTACCAGTCGAACAAAACATATCCACTCAAAAAAAAAAAAAAAAAAAAAAGAGTGGATACAAGACTTGGATGTAATACCCTGTCAAACCACAAGGTGTCATTTAGGACGTGACGGCCTATGCCACCAGAAGAGCACACCAATGTCTGAAAAAATTTTCTAAAAAATCCTCACAGGATCAGTGAATTGTTATTTTAATGAACTATGTGTGTTACAATTTCTTTCTTGGTAAGTTTTTTGACTTCGGAAATTTAAAAAGAACACGTTTAATTTTTTTATGTATACCGTGCTTTATACATTAACTGTATTACTGTAATGCTTAAGTATTTTTACATCCCACCACTGCATTTACTTTCCGAAACAGTGTGTAAGTGAGTCAGCTAGCAAAATTATCATCTGAGTCGTTCCTCAAGCACCACTTTGCGCAATACAGGCCTCCGTGTCTGCGAGTCCCGCAGACCACTCCTTGTCTATGGCTGAGAGCAAAGCTGTGCACCATTAGGACTACCCGATCAAGGTCAAGGAAACTGATAGATGGACGCTTTTTTTGTTGTTTTGGGTGTGGGAGGGGATACTCCCAGCATTCCTCCTTAGGGGGATCAACTCTCCCATACTTCATGTAGTCCAGCCAGAATTCATCAGGATACTTTCTGTGGCCTACAGTCTGAGTTGAACAGCATTAAAAAAAAAATTTTTTTTAAGCAGCCTCATACCACAGTACGAAAGTCAGAATTTAGTAACATCAATCTTACAACTTAAGAATGCAAAAGGGAAAGCAGTTCAATCCCATCAAGGTATCCCATTCTTGAAAGACCTAAGAACCTTTCCACAGTAATTCCCACCTCCAGCAGGCTTCCGTTTTGTCTTGTTGGCCAGAACTGAGCTACACACACCTTCTAAGCCAACCGCTCATGTGAGGGAAGAAAGGGTCTCAATGACGTCATTCGGGATACTCCCTACAATCCAGAGCACCCCTAAGGCAACTTCAGCCAGAAGTCTAAGGATAGCTCTTAGACTTGAGTTCTACATTCATTACACAAATTCGTCAAGGTAGAGCTTAAGAATGCAAATCATTTAATAGATTGATATATATATTTCTGTTTCTGTCAAAAGACAGCAGATACTGTAAAATAAACCAACCACTCACCTTTCAACCCTGGCAAAAATGTATACTAACTATGCAAATGCGAAGCTGGGTCCAAACTGTGGGCAAGATTCACCCTTCCTTTACTTTCCACGCCGTACCTGCTGGCCATCAAGTAACAAGTGGGTTAAGCCTTTGGAAGAAGTCAAATTACCAAGCAAACAACCTATTCAGAGCAGACAATTACATATACTACTTGCATCTGATTAGGCGGGTCTTTTTAATGCAAATTGTTATAACACAGGCTAAATGACTTCAAAAATCCACCCGGGGTAGGCTTTCAAGGAAACCTGTGGATTCATCCTCTCCATGGACTCTTGGCATCTCATCTTCTCTTAGCTTTTCCTCCAGGGGGGAGAACTGCATCATCAGACTCCATATGGTAGACATGCCATCTGTATAATCAACAGCTCAAACTTCACTCTTAACGACAAAATGGTTACCTCAGATTTAGACCCCACATCCTATCATCAATGATCTGTGGAAAACAGTGAGTCAGTTCATAGCACATAGCCGGGTCTTGGGACCTTCTGTTGTCCAGAGCAGACGTATTTGGCTAAACTTAAATTAGTAAGTGCAACCGAGGGGAAGACTACGAAGGTTGGCATGGGTTAGTCATAGTGTATCTTCTCCTCTGTCAGTGGGATCAGTCCCACCCCCCAGCCACACTTAAGTGGGTATGATCAGAATATAGTCCAAGGAAGGGAGGAAAAAGTCATGGTTATTGGCCCGGCAAACAACAAATGCTCCTCCACATCTGAGTTTGTACTTCCTTAAAGGAATTTTTCCAGCAAGCCTCCAATTTCCAGGACTATTTCAGAGCTACACTGTACCGACTACATGACTCATTTTATTCATTCAACTTAAGACAAAAAAAAATTATTAAAAATCATGGCATGTTGTAATTAAAAAGGACCCAGAATCAAACTCAACATACCGGAGGCATCTTCCTCAGTTGGTTTGTGAAGTTTTGTGGCTACAGCTCTCACAGATGAAACGTCATGTCAAAATGGTTTCTGGATTCATGCTCCCTGTGCTACAAGCATCCCTAATCAAGCTTGGAAATTTCATTGCTGGCATTACACACAAAGATATGAAACAAAAATTGGGCTAAGGGATGACATGCCAGCCCAAATTAGCACATGGATCATTTTCACGAGTCACACTCTGAACACGGTGGTCAACCAGGAGAAAATTCCAACACCTGCATCTATCCATCCAGCTCCCAGCTGCAGCCTAGACACAAAGCAAGAAATACAGAGGGAATCCTCAAGGATCTACCAAGCAAGGAGATGAAAAATGAGGAAACCATGACCTGTGGCCCCAATAGGATGTTCCTATTCCACCATCTCAAGTCCCCAACAATCGATGAGCGGCAGTGGGTTGCACTCTGAACACACCTGGGATTGGAGTCTGAAGACTTCTTTGACAAATTACTTTGCTACTCGGTAATTCATTAGGTATCTCTAAGTCAATTTCCTCTTCTATAAAATGGGAGCAATATGATGAAATCGGTTACTTTTGAAGCACTTGTGTAATTCACAATTACTCCCTCTTCACTACCCCCCCTGTATAGAGGAGCCATATTGTGAATAATTGCCCCAACAACCGTTTTCATAATTGTTGCAGATGATTGGACCAGAAGTAAAATCTGGCCAATTCTGAGCCACCTGTATCTGTCTCCCACATAGTATATAGAATTAGACCTGAAAGGAAACAATTAGGCTCCTTGAGAGTGGTGGGACCAGGAACATGGAACCTCATGCTGTCATCAGGCAGAGTTCACCACTTGTACAAACCAGCAGAGAAAAACAGTCTATGCAAGAAGATTTGAAAAGACACACAAAAATGCTGAAAGGAAGTCAAGAGAGTCCCAACTGCTTTCTAGGCCCTTGCAAGAAGCCCAGCTACAGTCCTGCCTAAGTGTTCCGTGGCAAATCTCTTAATCTTACATCAATCCTCCTCAATACCCTGCTCTTGTTTAAGACATTTAAGTTGGTTCCTGTTACTTTCAAGCAGAGAATTTTTAAGAATTCCTCGTGTCTCACTCACTAGCCAACTGAGAACTAAGTGAGATAATGATTTGTAATATACAACCTACTATAAAAAGGATGATCCATTTCATGACTGAAAAATAGGACAAAAAATGTATAGTTTAATGAAAAACAAATTATTCGGCAGAAAAGAATTTGTTAACATATAAAGATGTTTAAGATTTGTCATTAAGGTGATCATCAGATTACCAAAATAGAATTTTGTACTAGGAGTCAAACTTTTTCTATAAAGAGCCAAAGAGCACATGAGTATTTCAGGCTTTTTGGGCCACATGATCTCTGTCCTAACTACCCTGCTGAATCAAGAAAGCAGCCATAGGTAATATGCCAACAGACAGACATGGTTGTATTCCAGAAATACTATTTATGGACAACGAAATGTGAATTTCATATAAGTTTCACAGGTCACATACTTGTATTCTTCTGATTTTTTTTTCAGCCATTAAAAGATATGAAAGTAAATTCTTAGCTGTGAGCTGTAGACGCATACTAACACACACAGCTTTGAAAATAGTACTTCCCAGGGCACCTGGGTGGCTCAGTCGGTAAGTGCTCGACTCGATCTCAGCTCAGGTCATGGTCTCAGAGTTGTGAAATCAAGCTTCCCACCCCCACCCCGCAGGCTCTGTGCTGGGTGTGAGATATTCTCAGCTAGGCTTGAGATATTCTCTCTCCTCTCTCTCCTCTCTCCCTCATTTTGCCCCTCCCCCCACCCCACCACCCCACCCCACTCACCCGTGCACATGCTCGCTCTCTCACTTGCTCTTTTAAAAAAAATAAAAATATTCATTTCACAATGTTAGTCTACATTAAAGTGCTGGGTTTCAGAGAAACTTATTTTCTTTTTGATCACATATGTTTTCTATTTTCCTAGCATAGGCATGTATACTTAAATTAGTTTTAGTTACATTTAAGAAAAAAAAAAAGGAAAGTGAGGTCATGAAATATCATTCAAAGAAAAGGAGAAGGAAGAAAAATGTCAAGGATGGAATGTGCAAGCCCTTCTGCACCCCCCGGAATGCTAGCATCTTCCTGGGGGCTGGGCCAGACTGAAGTGTCACTGAAAACCGGGACTACACCCCTCGGGAATGCAGGAAATCCTGTCTGAAATGAGCTTCCCACAGGAACACAGAGACACCTTACCCAGCGCACAGCTTCAGCTATCCCAGCCTCCAGTTCCAGAGGTTCTATTAAAAACCCACAGCCTAGAACCACACAGTTTCCAAACTGTGGAGCCACATGATGAGGGAGTAGTTGCTTTTCCTTTTAGAAGGTCGCTCAAGGGAGCATCCACGCTAACTAACCAAGACCCACAGAGCAGCTCTTTCCGATTCTCCCCCAGCCAGGACCAGGAGGAACTTGAGCACGCCCCGAGTCAGCATCGGGCCTTACCTCCCGTGTGCCAGGCTCTATGCTAGGGGCTATTCAAAAGACGCACTCCCTCCAGCAAGAGAGCGGCACGACATGTTCTCCACATCCTTCTCCTTAGGGCTCACTTTAATAAGTATGAAGTTAAAATCGCGCTAACAGTAATGGTGCAAGGTCTCGTTTCAAGCCTTCACTTGACCTTTGAGGTATAATCGCCCCAGTTGGGACAAAGAGGCTCAGAAAGGCAGTGATTCACCCCAGCCAGCAAAAGGTCAAGTCAGGATTCAAAGAGATCTTCAAGTCACTAAGCATCCATGGCCTAGGGCCTGCGACAAACACATATTTGCAGGCCCCACCCACAGCCCTGACTGTGAATCTGCATTTTGACAATCCCCAAGTGCAGGTGTCATGTGCCCAATAAAGTCACTGTCCTAAGAAACTTCTCCAGATTACGAGGAGAGGAAAGAAACAGGCTGTACTAAGTGCCTGTGGGCTGGGCATTGTGCCACTTGAATAGATTTTTCTTTTAATCACAAAATAACCCCCATTTCATACCTATTACGTTACTATATAGGTCAGGACCTGGAGGCTCAGGGAAGTACTTGTCCACAGTCACAGCCTGTGAGGAGTAGGGCCAGGATTTGACCCCAAGGACCCCAAGACCTCTCCATTTGCCCTTCTTGCTCTCGGGTCTGGGGCCCACGGGAGGTGGAGGACCACACAGCCAATTTGGAAGATGGCTCAGGTGACCTTCGGGAATTGAGTTTACAAATGATGTTGGGAATGGAGTCATTTCTTTTTTTTTTTTTTTTTTTTTTAAGATTTTATTTATTTATTCGACAGAGATAGAGACAGCCAGCGAGAGAGGGAACACAAGCAGGGGGAGTGGGAGAGGAAGAAGCAGGCTCCCAGTGGAAGAGCCTGATGTGGGGCTCGATCCCAGAACGCCGGGATCACGCCCTGAGCCGAAGGCAGACGCTTAACAACTGCACTACCCAGGCACCCCTGGAGTCATTTCTATTTTATACATTTAAATTTTTAATAGGCTACACTAGGGCACAAGAGGTTTCAGATACTTAATTTTGTCCATCAGAAATTTTTTTTAACCTCCTCTAATTAAGGATGTATAGCATCCTTATGAGGTTTGTCCAAAAGATGCTGAAATGGCAGCCTTTGGTATGGTCAAGTTCCTCATCTGTAATAAAAGTGGAAACAAATTAGTCTCAGGACAACTATTCAACCTTCGGTCAGCTAAAGAGAAATGGCTCTGAATGAGCACGGAGAAGTGTTGGATCTTTTCAAAACAAGGAAAGACTGAACTATTTTCAAATCAAGTCAGGGGGATCGGGGGGGGGGGGGAGGACTTGCAGGATAGTTTATGTTGGGTGTTGTCCTGACTCAAATCTTAACGGGTATCGCAAACGGAATGGTAGGAGTGGAAAAGGCTATCACAGGCAAGCAGAAGAGAGACTTCACATACCCTGCACATCTTTGTTCTGTTCAAGGTTTTACTCCTTTCACCTCAAAATAAGACTGGCACATCGTAAACATTCAGTCAACTGTTGACAAGTAAATGAGTAAGTGGTATCAGGCAATGATAACTAAATACATGTAACATTGCCCCAGGCAATCCAGGGGGTTCCACAGGGGTGTCTCTAGAGAATGCGGAGGGATCTTGGGTGGACAGAACAAGCCCCACATCCAACTACAGCGTCACCTCTTTTATGTACCTGGCTTGTAATTAAGATTTACCCTGAAGGGTCTCCTCACTATCAAGTCACTAAAATGTTGGAAATCCTGGTACAAGAAAACAAGATGAAGCAGGAAAGAAAAGGATTCTAACTCTGACGATTAGCTGTGGAACCCTGAGCAAGTGGCTTCACTTCCCTGGGCCCCAGGTTCATCCTTCATAAAAGAGTTGGAGTCTGGTTACATTATTTTTAAGGTCCTTCTAGTTCTAATGTAGTTTTATTTCATCATGTTAATCACCATCCAATTTCATTTTTCTTCTTTTCTTTTGCTTTATTTTCTTTACAAGAAGCCTTTATTCTTTTGTAGGAAGACTTATTTTCAAAGACATATAAATTAAATTAAACTAAAAAAATCCCTCCCAAGTATTCCCTGAATTTGCATTGCTTTTAACAAAAGCTAGCAGAGATGTTTTCCACGTTCTCGCCTGGGGAGAAGAGAATTTAAAGTCAAGCTGTAGGGAGAGCTGGAGCCTTCAAAAGCAAGTAATGCTTAATCTGTTCTATTTCTGAAGCACAAAATAAAACCAAACAAAAAAGAGAAATAAGCTACCGTTTCGCCAGTGCCAAGTTTCCTCATGCATAAATAGAGATCCATCCAGAAAAACAGCCTTCTCAGTCGGGTGGGACAAATCCTTGTGTGCTTTTGTGGAAAATTCCCCAAACTGGCATCAAGGACACGGTCTACAGCTGTCGCCATGTAGGGCCAGAAAACCACACAGAAGTTGTGAGATGTCATGGGTTCTGCTGGGGCAAGTGAAAGGAAAGGCTGCTCCATCCCTTGATTCCACGGAGTGAACATGGGTGACAGTTCTTGAGCTGACTCCAAGACCATACTGAGCAAACCTTGTGTAAGACAGGTCTGATATTAGACCTCCAGTTGCCATTTTTGTGTGTATGTGTCTTTTCTTGGCCCACCAATGCCCTTCCCACACCTATCCGACCCACCATGAATTTGAGTGGTTAGTGCTGCTTCCCCACGGACCAGCCAGGCTAGTCCTGACCACCAATCTCCAGTAGATATCGAGTCAGGTACCAGCACAAAGTCCGGCCATACATTCTTGTACTTTAATTACCTGCATAGCTCTTGTCCTTGATTTTTTTTTCTTATTTGGTGCTTTAAGTCTCAGAGTGATGTTAAAATGCAAAATCCAAGAACTTCCCCATTGTTCACCATAGTTTATGTCAAACACTGCCTCGCACACAGTGAGATCTCAATAAATAGGCACTGAGTGAATGGATGGTCTTGACTCGCCCCTTGTGGAACCACACTGACTTGGTGGGGGCCCCACTCCCAAAGCGCTTGGGAACCTCTTTCTCATCTTCAAGGGCAAGTCAAGACTTTCTCCCTCTCTACATTTCTTTTTAATGTAATACTGCTGTAACATTAAAAGTATTTTGAAAACATAAAAAGGCAACCCATAATACCATCATCATAGCAAAGCACTTCTGTTCACACATATATTATTTCCTTTCAGTTTTTATTCATAAGCAGACAGTTTTTACAAAATTACAGCCAAAGAATGTACACTATTTTACTGGGTTGCTTTTTATACTTACTCTTATAAACATTTTCTAGGCTACTGTTTATATTTATAATATTAATGATAGCTAACATTTCAGAGTTTGTCAGGCATTGTTCAAAGCCCTGGTATTATCTTGTTTTATCTGCACAATAACTTAAAGGTGGGTAGTATTACTTCCATTTTGTAGATTCCCCTTCTAGACAAGGCCCTTACACATGCACACTGTAGTTATCAACCAATTTCCGTAGGCCATTCTTTTTAAGAATGACTGGCTACGACTTAGATCCATCAATGGCATGTGTCAATCAACGATGATGCAGCTCGTCTGTAGGGATTCTACCTCTTCTAAAAATAATTACTTAGAAATACATAAGATAGGTTCAAAGTAAGCCAAGTAGAAAAAAATGTAGATGTACAAACAAAAACATGGAAGAGAAAAAAAGGATCCCATTAAGACTTATTTTAAAAAGTCATGCAGAGATAAAACCACATATTGTTTAATTCCATTCACACAAAACCACAATGGCGGAAATTTTAGGAGTGGTTGCCAGAGGTGCAGGGAAAAGGAGAAATGAAGACTGACTACTAACAGACACAAGGTTTCTTTTCAGAGTGATAAAAATGTTCTGGAAGTGGACACTGGGAAGGATTGTGTAATTTGAAAACACCCTTATAAAGCACTGAACTGTACACTTGAAAATGGTGAGGACTTCTTGCTATGGGAGTGATATTACAATGAAGAACATATTTAAGAAGTAACTGAAGAAGTGGTATAATACATACATACATAATTAAAAATCAAGAAAAGGGATAAAAGGATGCACAGAACATGGTTCGTGGTAGAGGAAGGAACTGGAAGCAATAACAGGAAGAATTTCTTCCCCTCTAGTTCTACATTTTCTCCACGGCTTTAACATAATACTACACTAAAAATATACACACACAGGTGCTGCCAGCTGTCCAATAGATCACACTGAACCAGAAGGGTAAGGAATATTGAAGTTCCTGGACAGCCAAGAACAAATCTAACACTGGTGTATCTTCCTACTTTCATCTCACTCAAAAACACAAAATAAAATGCTCAAAATCCATGAGTGAGAAAGTGGACAAAGTGGAGGCTTTTTGTGTCAATTACCTATGATCATCTACTTAGAAAAACCAACATAATCTAGAGACAAACTATGAGAATAAATGAGAGCTCTGCAGCGCTGCTAATACATGACTGACCTACAAAGATCAATCTTATTACTCAACATCGGTAATAACCAGTTAGAAAATATAGTATGAGAACGAACAAAAATAGAAGGCATTTAGGAATTAAGTTGAGCAATAAAACAAAATACCTCTCTAGAAAATAATTTTAAAATCTAATGAAGGACAAAGATGGTCATTTCAAAGATGGGAATTTCAACAGTTTTTTTTTTTTTTACATGTAAATTCTGCCATCACTAATCTGTAAATCCCCAAATTTCAACATCTACGTTTGAGAAATAGTATTTATTTAAAATTCACATAGAAGAAAGACGCATAGGCCCATGTATAGCTCAGTCAACTTTAAAATAGAAAGTTGAAAAGCTGGCAAGCAGATGCTAAAACACACTATAAAGTCATAATAAAATAAACAAATGGAGCAGAATAAATATCTTAGAAACCCTTACGTGTATATGAAAACCTCTTATGTGACAAAATCCAAGTAAATAAGAGAAGTGTTGTTTAAAAGAAGGTGTTGAGAAAATTTGTTCACTACATGGAGGAAAAAAAAAATAAAGCTATAAAAACATCGTAACACCATATAAATAGGGAGACTCTGGATAGGCTTGAGACACAAAAGCAACAGAACTATGGTGTTAACTGAAAAAAAAATTCTTGAGCTTCATAAACAAAACCAATAAAATAAAAACATACACAGGGAGCCTGGCTGGCTCAGTCGGTGGACTAAGTAACTGTTCATCTTGGGGTCATGAGTTTGAGTCCCACGCTGTGAGTAGAAATAACTGAAGCAAACTTAGGTTTAAAAAAAAAAAAAAAAAACACCTACTAGTCGGGAAAAGAGGGAAAACAAGGTTGATTTGGTCGCATCACCACCGGGGGGGGGGGGGGGGGGGGGGCGAGGACAAGGACAGCATTTGAATCAGAATCACTGCACGATTTTCCTGCAGCACACAGATTAACTGGAAGAACTAACAGAACCACAGACAACTCAAGACTTCGGCTTTACTACGAGATCAACAACAGTAGCTCCGCCAGCCAGCTTTTGTGGAAAGTGACAGGAACCCCGAAAAACCGGGGAAGGACAGACAAGCGAGTACTGGCCCTAACCACAGAGGGCAGGCGGAGAGGGGAGGAGGCAGGCACGAGCCCCTCCACACTCGTGGGGGACAGAGCTAACAAACGAGAGAACTCACCTAGGAAGCTTCTCTTAGACGCTGCCAGACGGAGAACTCCACCCCCAACTGCCCCATCTGGAGAGTTTATAAAGCGGCCCTAAGCGGGTTCCGCTGCGAACACCACACAGATGTCCTCAATGGCGCAGAGCGCTCCACACTGCGCCCTTGGAAACAGCTTCAGCTGCGGGAAAGCTGGGAGGAAGGGCGGAACCTCCCACTGCCAGGGTTCCAGCCCAAGGGTCAACCAAAGGTCACGACCTCTTGATGACCTCCTCCAGCAGGGTGTAGTTGCCGAAGGTTGAATTAAAAGCACTTCCAGAAAGAAAAAGTCCGTACTAATTGTGACAAAACTTAATAAGAAGAAAAGACTACAGAAAAGAGGGTTAAAGGTGTGCAGGACTTAAGGTGGCAGCCTCAGAAAGGTACAACATCTGAAGGGAGAAGAAACACTTTAGAGTCTGGGTTGGTAAGGAAAAGAGGAAGCATGTGGAGGAAAGCCGGTATCCTATGAGACAAAAATACATTAATTGGAGAATACCTGGCAATTTTCCTGCTATGATAGATAGATAGATAGATAGATAGATAGATAGATAGATAGATAGATAGATAGATAGATAGATAGATAGATTGCATCTCACTTCACGGACATAAAAGGAAGTTCCTGAAATAAACACTTGTAGTCTTCCCGAACCTGATCCACAAAACAGACTCTACGACGATCTACGTTTATACGAACTTGGAAGTATAAACCTGAAACTTAAAATTGAAACATTTAAACTGGTGAAAAGTCTCCCACACCACCCCCAAAACCACAGCAAAGCAGAAGAAACTATATAGCACAATGCTCCAGGTCCGGTGTTTTCAAGCAAGCACCTGGGACTATGAAGAACACCTGAATCAGATTATCAACATCTAAGGAACCAGAATGGACATAAAACAGGAAGAAATAAAGTAAAAGTGGATGAAATGAAATGGAAGAAAAAAAAGTCATCTCAGGAACCAAAAATTAAATTGCAATTTGCCCTACGAAGTTTAGAGTCGAATGAACATTTAATACATAGAAAGGAAACAGAAAACCAAACAAGAAATAAATATAAGATAAAAACATAAGAAAAGGTCAAAAAGAAAGTAGTCTAAATAGAAGATGAACAAAGGAGAACCAATTACACATAAAAACAAAACAATGCAGGGGCACCTGCCTAGCTTGGTCGGTAAAGCCAGCAAGTCTTGTGATTTGATTGGAATTTGGAGCCCCACATTTGGTGTCAAGATTACTTAAAAATAAAATCTTAAAAAAACAACAATAGGGGCGCCTGGGTGGCTCAGTCAGTTAAGCGTCTGACTCTTGATTTCCGCTCAGGTCATGATCTCAGGGTTATGAGATGAGCCCGGCATTGGTCTCCCCGCTCAGCAGGAAGTGTACTTAAGATTCTGCCCCCTGCCCCTTCCCCCCAACTGCTTGCACACACACGCTCTCTCTCTCTCTTAAAAAAATTATAAATTTAAAAAAATTTTTAAAAACACAATGCAATAGAACTAATATTTTAAAATATAATCCATGAAAAGATTCAGGAAATAATAGAAAATCTAAAATCCACATACTAAACAGGCCCACCAGGTACCTGCGAAAATTAGCCCAGAATAATCAACCCTCAGATATATCCTAACAAAACCATTAGACTTGAGAGATGAAGAAAAAAACCGGAAGCCTCCACTCAGGCAAAAAGAACTAGAAATTTTAAAAGAGCAAGAAAATTCACCTGGGATCACACTTCCCAAGAGCAACATACAAACCAAGGCAGGAAGCAAGCAATATTTGCAAGAATTCAAGAGGGAAACGCAAAACAAGGCTCTTCTATCCAGCTAGGCTGCTCTTCAATAACAAGGCCATAAATACACAGTAACTTAAAAGACATTTTTCCACACCCAAGAATTTGGGGAATATTGGATTCAGGAGTCCTTGAAGAATCTGCTAAGGGATGCATTTCATCCAACCAAGTTATGACTAAGGAAGTTTAGGCAAAAGGAGTGACAGTAAGGATTTAATACATCTAATTTTAGATTTAGAGCTAAAATAAAAATGGACATAAGAGTAGAATAATATACAATGCCATCTATTCCAACAAAGGCAATATAAGGTGAAGAAAAAGTGAAAGAGAAGGGAGAAGTAGAAAAGAGAATGAATTCACAGACATTGCCTAGTACTTCTCGAACTTTTGTCGTCTGAAATCCTTTACATTTCTCAAATTTTTGAGAACTTCAGAAGGTTTTTGCTTATTAAATTTTTTAATTTAAATTCAATTAGCCAAGGTATAATACATCATTAGTTTTTGATATAATGTTCAACGATTCATTAGTTGAATATAATTAATTATAGGTAGCAATATTTTCCATATTAGCAGTTAAACCTGCGAAGTTATTTATTTACTTAGAAATAACAATAATAAACCTGTCACATGGTAACATCAATAACATTTTTATGAAAAATAATACTTTTCCCCCCAAATACAGTGAGAACAGTGGCGTCATCTACGTTTTTTTGCAAATCCCTTTAAGATCTGGCTTAACAGAAGATAGCTGGGTTTTCATAGTGCTTCACACATTTCATTAGCCATCAGGGTGATAACATCATCAGGCATCATGTAGCCTCTGGAAAGCGTTCATGGAAATTCATGAGAAAATGTGAGCAGGAAAGCAAAATGATGTCTTGGTGTTATTAGGAAAATGGCTGGACTCACAGACCCCCTGAAAGGCTTTCAGAGGCCTCAGGGGATAACAGTTTGAGAACATTCATTGTGCGCATAAAAGGGAAGAGTCAGAGGCTACATTAGAAACTGACAAATTAGGGGCGCCTGGCTGGCTCAGTAGGTAGAACATGTGACTCTTGTTCTCCAGGTTGTGAGTTCAAGCCCCACACTGGGTGTAGAGGTTACTTAAATATTAAAATCTTAAAATAAAAAAGAAACTGACTAATCAGATAATGAAGGTTAAGGAAATAGTGGAGAAGGGCATTTAAAAAGGTGTAAATACAAAGGTTATCACCGAAACACCTAATCCTTGTCCCAAAGAAAATTTAAAAATTAAAAAGCAAAACAAACGTGTCAAGTAGAGAAACAGAAAATACAACACATACGGTAATTACAACTGAAATAAAATGAAAGAGTAGAGAATGTAACAAGCATTTCAGTAAATGTGAATTGGCTTAAATCATCTTTCAAAATAAAAATATTTCCAAAACGACTCACAAAGAAATAGCAAATCTACGATGTATATAAGAGTTACACCTGAAAACCAGCGAATCGCAAAGACTAAAGGCAAAGGGATGGATACAGACACAACAGGCAAAGGAAACCAGTAAGAAAACAGTGTTTGCAACGCTGATATCAAAGTAGAATGCAAGCCAAAGACAAATTAATGAAACAAAAAGACCACTATTAATACTAACAGCTGCAATTCAAAACAGAGATATAACATTTAGAAATATCTATAAACCAAATAACACAGCAACCATCTACAAAAGCAAATACAAATACACAAAAGCACACTGATAACATACTTGAGCAAACTACTCTCATTGTAACATAGATCAAGGGGACAAAAAATTAATGGGGCTAGAGAAGGCCTAAATAACATTCTCAGTAAAACAGATCTTACAGAAGCACCTGGGCGGCTCAGTCACTTAAGTGTCTGCCTCCAGCTCAGGTCATGATCCTGGGGTCCTGGGATGGAGGTCCCGGTCGGGCTGCCTGCTCAGGGGGATGTCTGCTTCTCCCTCCCCATTACTTGTGTTCTCTGGCTCGCTCTCTCTCTCTCAAATAGATAAATAAAATCTTAAAAAAAAAAAAAAAAGATCTTACAGAAACATATCGAACATTAAACCCCCCAAATAGAAAATACATTCTCCTCTCAAACCCACATGGAACATTTACAAAATGGATCAACTATTAGGTCACAAAGAAAGCATCAGTAAGTCACACACAGAATAAATAGTATAAACAACACTCTCTAATTATAATGCAACAAGGAATTGATAACACTATTTAAAAATAAGAAAACATTTCACCTGGGAATTAAAAATGTTCTCTTAAATATTAGGTGAAAAAGCAAACACGGGATGCCGGGGTGGCTCCGTCAGTTAAGCGTTTGCCTTCAGCTCAGGTCATGGTCCCAGGGTCCTGGGATCTAGCCCCACCTCAGACTCCCTGCTCAGCGGGGAGCCCGCTTCTCCCTCTGCCTGCTGCTTTTTACTTGTGCTCTCACTCTCTCTCTCTGACAAATAAATAAATAAAATCTTAAAAAAAAAAAAAAAGCAAACACAACCCCAAATTTCAAATTCTCTAAAATGTAATGATAATGGAAATACTGCATGTCAGAATCTATGGAATACATTCAAGCAATAATCAGGAAAAAAATTATTGACCCATATAATTATATCAATTAAAATAAAATAATAAAAATTAATGAATTAAGTTTCAAACTAAAAGTACATTTTTTAAACTCCAGGGGGACCAAGTCATGGCAAGGGAGGCCCATAATACTCTTAGGGTTACTTCCAGAAAATGTTTTTTAAAAGAACGACCAAGTTCACTAAAATAAAGCATAAAGAACAAAATAATAGTTAAAAGTAAAAATTAATATAGTAGAAAAGAGAAATACATGAAATCTAATTAATAAATCAAAATCCTGGTTCTTTGAAGAGTATTAATGAAGTGGGCATATCACTAGTTAGCCTAACCAAAAAAAAAAGGAAAGAAAACACAAATATATAAATAAATAAGAAATGGCCACTGAGATAAAAGAAAACTTTAAAAATCATGAGATTACTTTGCATATCTCTATGTAAATAAATTTAAAAGCCCATATCAAATTAATAATTGTTAAAGACATACAGTTTAGTTGGGGGGAAATGCAAGCTGGTGCAGCCACTCTGGAAAACAGTGTGGAGGTTCCTCAAAAAGTTGAAAATAGAGCTACCCTATGACCCAGAAATTGCAGTACTGGGTGTTTACCCCAAAGATACAAATGTAGTGATATGAAGGGGCACCTGTGCCCTGATGTTTATAGCAGCAATGTTCATAATAGTCAAACTATGGAAAGAGCCCAGATGTCCATCAATAGATGAATGGATAAAGAAGATGTGATACACACACACACACACACACACACACACACACACACAATGGAATATTATGCAGTCATCAAAAAATGAAATCTTACCATTTGCAACAACATAGATGGAACTAGAGGGTATTATGCTAAGCGAAATAAGTCAGAGAAAGACAATTATCCTATGATCTCACTGATATGTGGAATTTGAGAAATAAGGCAGAGGATCATAGGGGAAGAGAGGAAAAAATGAAACAAGAAGAAACAAGAGAGGGAGACAAACCATAAGAGACTCTTAGGAAACAAACTGAAGGTTGCTGGAGTGGAGGCGGGTGGGAGGGATGGGGTGGCCAGGTGACAGACATTGGGGAGGGCATGTGTTGTGGTGAGCACTGTGTATTGTGTAAGACTGATGAATCACAGACCTCTACCCCTGAAACAAACAATACATTATATGCTAATAGGAAAAAAAACAACAACACAGTTTACCTAAATTCTTTAAGTATAGTTAGAAAGCTTTAATGGGGGCGCCTGGGTGGCACAGTCGTTAAGCATCTGCCTTCAGCTCAGGGCCTGATCCCAGGGTCCTGGGATCGAGCCTTGTGTCAGGCTCCTCTGCTGGGAGCCTGCTTCTCCTCTCCCACTCCCCCTGCCAGTGTTCCCTCTCTGCTGGCTGTCTCTCTCTCTGTCTGATAAATAAATAAAAAATCTTTAAAAAAAAAAAAAAAGAAAGAAAGAAAGCTTAAATGGGCTAATTTTCATAGAAAAAAAAATAGAGAAATGTATCAAGTCTATAGAGCACCAGGCTCACAGGTTTCACAATGAAATTTTACCAAACTATCAATAACCAGATAGTCCCAATGTAACAAAACTTGTCCCTAAGCACAGAACAGAAAAGTACAATTTTTGAAATCATTTTACAAAGATAATGTTGATAGCCAAATATGACATAGTCCAAATTTTTTAAAGATTTGTTTATTTGAGGGGGGGTACATAAGCAGGGGGAGGGACAGGCAGAGGGAGAAGCAGACTCCCTGCTGAGCAGGGAGCCCAATGCGGGGCTTGATCCCAGGACCCTGAGATCATGACCTGAGCCAAAGGCAGATGCTTAACAGAAGGAGCCACCCAGGTGCCCCAACATAGTCCAAATTTTTAAAAATAAAATTACCAACTATAATTTGTGACTATTGATTCAAAAATATTCAATATTTATTAGCAAACAGAATCAATCACCACACTGTGAAAATAATATGCAATAACCAAGCAGGATTTGTTGTAGGCACTCCAAGTACACTCAATATGGGAATTGTATTAGCAGAAAATACCATAAATCTGAGGAGAAAAATCATGTTATGATCTTCATAAATGATGTAAACTTCTTTTTAAAAATTCAACACCCATTTCCAATAAACACACGTACACCATGATTCCAAAACTCTACCTTATGTAGTGTAAAAACACTACAGATATGTGCAAGATGTGTACCTCCAAGATGGCCTTCATGATCACCATACCCATGAACTCACCTCTTTGTATAGACCTCTCCCACACTGAATAGTGCTCGTCTGTGCACCGGATACACAAACCACAGAAACGATGTTGCGTGACATCCAAGGCTCAGCTATAAAAAACAACTGTAGTTTCCACCTCGTTCTTTCATTGGATCATTTGTCTGGTGAAAGCTCCCTGCCGTGTTTGGAGGACACTCAAGCAGCCCTATGCAGAGGACCACACGGTGAAAAACTGTGGCCTCCCAACAGCCAGCACCAACTTGCCAGCCACGTGAGCGAGCGTCTTAGAAGCAACAGCTTAGCCTCAGCTATCTGCAGCCCTGGCCACCATCCTGACGACTACTTCACGAGACACCCGAAAGCCAGAATCACCCAGCAAGGCCACTCCTGAATTCCTGACCCACAGACAATGTGTGGGCTAATAAATGCTTATTACCGCATTCAGCCGCCAAGTGCAGACATAATTCGTTACGCAGCAAGAGATAACTAATACAACCTGTATACGAAAACCTTAAAAACACCCCTGAAAGACACAAAATCAGACGTGAACAAATGGAAAGGTGGCCCTCGTTCTTGGACAGGACAGCTCAGCATCATAAAAAAATGACTTCTCCCTGCACTAATTTATAAACTTGAGGCAATAACAATAAAAATACCTAACGGGTTTTTTACGAAGCTAGGTAAGTTGCAACAAAAGTTCACAAGGAAAAATAAACAGGCATGAATAGCTAGCTATTGCAAGCTATGAAAAGGGACTAGCCCTATCAGATACTAAAACGGTCTATGAAGTAGGGGTGCCAAGTGGCTCAGTCAGTTAAGTGTCTGCCTTTGGCTCAGGTCATGAGCCCAGAGTCCTGGGATCGAGCCCCGCATCAGGCTCCTTGCTCAGCAGGGAGCCTGTGTCTCCCTCTCATCCTTGCTTGTACTCTCTCAGTATCTTTCTCTCTCTCTCTCTCTCAAATAAATAAAATCTTTTTTAAAAAGTCTATAAAGGTTCTATCATTAAAATGGTGTAACAGTACCGCCACATGAACAAGCAGGCAGACTGGTGCAAAAGCAGAGAGCAGGATGTCCACAGAAGGACCCACGTACCTGTGGAAATGTTACATATGATAAAGGAGGCTCTCAAACCCCTGCGCAAAGACGAACTTTTTTACAAAATGATACTGACGCGACCGGAGAGTCTTTTGGAAAAGATGCAATTAAATGCATTCCTTTCATCATACGTAAAAATAAACTCCACAAGGATCCCGAGATACAAAATGTAAAATTTATTTATGCAGATATACAGATAAAAAATAAAACTGTACAAGTCCTAGAAGACAACATGGTTGAATTTATCTATAACATGAATATAAGAAAAGTTTCTAAAGAAGACTTAAAATCCAGTTGAAAAAACTTCTTAAAAGATAAATGTGACTATATAAAAATCAAAAAAAATTTTAATGGAAAAAACCCACAGCCGAAGTAACATGACAAATGACAAGCTGGGGAAGAATATTTGCATCACAATAGATCACAGATAAAAAGGTATTATCCTTAATACTTGAAAACTCATAAAGGGGAAAAATGACCAAAACCTCAATAGAACGATGAATTAAAGGCACAAACAAGTCATAAAAAAAAAATGTACAATGGTCCTTAGTCACATGACACTATTTTGATTTTACTCATAATAAGAGAAAAGCAAATAAAATTACACTGAGAGACCATTCCTCTTCTCACGGGTTGGCAAAAACTTCAAAAGCTTGGCACCATATTGGGCTGGCAAGGCTGTGAGGCACTCTCTCTCATTGCTGGTGGGAAGGCGGATGATAGAACCCTCGCCCTGGGGAAATCGGCAATCTCTAACAAAATTACATATGCATTTCCTTTCCATTTAGCTATCCCAGTTCTTGGAATTTGCCCTGAAGATACACCTCTAACAGTAAGAAAAACGCATGTGCATTAGGTCCCCCAATGGAACATTATTTGTAAATGCAAACTATTGGTAATGACCTGAATGTCTCTACATAGGGCATTGGTAAAATCAATGATGATCCATACACACAATGGGGTGCTTTATAATAAAGAATAAAAAAAGATCTCTATGAACTAATATAAAGTGAGTTCAGCACATATTGATGTGACGAATGCAAAATGCAGCTATATTCATATTCCCTTATTTTCCCATAGACACAAAGTGTCGATGTAAAAGTAGCTAGTTACAAAGGGAAAAAAATGGTCATTGGCAGAGTCAGCTTAATTAAGGTTTCATCAAATTCTCAAAGAGGTGCAAGATCCCACCAAAATGTCAGGAATCTCTGAGCCAGGGGTGAAAAACCTCAGAACATCAGGGATGGAAACAGAACGTGGGTTGGTTAAATAACATAATAGACAATTTTTATCTGACACAGTTGGGATTGACAGTTGGCTAGTTAACCAAGAAAGTGAGAAATTTTATCCAAAAGTGAGAAGACATTAAAAAAAATAGTACTCATACATTTACAATATTTTATTTCAATTTATAATAAATGAAAATACATGTATTTGCCTTTTCCAATCTTCTGGTGTGGAGCCAGGGACTTTCCTTTGTGAATGAGTGCACTGACTAGATTTCTACATTGTATTTCTTCCATAAATCAAAACCATAAAGCTTTTTCTGGTTTCCAGTGAGTTCTCTAAGTGGAGCAAGAACATAAAGACACTTCTTCTTTTTTTTTTTTTTAAAGATTATATTTATTTATTTGACAAAGAGAGAGACAGCCAGCGAGAGAGGGAACACAAGCAGGGGGAGTGGCAGAGGAAGAAGCAGGCTCCCAGCAGAGGAGCCTGATGTGGGGATCGATCCCAGAACCTGGGATCATGCCCTGAGCCGAAGGCAGATGCTTAACGACTGAGCCACCCAGGTGCCCCATGAGCCACCCAGGTGCCCCCATAAAGACACTTCTGAAGCAGTCTAAGTGTGGAATCCTCATAGACTTTCCCAATTTTGCCAAAATGTTACAGCTATCTAACCCACATGTAATTCAAAAACAATTATTTTCACTGTAACTTTGCAAAGCAAGAAACTGGATTCCATAAAAATATCCTCTCCCTCTTCTCTCAAATATCAACAGATGTGGGGGGCAAAACAAATGCCACCCACAGGTGTCCATGCTCTAATCCTCAGACTCTATGAACATCTTACTTTGCAGGACAAAAGGGACTTTGGAAATGTGATTAAATTAGTAATCTTGAAATGGGGAGATCATGCTGGATTATTTGGTGAGCCCAACGTAAGCATAAAGGTCCTTGTGAAAGAGAGAGATGGAAAGCCAGACAGAAACTGAAAATACTTCGCTACTGGCTGAAGATGGAGAAAGGAGCCAACCACAAGTCAAGGAATGTAGGTGGCATCTAGAAGCTAGAAAAGAAAGGGAACAGATTCCCACCTAGAGCCTCGGGAAGAAACGCAGCATCTTGCCTCTAGTTCAGTGAAACCCATTTCAGACTAAACCCCAGTAAGATAATAAATTTGTATTGTTTTAAGCCACTAGGTTTGTCCTTATTTATTAAAGCAGCAATAGGAGACCAATACACAGTTTACATAACAGTTAATTAAATGATTATAAATGAGCATAAACTGATTTATGATGCAAACAACCCTTGCAAAACATGTAATTCCATGAGTGAGACCAGAAGTGTACAAACATGAATGAGATAAACCAGCAATGATTATTCAAGATCATGTGGGCATCAATTAGCACGTTCTTGGGAAAATGGTGAACATTCAGCAATCCAGCCAACCAAGCTCTTAATCCTCAGACAGACTATTTTACTGGCTCTTTTTGAAGTGGTCATTATATGTCAGGCCCTGTGCTAATCACTTTACAACAATTCTATAAATATACACTAATTTCAATTTTTTTTCACCAATGAGGAAGCTTAAATTCAGACTTTAAATGACTTGCCTCAGACCTCATAGCTAGTAAATGGCAGACTTACTAGCCAACACTTGCTCTGTGACCCATCTGATTCAAAAGCATAGGCTCTTAAGGCCCCTTCCAAACCTGAGTTTTTAGAATTCCCACATGCTAACTCCAACACCTCAATTTATAGATGAAAAATATTGCAATTAGTCTAACCATTTCTAGCTCTATCACCATAGCAGTCAAGATCACAGCAAGAAACGGAATAACTAAACACGATAATTTGAAAGGAGGTGTATAAAGGACTTTTCACAAAACATGTTTTACAAACACTCACATCAAGTGAGGGGTGCCTGGGTGGCTCAGTCAGTTAAGCGCTGGACTCTCAGTTTTCGTTCAGGTCATGATCTCAGGGTCGTGGGATCAAGGCCGGTGGCGGGCTATGCGCTCAGCATGCAGCTGCCCTCAGATTCCCTCTCCCTCTCCCTGGGCCCCTCCCCCAACTCTCTCAAGAAAGGAAGGGAGGGAGGGAGGAAGAAAGAATCAAAATGGAGTTTACTCCACCTCAAGGAAAGAGTGCAAATGAGATCACATGACAAGAACTTGACATGGTGTAAGTAATATAGTTTGTAATCAGGAAATATAAACTAAGAGCTATATAGACATTTTCTTCAATGTATCTAGCATTACACAGCATTACTATGAAATTTCATTTGAGGTTTGATAAATATGTGGCCACACAAGGACTGCAGTTCAGCCACTTACTCCCTGTGTCCCTTAACCCACAGTTGTAGCCTTTGGTTCCTCATCTGTAAATTGTCTCCTACCGTCTTCACAGGGTTGCTTCAAAAACTAAGTAAGATAATGGATATGGAAGTGCTTAGTAAAGAAACCAAAAGGTCCCCTACAGATAAGAGAGACAAAGATCAGCATAACCAACTATGTCATGAGATGAAAGCAGTCTACTAAGGGCTCCCTCTAAAGTGAACAGAATTTTAGTTCATCAGAAAAATGCTGGGTTTTGTTTAAAACCTTGCTGATGTTACAGGCTTGTCACCCAGGACCTCTCATCATGGCCTCTGATGTCTGGGAAATGCAAATTAAGTATCATTTTAAAATAAAACAAGATGACAAATTAAAGTCCAGACAGGTTCCTTTGAAATCACAGCCTAACACTGCAACTGGTTCTTGCTAAAATGGTTTCATTAAATCCACCTGTTCAATTCCCTTTTGCAATGTGTGGGATTTACTGTTGCTATACAGTCAGGACACACATGCATTATAAAATTAAAATGCCAAAATCACAAGCACTTCGGCCTTTGTTTTTTAGGTTTTACTCAAGTTCTTTCGAGTATAAACAATATAATGATGACTGGGCTGCTCAGATTTCTTTTTCGAGGAAAGTGTTTTTGTTTGAATGTATGAACTGATGAGTCAGAATAGATGCTAAGTGAATTGTGAAAAGGATTATCTTAACTTTTTATCTCTCATACTCCTGAGCAAAATAATTGTTAAATAAGCACTAGAAAGGAGAGGGTGCCAGGGGGGCGAGCAACTGATGCAAAGAGGCAATTCACAAAATATATGTAAATGATCAATAATTCTAAAAAAAACAAAAAACAAAAAACCTTCAACAACAAACTCCATGAGAACTTGGGCTTTGTTTGGTGAACTGTTCTATATCTACAGCCTCCCACAGAGGGTGGCACATAGTAGATACTCAATATTTACTGACAGGATAAATGAACTTTCCTGATATTCAAATCATTACAAAATAAAACTGTAGTTAAATTGTCATTATTTATCTAACAGATAACCAGAATTTATTTTGCTTTTCATGATGAAACCCGATGTTGACAGGGCACAGAAAGAGAAAATTTCAGCATGATTCTATTTTGGAAATTATTTGGGAGGTGGAGAGAAAAGAGAATGAATGAGGGAGAAAGAAGGAAAAAAGGTAGAGATTGAGGGTCTTTAAACTCATCTATTCCAGCTGCCTCATTCTGCAAATGACAATGTCACTCATTTGTTCAAGGTGGGACCAACTCCTGCCCTCAAGAAGCTTACAGTCATACGGAGGAGCAAGACAGTGAACAATGTTATTGCAAGGAGAAACGCAAAGAGCTGCGGAGGAGCGTAATGGGCCACCCAGCCTAGTGTGCAGAGTGAGGAGAGGTTCCTGTAAGTGACACCTCGGTGAAGACTTAAAAGAAAGATGGACTTAAGTGGAGAAAGAAGCCCAAAGACTCTGGACTTTAAGCAGTCAGTGGTGGTACAACTAAAACTCCTAGACATTATATTTGAAACGACGTAAGATGACTAAGAAAAGTGGAGCAAGGAAGGTAGCCCATCTAGGGAACATGAGATCCAACGAACAACACTGCAATGAGTTTACTGGGGTTTTGTTTTGCTTCACGTATGTGAGACTGAGTGCTGGAGAAGCCAGCAACCTAGAAATGCCTTTTTTGAGAAAAATACAACAGCAACAACAACACTCTGCTCTCTCCAGGCAAAGTAGCAGAAAAGGGGTCACACCCAGCAAGATAGAAAACATTTAGAAGACAGTCACGGTACTCCATGCCATAAAAAATACTACGGCTGCTACCCCAACCCACGTCAGCAAAGGCCAAGTGAGGAGCCCAGACTTCCACTCTCACTGGACTTTAACAGAGGTTCCCGATTCCCTTGCCAGGGTGATGTGAGAGAAGACTGAATAGGGAGCTGGGACTTTCATCCCCACCAAGTGGTAATGAATACCCTCCCATCCCCTCGGTGGAGACTATGTGAGAGGCCTGAACTTCTACCTCTACTTGGCAGGAAGGAGGTACTCCCCCCCCTCTCTGCGGAGGGGGTGTCAGGGGAGACCCAGGGGAGAGTTAGGTATTCATCAATTCCATAGTATCAGTGGAGATGAGATGGGGAGCAGTAATGAAGTACTCTTACCCCTCCTAGCCAGGAAGATATCAGTGGGGACTAGTAGAGAGCCAGAATCCCCAAACCCACCACACTGTAACAGGAAAGGTCTCCCCTCTACCTCAGATGTCTGTGGAGACTGGGCGGGGAACTTTTACCCCATGTGGCAGTTAATAAGGCAGTACTCACCCTTTCCCCTGCTGGAGTGGTATCACAGTAAGCCAACTAAAACAGACTGTCTAAACAAGACCCAGCATCTCCTAACATAATACCCCAAATACCCAGATTTCAATCAAAAATCGTTCATCAAATTACAAATCAGAAAGCTCTCCAAACAAAAGCGAAAGATAATCACTAGATGCCAACACCAAAATGAAAGAGACATTAGAATTATCTAGCAAATATTTTCAAGTATCATAAAAGTGCTTCAGTGAACAGCTACAAACACATACGACACAAATAACAAAATAGTCTATGAAAACAAAGTAAGACTAGAAAGAACCAATTAGAAATGTTAGAACTATAAAACATAATAATCAAAGTAAAAAGCTCCATGGATGAGGCAAAAGGAGAATGGAGGAGACCAAAAAAAAAAAAAAGAACTTGTAAACTGAAAGACACGGTAATAGAAATTACCCTATCTGAACAACAGAGAAAAAATAAAATGAAGGAACAAAAATAAACAGAGGTTCAGGGACCTATGTGACAATAAGAAAACATCTAACACTCATGTCATCATAGTTCCAGAGGAGAGGAGAAAGAGACTGGGAAGTACTAAAAAGAGTACTTAAAGAAATGACTGAAAACTTTACAAATTTGGCAAAAGACATAAATCAACAGGTTGAAGAAACTGAGCAAACACCAAACAGGTTAAACCCAAAGAAATCCACATCAAAACACAATGCAGCCAAACTTTAGAAAATTAAAGACAAAAAAGAAAAAAAATCTTGAAAGCAGTAGAGGGAAATGACAACAAGGAAAAAAAACAGAACAAAGGAAGAAAAAAAAAACAGAACAAACAGAGATAAAAAAATAAAATGGAAGACTTAAGCCCTTACATATCAATAATTACTATTAAATGTAAATGGTCTAAGTCAGAGATTAAAAGAGATTGGCATAGTGCTTTAAAACAATGACCAAACTGTATGCAAGAAACTCACTTCAAATGTAACCATACAGGCAAATTAAAAGAAAAATAATTGAAAAGCTATATTTTACAAATACTAATAAAAAGAAATATATGAATTCCTACTAAAGGCACTCCAGCTAAAGGAGACTTCATGGCAGTGAAAAATACCAGGGATGGAGGATGATATTATATACATAATGATAAAAGGGTTAAGCCAAAGATATCTCAAACCTGAATGTGTACGTACTGAACACAGCTGCAAAACATGTGAAGCAAAATTCAATAGAAATAAAAGGAGATGTAGACAAATCTACAATTGTAGATGGAGACCTCAACATCTTAACAATTTATAACACAAGACAGAAGATATGTATATGTAAATTTTGACACTACCATCAATGAACAGGATCCAATCAACATCTGTAGAATGTTACACCCAACAGCAGAAGATCCATTCTTTTTCAAACACCCTTGAAACATACACCAAGGTAGAATACACCTCTTGGGCCAGAAAACAAGCCTCACATTTTTAAAGAAATGAAATTTTACAGGCGTGTTCTCCAACCAGAGTGGAATCAAAGAGCAGAAAGTGAAATGAATAGCAGAAAGACAGCTGGAAAATCTCCAAACAATTGGAAAGTAAACAACACATGCCTAAATAATTCAGGGGTAAAAGATAAAGTCCCAAGGGATATTTTAAAAACACATTGAATGGAATAAAAATGAAAATACACCATATCCAATGTTGTGGAACACAGTTAAAGCAGTGCTAGGAGGGCAATTTATAGCACTAATATATACATTAGAAAAGTGAAAAAGTCTCAAAACAATAATCTAACCCCCCACCTGAAGACCTAGAAAAAGAACAGAAAAATAGATCCGAATCAAGCAGAAGACAGAAATAATAAAAAGCAGAAATCTATAAAACACACCAGTAAAGCAATAGAGAAAATCAATGAAAAGGAGAGCTCGTTCTTTGAAAAGATCAATAAAACTGACAAACACCTAGCAACTGACAAAGAAAAAAGCGAAGACACAAATTACTAGTATCCGGAATAAAACAGAGCCTATTATTAAAGACCAAGAAGGCATCGAAAGGTTAATATGAAAATCTATAAACAATCCTACACATGTAAATTGGACAATTTAGATAAAATGGATCAATTCCTCAAAAACACAAATGACCACAACTCACCCAAAAGAAATACCACATTTGTAATTAAAAATCTCCCTCGAACAGAAATCTTAAGCTCTAAATGGTTTCACTGGAGAATTCTACCAAACATTTAAAGAACACCAACTCAACACAATCTCTTCCAGAGACTGTGGAGTGTTTACCATGTGCTAGGCACTGTTCCATCAGTTTTTACATGTCTTGAGCTCATGTAATCCTTTCAACAACCCTACAATAGAGGCCCTATTATTACTCCCTCCCATATGAACAAAACAAAGGATACCACATAACCAGAACTCCAACTTAGGTTTCTGTGATACATTTGAACAAATCAATGCTCAGATTTCTTGTATTTTAGTCTTCATCTATCACCCAATACATAGTCAAATTTCACTTTTGGAAAGGAAAATTCAGATCTGACGAGGACGTGTTCTTTCAACAAAGAACTTGGGACACTACCATAGTTGGCATTCTCAATAGAAATATGTGTTTTGTAAATAAAAGTAAAGGTTATTCCTGCTGGCAACTGCCGTACAATTTCCATCTAGATGACAGTTAAAACGTATCTGAGAGAATACAACCAGAAAAGAGGTTTATTATTGGAAATGGTAAAAAGCTTTGCTATAGGAGAACCAGCCCCACCACTATAATTACAAGAATCAAGAATCAAAACACTGCTTCATTAATTTTTTCCTTGTGTTTGTTATTTTACCCCATCAAGACTAATTATACCCCTTCCCGTGGCTTTTAACGAGCACCGTAGACCGAGCGCTTAGAAAAGCTGCGGTACATAGGTGTATCTGAACTGCCTCCATTTAGGGACAAAACCGTATGTCAAACACATTATACTGACAAATAAAATTTGCCCGACTAGTGTTTTCACAAAAGAGGAAACACGACTACCTTCCCACAGACGACAGAAAAATAACTTAAGCTTTAATATTTAAGAAATACTCTTCGTACTTACATACCTCCTTCTCGACAACGAAGAGTTGTACGTTCACTCGGCCCTCAAAATAATCCGTGACGCCCCCGATGGCAAGGCTCGCCCGGGTTTAGAGGATATTTGCCCCATTCTGTGTCACAAGATACTGGCAGGCGAGGGCCGTGCTGCTGGGATGCAAGGCCGCCTCTGGGGGACACGGGAAGTCTGGGAGTTCCGGGGACTGGGGTGGCCTACAGCGGGGCTTCCCAAACTTTTCCAAAGAGGAACCTGACTCCCGCTAGCAGAAGAGAGCCCTGGGCATCTGGGATGTGCTAACTGCCAAGTGCTGGCGGCAGGCCGAAGAATGTGTAATGACCGCTCTTCGGTATTTCCAATAGACTGAACCTCGTGCCGCACCTGCCATGTTCTAGGCAGCACGTGAAGCAGTGCTCCAAGCAAAAGGACTTTAAGGCTTCTGCTTTTTTTCTAAGTTAAGGCTCCATTCCAATTTTACATTCTACGAAGTTAGATGTTTAATATAAAAACAATGTTTCCTACTAATCTTTGAGAAAAAGGAATGCTTTAAGAAGAGCATCTGCCCATCTACCTTCATGGTAGAGGACTTCAGACATCCCTCACAGAGATGACTGTATATTCCCAAGGGTACAAAAACCCCGTTTTGAAAATTACAGGTGACACTCCCCAGGAAGAGGTTTCCAAGGCAGAACGGGGAGAAATGAAAGCCTGGCTGACACTCTACTCCTCCCCAATTCTTCTCTGCAAAATCCTTGCCTTATTAAGGCCCCAAAACATTGTTAGCACTTATTTTTTCCAGGAGAAATAGTTCTCATAGCACTTGACAGAACAATTAACACCTAAGGAAACAAGTTATAAAGCTAGCTTCTGACTTCGCACATACAAAAAGACTACTTTCCATACTGGAATAGTTCCAATTGTAATCTGATGCTTCGTTTAATCCAATTTAAAACTGTAATTAAAAACTGTAGTCATGAAGTTCCTCAAACGTGACTCCAAGTTTTCCAAAGTCTTTAGATCCAATCATGAAGACACCAGGAGAAAGCTGCATTCAACTTTTTTTTTCTTCTGTGTCTGTGAATATGCACGGAGAAAGGAAGACATGAACTGAGGCTCCAGATCTCCATGGTATGTCCTCCAATTCTCTGAAATGTCATTTGTGCAAGAAAGTACCAGACAACCAAGATCTCCTCATGGTCACCCTAACCTACTCAGTGACAGGTACAACCTTGATAGTTTTTTTTCCCCTTTCTCTCTCCCCCTCTCCTTGTCCCATAGCCCGTTTGCAGCAACAAAGACCAGACTCTGGGGTAATGCATTCATTAAATTCCTTCTGGGTGCTTTAGGTAAGCTTCCTATCCTGGAGACCAGGGCAACTTTTTTTTTTTTTTTTTGACAGAGTGACAAGAATGACTTTGGTTTTGACGAGATTAATGACTACATCCCTAAACACAAATAACAGAGGAGCTTCAGTCCAGAAAGTAATTTCCCCCAAACCTCTAAAGAAAATCGACAATGCGGTAATTTCCAAGTTGGTGCAATTGATGGACTTCTGAATTTAGGGGGACATCTAAACTCACAGTAAGAAAACAAAAACATGCAAGTGAACAGTTCACATTTTCTCCTTTGTCGTCGGATCTAAAAGTCCAGCCTGGCACCAACACAAAGAAGGAATGATTCCATCAGCAGCGTAACAGATGGCAGGCACGAAATGGCTGTAACCTTCTTTGAGCACGCTGGCGAATAGCTCCATGGAGTTTAATATACCAGGATGGGGTCTGCTATTTTCTGCCTGGCGCCTCCTGCACGGCAGGCCTGGCCCCAGCTTGGAGAGCTGCGTCTTAGGGTCCAGCCGTGCAGGTTCCCAGGTTAACCCTTCGAGACAAGCAAGGGTCTTGAGTTACTACGGCATCCTTCTTCTGCACTGGATTCTCTTCCAACAAATGCAACCCAAACTTCTGATCATAACAAAGCCAACTGCACACGGTGGAGTATTTTTAGGATCGCTTTTCTTCTACTAGCACTGAAGAGACACGGGAGCACTTTTTTCTTGGACAGTAAATCACATTTTTCCGAAGGCCTAGAGGCAAAATTGACCCAAAGGGAGAGGTCTCCTATTGCCAACTCCCTCCTCCAGCTAGCTACGTAAGGGTTCCCACTTATGGAAGAGCAGACATTATTTCTGAAGGTGGTAGGAATTTCCACCCGTGGCTTCTGGATCAGCCGGGGAGCGTTACACGCTCCTGATGCCAGGGCTGCGACCTAGAATCTCTGGGGCGGGGACACAAGCATCAGTAGGTTTTAAATCTACCCAGGGGGTTCTGACTGGCCATCAAGGTATGCAAGAAATACTGCATTTAAATTTTTAAATATTGCATTTTATATTTCTAGAAATTGTTGCAACAAGTTAATATAATTTCTATTCTGAGCCCCCATCACACTGGGCTTGTCATTGTTAGGATTCTTTCTCTATGTGCCAACCTCTCCAATGCTTGTGTGAAGGTTCTCTGGGGCTTGCAGAATTAATCCACACTAGTTAGCATGCCCCACCCAGACGTCAGGGAAATACTACCCTGCAGCCAAGGAATGCCCTTGGACTGGGCTGTGATGAACAGAACAGTCTGAAAGTAAGGATGTTTCTGCCTGAATATCCTGTACAAGCATTATGCGAAGTTCCTACGTGGCTCGGATGAGGAGGCGGTCTCCTGCGGGGCAGCTCCCCCTTTTTATACATAAGGCTGATCCTACAGACAACTGGTTGTCTTCCAAAAGGTATGATGTGCCCCTCACTAATTCAGACAGGATCATCCACACCGTGCAATCTGCTGGTGAGGCTTCAGGGCCACCAAGCTATACGTGTTGATCTCTCCACTATGTGTCCTGGGCTGATTTTTTTCGGCATCCTTTAAATAAGCAACCACTGTCTGATTTACTCAGGAGGTTCGTGCATCTGGTCTTCCCATCAACTGGTGCCCACCGTTGCCATCTGTCCGTAGAACGTCAGTGCAGGCCTCCTAGAAACCCCTGGATCAAGTCAAAACAGAAGATAAAGGCTGCCTTTTCTTGAATACAACAGGTGCTCCACAAATGCTGGCTGAACTAAGGTGTCTACCTCTAAGGGCACCGGGGCTCTAATAAAAGAAAAGCATCGACAGGGCCTGGACAGGGCATTCTGGAAGCAAGGCACAGAAAGCCACTCAAGTTCATCTAAGTGAAAGGCAGACAGGTGAAAGGATCGCGTGCAAATCTCACAGAAACAAAGTACAGAAAGCAGGGGCTGGGGGCGCCTGGGTGGCACAGCAGTTAAGCGTCTGCCGTCGGCTCAGGGCGTGATCCTGGCGTTGTGGGATCGAGCCCCACATCAGGCTCCTCCGCTATGAGCCTGCTTCTTCCTTTCCCACTCCCCCTGCTTGTGTTCCCTCTCTCGCTGGCTGTCTCTATCTCTGTCAAATAAATAAATAAAATCTTAAAAAAAAAAAAAAAAAAAAGAAAGCAGGGGCTGTGTCTCCCACGCTCTAGGGGGTCACATGATTTCACGCTGCTGTGTCTGCACTGTGCTTCATTCCTTCTCTCCTGGCCCACCCTGGACCTTTGCTCCATTTGCACACGGCCCACTCAGATCACTCAAAGGAGCCTCTGCTTGTTTCCGGGAGAAGTGCAACAGCTCACCTTGGGGGACACGGGGAGCTAACATCATCTGGCTGGTGTAACACTCGCAACTGGGGCTGCTGTAAAGGACTGGGGTCATCACTACCAACCATGGACACAAGCTCTGCTGGGTGACGTGATACCCCAAGAAACTAAAGATCATGCATAAGAACTAGTCATAACACCTTTATTTCAGAATGTCTACAGGATCGAATCTCATAGCCATACAACTAATTTATAGCTCCAAATCACAATAATACTGAATCAAAAATACTATGATTACACAAAAATGTGGCCGAGAGATGTTCGTTTGAATTTAATGTACTTAACGTTTCACACCATACAACTCCACATACAAAAACACAAACACGGCTGCGGGAGACAATGGCTTCTAGGTCAAAAGACATCACTTTCAGCAACATCTCACTTACCTTGAGGTCAAAGATTTGACAAGTGTAGCTGAGAAATCAGGAAGGTACAGGAAAAGAGTACAATATTGTCACCAGGTCAATGCAGCAACGTTCGTTCGTTTTACTGTTCTCAGAAAAGCCCTTCGAATCCTGTTTACTGTTACTTGAGACGTACAGCATGCAGTGACATGAGTTCCCAACCCCAGACAGAACGAGAGGAAGCTTCCCAGGGGCAGGCGACAGTAACCACTGCAGAGCTCAAAGAGCAGAGCCATTTGGTGGAGGGGCTTTAACAAACCCAAAGAGGGCCTGAAACAATGAAAAACATAAAGGATGACCTTAACATTTTTTCATTATTTCTACGAGATTGTACACAAAAGCAGGGAAATGTATACTAAGAGTTACAATGTAAATGGTTCAAATAAAGGAAAAAAGATGTGTGACTTAAAAGAACCACCTTGACTTGTCTATACCACGAACCCTACAATGTCTGACAAATGGGATATTATTACCACATATATACTGCTTATAAAATACACAAAGCAATTTATATAAAAAGAATACAGCGCCTTTTTTATCCACATATGATTGAAGCCATAAAAGCACCTTCATGGTAAAAGCACCTCAATCATGAAGGGACAGCCTCAGTCAGCTTACGTCTGCATTAAGAACTTTATATTGCGTCCTGAGCGGTCAAGTCTATTGATCGGTGGGCCCAAATGACCGCAAAACCTTTTTACATGCTACGAAGGCAAGAACACGGCCCCGAAATCAGTGTTTCTCAAAATATGGTCTGTGGAACAGCACAACTGAATCTCCTGGTGAATTCGCTTTAAAATGTAGATCCCCCGGTCCCAAATGCAGTTTCATGAATCCTAATCTCTGAGGGAGGGTCTGGGAGCCTACAGTTTAGCACTCTTCCCCGAGGATTTCTGGGACAAGTAGAAGTGTGGCCATCACTCTACAAAATCATCTTGAAGTGTAGGCTCAACGGCACCGGGGTGGCTCAGTCGGTTAAGGGTATGACTCTTGATCTCAGCTCAGGTCCTGATCCCAGGGTTGTGAGTTCAAGCCCTCGTTGGGCTCCAGGCTGGGCTTTTTTTTTTTTTTTTTTCCCTAAATGAAGTGTAGGCTAGGCCGCCCAGTCAGGAGGCAACTGGCCGGTCTGTGAATTAACCCCTTCCCACACTTATTCCTAATATGCCCAGTAGGGTGGAACTCCTGGTTTTGACATTTCTCACAGGAAAAGGATTCTGACATAAAATAAAAATAAACTCTAACAAGGGGCGCCTGGGTGGCACAGCGGTTGGGCGTCTGCCTTCGGCTCAGGGCGTGATCCCCGCGTTAGGGGATCAAGCCCCACATCAGGCTCCTCCGCTATGAGCCTGCTTCTTCCTCTCCCACTCCTCCTGCTTGTGTTCCCTCTCTCACTGGCTGTCTCTGTCAAATAAATAAATAAAATCTTTAAAAAAAAAATAAAAAAAAAAATAAACTCTAACAAGCTCTAATTAATTTTAAAAAGAGCATAAGATTTCTAAGCCATATATGTGAAGCTCAAAGCAATGGATGCCTGCAGAGTATTAAAAAAGAAATACTGAGTGACCAGAAGTTTTCTGGGAATGGGAAGAAAATACATCTCAAAGCTGTCCTGCAGAAGAGGCAGAATGCAGCTGACATCCAGAATGGGGAAATCTATTAAAAATTGGCTGGGGTGTTTAAGCCAGGTCTTAACACTTTTGAGGCAGAGGCTGAAAACTACTGGCAAACACGTTTTGTATGGCCGGCACAATGTTTTAAACAATTGTGAATTATCGCCAACCTGTAAAAACTGGGAGAATTCTTCTCTTTCAAATAATCTGTCTTTTCCTACCAAACTGGAAATTGGAATCACTTGAAAAGCCAGCTACACGGTTACAGTGTGGGGGAGCCGGGCAGCAGCTGCCCACCTTTACACAGGTGTGTGTCCCCACAGTGTCCCAGTGGCCACCTGCCCGAGTGACTCATGAGATCACCTGCCAGGTGCCCAAAGCCATTTGCACTGGCCACCCCGGCTCCAGGCAATTAGGGCAAAAATTCCGTCTCTCTGGTGCTTCACTCTTTCTAGTTCTAACATAAATTCTTGCTACAAAGATCCTTTCCTACTTTAGAAGTGTTGAGAAAGAAATCAGGTAATGTCTGAAAATCACCTAGAATTCACTACAGCGTTCTCATCCCTAGCTGCCTACTGGAACCACCCAGGGAGCTTTAAAAAATACGGACGCCGGGTTCCACCCCCGGAGATTCTGCTATATTGCTCTGGCCAAAATCCGGGCAGCAGGGGGTGGTACCTAGAGCTCCCCAGGCGGTTCTAATGAACACCCAAGGCTGAGAACTGCCGTCAGAGGATGCACGTTGCTGAGTATGAAGCATTAAGTTCATTCCAATGTCAACCTCCAAATACGGATTTCTAACCTCTCACCTTTGGGATAACTGACATCACCTTTTATTTTCTGAAATGGGCTATTATCCCAAAAGCCTACCAAATGCCATTTACAACCTGGAAAAGGAAGTCAAAGTGTGCTCTGGTTTCTACCATTCTTTTTCCCTCCAACACACCTGAAGAATGAAAAAAATGAGAATTATCCTAAGGGACAAAACTCAAGCAGCACAAACAGCTCAAATACAGTAAGAAGCAGCTCACGCTGGCAGGCTTGTATGAAAAAATGAAATTGCTTTGAAATTCATCACTTGCACTAAGTGGAAAAATTTTCAAATATTAAAAAAAAAAAGAACAATTTCCCCCAGTCTTTCCAGTAATGGCCCAATTTTTATCTTAAGCAGATAAATTCCAAATTACTGCCTCTCTTCAAGCTTTCTGTTACGTAGTGTGCGTTTATATTTTGGCTTCCGATCACGGGAAATGCAAACTACCGTCGCCTAATTTTCAAACAGTAATACTACTTTACAATACATCTGAAAAGTACATTTTCAAAATGGTTTCACATAATAATGACTTCTGTTTACGAGACTTCTACTCTGCAAGAGGTAGTAGCATACTGCACTTGGTAGATGTGACCTCGAATCAGGCCAACAACCTCACGAAGTTCATCCTATAACCCCGTTGTACAATTAAAAATAAGGAGCTTCAGAAAGATTGAAAATTATGTAAATGATCGATCACTGAGCAGTGGGTGGCAACACCTGCACTCAAACACAGGCCTGTCAAATTGCCACACCTGTGCTTTTTGCAATAACTCCCCACCACCCCCGCGCCCTTCTGTGTTTAATCATCACGAGACAGACATCTGTGCCCAGTTCTCCCCACTTGCCAGTGAAACACAGAGAGGGATCGGCTCCACATCTCACAATGCCAAAGTTACACTCTGCCTCCCTGCTCTCCACGCAATGTTCTTTCAGAAGACCAAATCCCACAGCTGACATGTTACGTTACAGAAGCTATACTGATGGCCCTCGGGTAGTACTTATGGGTAGATATCAAATGCTCCCGATTTCTGAGAATCAAACATTACTCTAAATCTGGCATAGCTTCAACATAGGCCCGGTACGTTCCTTTCTGTTGTAGGCCACCTATGCATCAAGTATCAGGTTCAACTCCTTTATCGGTCCCAAAATCTTCTCATGAAACCTATGAGCAATAATGCTGATAACATACGGGCACAAGTGCCACTTGCCAGGCCTCTAGCCCGTCCTTGGCTTCCCTGACACCATCACCAGGCAATCAGCAGGACATCCTGAAGAAGGGCAGACGTCACCTTCTCTGGATTTTTTCCTTTATTTGTAAATCATAAAGATACTGTGTCATAAAAATCCACCTAGAAGGTCTCATGTCCAAGAGGGCCACTAGCTGAGTCAGGCTCCCAGGGGAGGATAGAGTTTCACACCCTGGCACGGAGGTCTCCTCTTCTTTAAGCTGCCGACACTGTATCCTTAAGCTTGTATTTGGAAAACTGCATCAGTGATGTGTTACGGCCAAGAAGGGATTCTCGAGCAAAAGTAGCATAACACAGCTCCCCTGCAAGAGAAAGCAAACAGGCCTTATTACCTAATAAACATGTCTCGCCAATCAATACTTATTTGCCTCTTTTCTGAAGCAACTCTTAAAAGTCACTTGAATTCTAGCACTATGGATAATTCTTGAAGAAACTGCATTTCTGCCTCCTAATGATCTTTGAACAAAGCTAGCACCTGATTAAGTCCAGCGACCCAGAGGAGCTGGTTCAAAGGGGAGTTAAGACAGAGCTAAAACTGAGGGCTTAATCATTCCAGTGTGAAAGAACTCTGCTATGTTATCAAACCTCACCAAGCTGCCGGAGGCAAGAACAAACAGATGTCAGGGCTATTTGTTTTATTCAAAAATGACAGGAAATCAAAAGTCTATCAAATGGATATGTCAGCAGCAACACCATGAGCATATTGGTTAGTGAGATTTACGCACCTCCATTCTGGCTCATGACAAAATCACCTTCGAAGCTTTCTAATTTTCAAATGCCCACGTGGATACACAGGCCAGAGAGTTCTGGGGAGTAGCTTGAGGACTGGGCACCACATACAAGATGGTCACAGTCTATGTGAATTTAAATCATGCAAATCTGAAATGTGGTATGATATAAAAATAGTAAATAATGTCTCCCCGTGCACAAATCATCCAAATCCCACAGAATTTTTTTTTTTTTTAAATTAAGAACTGCAAAATTCCCGACTGGCAAATGGAGCCCACCGTACACAGGACCTAGACTCCCGCCGCATCGCGGGGCTGCTTTATCTGCTAAACAAAATGCCTACATTTCTACTCCATGATGCATGTGCACTGGGACTTCACGAGCAATGGTAACGATGACTGTTGCTGCTAGTTTAACTTCACTGTTGTGATCATTTCAATGCTTTTTTAGGCCTTAAAATAAAATCATCCGAGTGGTGAGGTTAGCGCTAATACAGGGAGACTAAACTGTCACACTATTAACTTTGAAATACAGGTAACATGCGGTCCAATGCTATATAAAAAAAGCTAAACAACCACCACAAGGCTCCTTGATCCTTAGGATGGGGCATGCTCGAACCTAGGGGATAGAAAGCTTTTCCTTAAAGGATCAGACAGGAAATATTTTAAGTCTTGCAGGAGGCGAGCTCTGTCACAGCTATTGACTCGGCGGGTCTTGCAGTCCAAACAAAGCCAGCGACATAGCTGTGTTCCAATAAAACTTTATCTACAAAAGCAGAGAGCAGGTTGGATTTGGCCTGAGGGCAGTAACTGACTGACCCTCTACAGCCTTAGACCTGATACCGACCCCCCTCCTTTAAATGTGACATTTTATTGCTCATAAAAACAACCATTCTTCCATTTTAACAACCATTCTTCCATTTTCCATAGAGCCAATTTTGAGAAAAGAAGTTCCATTAAAACAGGCATATTTCAAGCTTGCCAAAACTTTGTAATAATAGTCAACAAAAAAAAGGGAGCAATAAGCTGGCAAAAACACGGCCAGCAACATCAAAGCCTTAAAATGTTCTATATCATCTTTTTTGCCATGCTTACATAACTATGTATTTGTCAAAACTCACCAAACTGTACGCTTAAAATTGGTCTATTTATTTGTACATAAATAATACTTCAATAAAATGGATATTGAAAAAATGCTTATAGCCTCGGCAACACATTCTAATTTGGGTTAGATTTATGTGGTAACAGTGTGTGTGTATATATATATATATATATATATATATATATATATATATCCCTTACTTCACATTTGCCCCCCTGGGTCATGAATTAAGAGAGCCTGAATTATGTAAATCCTTCAAAACCCCTGTTGCATTAAATGCCCTGAATACAACTGTCCCACACTAAAATCCCGGTAGTCCCCAAACCTCAACCACTTCACTTGAAAGACAGTAAGTTGGTTTTAGAAACAATGTAAAGCCCCGAGTTCATGGCTTGACTTTCAATCACAGTAAAAAAAAAAAAAAAACAGAGGGGCGCCTGGGTGGCTCAGTCCTTAAGCCTCTGCCTTCGGCTCAGGGTGTGATCCCAGGGTCCTGGGATCGAGCCCCGCATCGGGCTCCTCTGCTGGGAGCCTGCTTCTTCCTCTCCCACTTCCCCTGCTGTGTTCCCTCTCTCACTGGCTGTCTCTCTCTCTGTCAAATAAATAAATAAAATCTTAAAAAAAAAAAAATAAAGAAAAAACACAAGAACATGGGTAATTTATGGCAATAGGTGATGCTTGTTGAATTTCCTCGTTTCACTTAAAATCAAAAACACAAGTTGGTGTGAGGGTCATCTCTGTTCTTTTCAGCTGTCTTTCCTCCAGGGTGGAGCATGTCACCACTTAAGAAAGAAAAAAAAAAGTTAAACAGCACGTGGCTGGGATGCTAACATCAAGGAAAAGACACACAAGAAAATCATTCCTCCGATTAATCTAAAGGCAACAAAATCCGTGACGACAATTTGAAGACCCCAGCTATTAGCTTGCTCAGGGCCCTTGTATTTCATCTGTCTCCACTCAGAGACGAGACCTCATCTAAAGCAACTGTTCTCAAAGCGAGAGCCCTGGGCCAGCAGCATCGCCATCACCTGGCAGCCCGCTAGAAATACAAATCCTCGGACGGCACCCCAGACCTACTGACTCAGAAACTCTGAGAGTGGGGCCCATCGCGCTATGTCTAACAGATGCCCCAGATGATTCTGAGAGTCAAGGACGCTCCAAATCATTAATCTGAAGTTTGAAAAACAATATATACTTGTAAGTGGAGTCCCGTCACGTTCTCTCATTTAACTTGGAGCTGACCTTAGACCTCACCCTTTGGGATAAGATGGGATCCACACTCCAGGACGTGAGCTCTAGGGCTACTTGCGAGCCTCACAAAAATGCCTCAAAATTCGTTTTCAAAGAACAGAGTAGGTGTAGGAAGGCAGCATATTTCGATTCTGCCTCAACATTTTTGAGCACCTGCCATGTGCCGTGCTTGTGCTAAATGAAATTATCTTATTTAGCCTCCCCAGTCATGAATAAATCTGTTTCCAGGCCTGGCTAGCACGCGTTCAATGCCGAATGAAAAACTTGTACATAAATGTTCATTTTGCTTCTCCTTTGGTTAATTGTTCTCAGACTTTATTGTACATCACAATTAGAGTCCAAGGTTGCTGCTACGAAACCAAGCGTACTATAGTTTTAAGCCAACATAAGGAAATCTGAGGTAATGATGAATTACCCAAGACAATGCTTGCTTTACTCAAGTTAAAAATTCAAGTTCAGGGGCGCCTGGGTGGCACAGCGGTTAAGCGTCTGCCTTCGGCTCAGGGCGTGATCCCGGCGTTCTGGGATCGAGCCCCACATCAGGCTCCTCCGCTACGAGCCTGCTTCTTCCTCTCCCACTCCCCCTGCTTGTGTTCCCTCTCTCGCTGGCTGTCTCTATCTCTGTCGAATAAATAAACAAAATCTTTAAAAAAAAAAAAAATGCAAGTTCAGTAAATTTGGTCAGATGCAAATCCATCGTACTCATTTATTTTAGGCTCTGGTTCTCTCTTAAATAACTTCATTCTGTCCCTTCTGCGATGGAGACCATTCTCCTTCATGTGGACAATAAAATGCTTAAGGGAAACTTAAGGGAAAAAAAAACTAAGTAATTCTAAAAACCCCCTGCTACCTGTGACCCCGACAGGATTTGTCCTCAACAAGAGGTGGCAGGTGCCTTTCCAGCATCCTCCGCACAAAGCACGCAGTGTTAGGCATGGCACCCTTACCCAGAGCCCAAGAATATTCTCAAGACGTCAGAATCCTTCTCTATAGCGTTTCAGGCGGCCACTCCCAACCAGTACAAGTATTTATGACCAATAAAACACACTGATTTCCCTGGCCAATCAAAACATGCCCCTGTTCTGTTTCTCTTCCTGCTTCAAATACAGCTTTTAAACCCCTTCTTTCACTGTTCCCGGAACAATAAAATTAAGCTTCAGCTAATCCTGAACCGCGGTCTACAAATCTATGGCACCTTGAGGGTCGCAATCATGCTGGATTGTGCTGAGCGGTTTAAACCATTTGAATGCAGTTGTAACCCAGCACGTGGTACCAAACTGCTCTGAAAATCAAAGAACGAAGTCAATGAAGGTACTGAAGAGATAACGGACCACCTGTGAGACAGGCTTCTCTGCCCGTAACCGGAGAATGTACGGCCCGAGTAGCCCAGGGAGGCTGATGCCTAAAACAGGGCTTGCAAGCAGGAAAACATGGCTGGAGGAAATAATTCTGATTTTGCTTTTGATACTCACTGACGATTCTCTATTCGGCTAAGGGGGCACCACACTGTTCCTTCAGCAGCATCTCCATTATTCTAATTCCCTAGAGAGAGAAGAAAGACTCATGAGAACGCACAGTTCGCGCACAAGCACTTTTATATCCGTCACGACCCTTTCCCTTCAAGGAATCCAAATCACGGCCCTATATGCATTTCAGAAAAGTAAGCCCATAGTCATACCTTACATTTTCATAATATTTTCCTCACCAGTTTCACCTACCTTTTCTCTACATGGGCTCAGAATTAGTCAAGGGAAGTGGGCACAGGAGAGTTCAGAATCTCCATTTTAAACATAAGAAAACAGGCCAAGAGAAGGTAAGTCACTTCTTGAAAGTAGCCCAGCTGCTAAGTGGCATTGCCAGAGCTGGAACATAATGGCAATAACGAGTATTTATTGAGCACTTACGAATGCGCTACGCTGGCTGCCCAGGTTTTCGTGAGCATGGTCCTGAGTAGTGGGTGCAGGGTGCACCACGGAGACCCCTTCAGCACCGGGCACCTCTTCCCCACCTGCCAGCACTGGAGGCACAGTCACCCTCAGCCACACGGAGCTGCCTTAGCTGAGGCCATGTCCCCTCTCCAGCAGCGGCCCACATCCAAGGACTGGTGGATACAGGGGTCTACAGGCCCAGCCCCCTTCCCTCAACTCCAGCAACCATGAAGGACATCCCATGTCTAGAGGTCCCCGTGGGATCAGCTGAGACCTTCACCACAACAACACACAGTTCAAAGTCTCCTCCTGCCTGACCCTATTTCCCCCACTCCCTCTAGCAAGGGCTGTTCCTGAGGGCCCTCTCCAGTCACCCTCTGCACAAAAGTCTCCATCTCTGAGTTTAATACACACAAAACCCCTGAACAAGTACTATTCTTACTCCCATTTTACAGATGAGTTAGTTAACATTAATTCCAAGAGGTTTAAGCAATTTTCCCAAAATCCTACATCTGTTGAGTAATAATGCAAGGAAAGAACAAAGCCATTCTGTTCTGGCTTCAGAGGTTCCCCTGACCCTTCTCACATGCTCATTCCACAAATGCACATCCCGACCTGTCCATGCACCCACCTTGCCAGTCAAAATCTGCCCAAAGGAAAGAGGAAAGCAGACACTCCCTCTTTCCTCATTCAAGAGCAAGTTCTGCAGACCAGGGGATAAACCTTCACAAAAAGACAGGATGATGACGTAATTATGAACGAGAGGTTTAAGGAGGTCAGAGCAGGGGGAATGGGAGACACTGTTCTCAGGAACTAGAAAGTAGTTTACAGGGAACAGGAATAATCTAAGCTAACTTAAAACACAGGTCCCCAGGCCGCTCCCAGGAAGACTCTGATTTAATAGGGCTCAAGCAGGCCCCAGGGCTGTGCACCTTTAGCAAGCACGCAGGTAAGGCCCGTGATCAGGCAGGTCTGGTAGACAGGGAGCTTCTGGAGAAAGGCGGGGGCTTCCTACCAGGGGTTTACTCTGTGGCACAGCAAGGGAGTGAGCCCCTAGAGAAGACCATAAAATATACGGAGTGCCAGAGTACACCAAACAAAATGTAACATATCCTTGCGGTTTCCGATGCTCCTTCCGCTTGTGGCCAGCCATCGCCACAAAGACTGCCCCGGTCCTACAAGGAAGAAGTACCACTTAAAGGATCCTGACAGAATGCTGAGAAGCACAGAGTGGGGGTGAACCAACGCTGCAAACTCTAAGACCAGGAGCATGGCTGTCAGAGTTGGGAGAGCCGGGCTCTGGTCACAGTACCGCCAGTTATTCTGGGGGTACTTTAGCTGAGTCACTTTTTACCAAGGAGTAACTGCGACTGGAGAGCTGAGGGGACAGCAAGGCCAAAGGGGTAGTGCAGCTGCACACCAGAACTGGGAGGGGGACCCACGGAAGCACACAGGGATCCCCACGCCTTACTGAGACCCACACCGTCAGCATGTCTGGGCCTGGAGCCTGGAACCTCTAGATTTATAATGTATCTCATGTGGTTCTGAAGCACAACTGGTTCATTTACTAGAATTTGTGAATGGCAGCCTGACACCACCTCGAAGATCCCCTCCGGCCCTGCCAGTCTGGGAATGCGTTTCGGAAGATATGATACACATGGTCCTCTGGTCCTCTTGGAGCTACTCTCCTTGCAAAGAAATAGGGGGTAAAGAGGAGAGGGGGGACGAAACCACCAGTGCAATGAAATTTAACCTAATTCTTACCCTAAGATCTAATTGCACTCATTTCTGCTCTCATTCATTCATCAACAGATCCACTCAACAAATATTATGTACCTACTGTGTGCACTGGAGATTAAACGGTGAACAAACAAGACAGAGCCCCTGCCCACAGGGAGCTTACAATCTAGTAGTTTTCATACCCCTTGTTTCCATTTGTTTGTTTCAACAAAACCCTGAACAATAATTAAATGCCTTCCCTCTATTTTCAGGAAGAAGAAAAACGGCCATGTTGATTCCATTGCAACCTCCTTTTTGCATAAATCTGGTGGTATGTCTTTAAAAACAGGAAAGTGCACTCTCTCCTTAGGAAGTGAGCACTGGTGAACTCTACCCATCCGTCTAAATTAAGAATGCCACCACTTACCGAGCTGAACACTAATTGACATAAGTGAAGACTGTGAGGTTTTGCCTTGGGAATTGAAAGACGTTATTTATTGAATCAATTATGTTCACAATGTGACAGTTGATTTTTCTTTCCCTTTTTTCCCCCTCTCTCCTACCACTTTAGTCTTTTTAAGGAGAACAGTTAGAAATAGAAGGTGGAGAATGGGGGCAGAGAGAGAGAGACCTATAAAGTGAATTTAAAAAAAAAAACAAAAACCCTAACAGGGAGGCCAAACCATTATTTATTACCTCTCTTTAGTATGGAGAGACCAAATAAAAGCCCAATCGATAGAGTCCTTTCAAATAAAGTTCCAATGCTTAAAACTCAACCCCTAGGAGATCAGGCTTAAAGAGGCTAAATTTACACGACTTATCACACAACCATGCCTGAAATGCAGAGCAAACATTAAGCGAATCCACCTTCATAGATACGGCTTAAAAGCTTTTTGGACTGACGAACCATAAACCAGCTTGATTTTATTATGCCTTCCCCTCTGAGATTTTTTTCTATTACAAGGCTATCTTCCCTATTGCCAATGCACAGATAAGGGAGCCCTCTCACGGTCTCATTTCCCTAATACCAACACTGCGCGGGCCGAGCACAGCCCCACAAAGGCGTCCCGGAGTCTCACAGACTGAAAACACTTCACAGCTCCCCCGTGCTAAGAGTCTCGGAGAAACAGCTGATTATTGTGGGAACCAAAAAGCTTGTCTGAAGGGGAGCTGGAAGAAACTAGACTAAAGGTGGCTGGATCCAGACGGTGTCTTTAATCTGTTCTCCAACTGACGCTTCCTTAAGAAGTCCTGATTGACCTAGGAGGTCCCAAAGAGAGTGCTAGTTCTCAAGCAGCTCTCTAACGACAAAACAAGAACTGCTCACTTAACTACCACAGCAATCAAAGATGGGTGCAGAATCTGGCACACAAAAGGGTCCTTGTTTTGATGGATTACAAGACTGATAAACTGATTACTTTCGAAGGCCAGGCTGAAAGAGTCTGAATTTTAGCATTACAGCAGCGTCCTGCCCGGTAGTTAGCATTCTTCAAAGTGCAGTCGGAAACAAGCACTGCCCAGGAGATTGAAGAACAGAACAAGGAAAGAATAAAGAATGAAAGTATTAGAAAAAAAAAAAGTGGGAAAGAATGATGTGAAAAGAATTTGACAGCAGAGGTAGGACCTAAAATGGGTCCCGAAGAATCTGGATTAGCCACGAGGGGTTCACAAAGTGCAATAATGTCAAATGCTGAAGGTCGCATTATAAAACCACTCACACCTTCGATAAAAACATTTACATCAAGCTGACCTCACTTCTTTTTCTATTTTTTTCATTCTGTTGGTTTACACAAAACTTTCTTCGAATCTTTTCGTTTACTCTGTGTAGAATCATAACATATGAATAAAATGAAGGATGAGAATATGTCACTCCCTGCTGCAACCCTTCCAGAGTGTCCCACTGCTCTTAAAATACATGCACACTCACTATCATGGCTCCAGGGATTTCCCAGGCCGCTCAGTGCCCTGCGCAGACACAGGCCTGCTTTCCATTCAGGCAACAGGCTCAGTTCCTTTCTCTTTCACACACTGCTCCCTCCAGCAGGAACATCTCCAGATCTACCAGTGGCGGACTACCTCCTTGCCATACTGAGATCTCAACTCACCCAGCACCTCCTCAGAGACATCCGACGGCCCTCGCTACAAAAGCCTGGCCACAGCCTGGATCACACAGCTTGGTCCTACGGTCTTTACAGCACTCATCACGATAGAAAATGACCATGCTTTCTCAAATATTTGGTACTGTCAGCCATCCCTTCCCTCCCAACAGAAAGTAAGCTCCAGGAGATGGGAGTAACACCTGGCCAGTGGGCATCGTCTGTGGGAAAAAGGGAGGAATCAGCATTCAGTTTTGTCATTAAAGGTAAGAGAAACACTGCTCAAAGCTTCTCCAAGAAGACATCTTTTGCCCAAGAGAGCATCCTTTAATCTGATGGAGGTTAATTTTTTACATTTAGGTCCTCCTCATCCATAAAACTGGGATAACCCCAAACAATAATAATAGTCAAAATTATGGGCATATACTGTATGCCAAGCACTGTGCTGAGTGCTTTACCTGCCAATGGCTTATTTTATTCTCCTATCTGCCTTAGAGGATTATCTTTTTTTTTTTTTTTTTTTTGGATGAGATCTGAGGTTCAGAAAAATTAAGCATCCGGACCACAATCACACAATAACTAAGAAGTGAAGAGTCTTGATGTGACCCAAAGCAATCAGGACTGAGAGTCCAGGACCCAGGATGTTTCAGCACAAGGGGGCAGAAGGCATAACTGAGACTGCATATGTGAAAATGCCTATTACAATGCTGGGTACACAGCCAGAGTGTGCTCTTCCCTTCCCTATTTACTATGTTCAAAAAGCCTGATAAATAAATCAGACATCCGAGCCCTGCTCCCAACCTAAATGGCATGATCCTTAATATATGAATCAATATTTAATCACCTCTACAAATTATTTTAAATACAATGCTTTTCAGATAATCAGTAGGAATATCTGATAGAATGTATGACCTCAATATAATTTTCCCATAGTAGCTAATAAACTCTTGAGTAAGATTCATTTTTATTTTGATAAGTAACCCAACATCTTTAGGTGTAACTGCAGAACATTAACAGACGTAATAACTCAGATGTCAGTGCTTCAGGTTATAAAACTCCCTCTCCTTAAAGAGAACGTTTAATCTCACAGTTGGTTGTGGAAAAGAATATACCCCCCAAATAATAAAATCTAAAAACTGGAAAGGCCATTGTATTATCTAGTCCAGAGAGGAAAGTCTTTGCGAGGAACTGAAGGTGGCCCACCTGACTTAGAGAAGTGTCCTGGGATCAGATAACAGGATGAAAGAAGATCAAGCCATTTCCATCTTGCCAGTTCTCAAATAAACTCTGACCTGGCATAGACATTTTAGTGGCTAAAAGTCATTTAGGCATTGGTGTTTGCCTATTTTATGAAGTTCCTTCCCCAACCCTCCAGGGTAACCCCATTAGTCTATTTTCATTTACAGTTTTTTAGAACGATCTATATATAATTTTATTTTTCCTGACTTGGACTAAATGGCCTTTTCACTACTAACTAATCAAGAGACCAGCCTCCTACCTAGGGCCACACACCATCCATGACATTTCTGACAAACAATCTTGTTACCTGTTAGAAACCTCCACTGATGGGAGGCTTTCTACCCCTATTCCATCTGTCAGTCCTCATTATAAGACAGTCTTCCCAACTGGCTCACTGAAGGGATCCAGTACCAACTCTTATACTCTTAACAAGCAAGCTAAAACACAAGGCTCCTATCAATTCCCTTTATGGGCATTTATTCACTATTCATCAGATTTAAGTGCAGGCATAATTTCGCCTTGCTTCTTCCCTGTTCTGAGAGATAAAATGATTACTAGCATGCTTGTTGTCTCTAACAGAATAAACAAATCCACTAGATGCCCAGATAATTCTCCTTTTATCTTTGATCTCTTCCCGTCTCTTCACCCACATTCACACTAATTTCTATATGTCAACAATTTTCTTTACATGTAAGGCCAGCCTACTGTGTCTTCAAATCTTGTGTGTCTTTTGAAGAAAACATAATTTTCCAAAGCCATATGTCAGTCAAAAACCCATCACACCAAATCTCACCAACACTGAGATTATCTCCATTAGTCCTCTCAACAGTCTCCTGAGCTAAGACACGTTCACTCACCATTTCCAGGTAAGGAAATTGGGCCTCAAAGAGGAGATTAACTTGCTCAGGGTCACAGAGCGAGTAAGTGACCAGCCTGGAACTCTCCAGCTCTTTCCGCAGTGAGTATTTGCCTCAGTGAGTTTGTTTCTGGGCCCACACAGTGGGTGGAGGGAAGTGAGCAAGCACGCGTCCGTGCGGGGCTGCTGTGAGGGTTCACTGAGGCAACAGATACAGTTACTGACACATGACAGACTTTTGTCAGACATCCCCGCCCATCCTCTCTCTGGGGCCTGAAAAGCAGCTACTGATTTCTTTGTGGACCCACATCTGACGAGGGGCCTCTCACAACGGGACTCCCGCAACCAGGCACCCCCCCATTCAGTGGATGGTCAGTGACCCAGAAGATATGTCAGCAAGGGCTCACCTCGTGCCTAGACCAGATTTCTCCAAACACATTCTACTTGATCTTTACAGCACCTCTAAGAGTTAGTAAAACTTCTGTTCGACGACACTGAGCCTCGCAGGGTAAACCAGCTTTCTCTAGGTCACAGGGTCTTCAGCAAAGGGAACAGAACCAGAATCCAAGTCACAGGAAAGAACTGTTTATAGAAAGGCTACGGCCCTACGAGGCTGTGCCGAGCACATTATAGGCTGGTCTCATTTAATCCTCACACTCAAAGTACGAGTCAGCGGCATGAAGAAAATGAGACCCAGAGAGGCTGAGACACTTGACCAACAGCACCCAGCTATGTAAGTACGGAATCCAGATTCACACCCAAGTTTTTGTGACTGAGCCCGCAATATAGTGAATCCTTAAAAAGGTACATTTGGGTTTTCTCAAAAAATGACACGTTGCTTTAGGCACAGTCCTTCCTGCCATCCCAAAGTTATTTCCATCTACATCTGGGTGATTTTAATTTATCTATTTAGGGGAGGCGGGCTGAGACGAAGCCACATGTAATTCTTGAAACTGCCCTAAGGATAAAAGCATCTCACCTCATCTCCAAGTGCACTTTGTTTTCTGTTGATACCAAGTGAAGCTCTCTCCTGCACTACGAAGAAGCTGGAGGACAGGCATGTGCACAGGAAACATTTCCATTTTGACCCAATATCTGCCAATCAGAATTCCTTGGTTTTATCGAAAGCCAACTAGTGAGGCTGTTACTTCCCACAAAAAGCCTTTCATTATTTCTTGGGAATAAAAGCCCAGGGAGGTTGAACGAGGTATGAGATTACGGCTTTGGGCCGGAGGGCCGTAATGAATGTTAGCTACGTAAACAGGAGGGCTCACCTCCACTGCCCCTCCTTCACACTACCTGTGCAATGGCATAACCATGACATCCGTGGCAAGTGTAAGCATTTACTATTACAAATTAACACGAGCAACCAGAACAAAAGCTACAAATAAATACTAAATCATAAAATCACTACATTCAAATAACAGTCTAAAGATAAACTACCTGCTGTTTTTAAGAGTCATTTATTTGCAAAGGGGGGAAAAAATACCACGTAGTGCTCACAGATGCAAATATTCTTTAAAATCCCCAGCCATTATCTCCATTATCCCCATTATTATCAAATAATAAACTGATAAGGGGAAAGAGAGAGTGAAGAAATGGCTGTAATAACACAGTTGATACTCTTTAAAAATTGTTCTATTTCAATTGCTAACTAAATGGAAGCATTACTGGTTAATCCCTAGGATCCTATCCTTTGTATTGTTTGGTCCCAGATATTCCTTCATGAATTAATAACTCCCACATGGACGATGTTCTAAATCTACCAGCTGCCTTGAATGTTTAACAATGTAATAAAATTCTTCCCTTCAATAAAAAAAGCTAAGGTTTATAAAAAAAAATACATTTGCACATCTTTCACTTGGTGAACTGCAAAGGTGAGACTTTTAAATAACAAGCACCTGTAAGCGATTCGGAGACTGAAGCAAACCCTCCAGGCTCAGGGACACCTGATTCACACCTTGTTTGGAATCTGGCCAAGAAATTCAGGTTCCCTGGGAATCATTTGTTAGACTGCCTGACATGGAAAGGGGCGAGCTGCTGGAACAGTAAAGTAGGGGGGATACTAGTCATCGAGTGCAGAGAATAAAGGTCTGACTGCCTCATGTGAACAAGGGTTCCACCACTCACCACCTGTGTGATTTGGGGCAAGTCGACTCACCCCTCTGTCTCCCCATCTATAAAATGGTCATAGAGTCCTTACTGCAGAGCAGCGTTAAGCAAACTGAAGGAGGTAACGCACGTAAGGTACTGAGGATGGTATCTGGGGCATAGAAAGCACTCAACAAATATGACCTACTATTACCTTTCCTATTACCCCAATGGCTAAAAAGTTCTGCTGCTTTTAAGATTATTTTAAAATAAAATAGGACAGAAACAGGGGCACCTGGGTGGCTCAGTTGGTTAAGCGTCTGCCTTCGGCTCAGGTCATGATCCCAGGGTCCTGGAATCGAGCCCCACATCAGGCTCCCTGATCAGCAGTCCTCTTCTCCCTCTCCCCGGCCCCTCCCCCGCACCGCTCATGCTCACTCGCTCTCTAATAAATAAATAAATAATCTTTTAAAAAACTAGGATAGAAACATTAAGGTCTTCATACATTCAGAAAAATCACACAATACCGTGCACATGTGTTCACTAGCTCAGTAACTATTTGCTGAGCACGGACTTTGCGCTAGGTGCTGAGGCTAGAGTGCCGAGCCCCACACGGAGCCTGCTGTTCACTGAGGCAGACAAAGAATCATGAACAGTCACATACTGGTAACAGTACTTCAGGGAATCCTTTCTAAGGTAATGACACAAAATATGGAAGATTCTGTGTATAAAGATGTTTCACGTGGTCTCGCTTCTAATGGGAAGCTCGGAAACGACTTCAGTGCTCAATCCTAAAGAAACAGGGAAATCAGTTTACGTAACAACTTGATGAAATACTGCGCAGTCATTAAAATGCTGGCTTTGCGGGTTCTACAGTTGCTGTGGTAGGCCTGTGAGATATAGTATCACTTGAAAAGAGCAAGACATGAAATTGTACTTATACTTAATTATGACTGTTTAAAGTCTGCATAGAAAAGACTGAAAAGAACATGCCACTTTGAGCTATAATGGCAAGATGACAGTTATCATTTCTGGAGTATTTAATATGTGCCAAGATATTTTCAGCACTTCTTTATACTAGCCCCTTTTATTCTCCTGCTCAGAAGGTTAAGTACTATCATTCGCATTTCACCAGGGGCTCAATCTGTACACACCCTATGAGGGAGGGGCCAGAGATTTAAGTTCGTTCTGTGACTCCCAAAGACAGGCTTATCATAACCTCTACACAACTCCGTAGCCTTAATAGGAAAAATAAGTTTCCACCTATTTTTCTTTTTAAATAGTAACTGATTATTTGCTGTCTGCCAAGTCCTGTCCCGAGCATTTCATGCATTTAACTCATTTACTTCTCCCACGTACTTGATGAAGTAGGTTGCAATATCATCCTCACTTCACAAATGAGGACAATGAGACTCAGAAAATTAAGTGGCTTACTCAAGGTCACACAGCTGATCAGTACAGGACATTCTGCTGGTTTTCAAAGACATCTAGGGCAAAAGAACCCATATGGCTCTGCTGAAAAAATATATTTTAAAACATTTATGTGCAGGTAGCACCTATCAAAAACATTTTAAACAAAACCTTAATTTTTTTTGTTTTTTTACAGACTGAATGAGTCTTTTTGGGAGAAGTGCAGCCATTTTTAAAATTATGAAATACTCAAACATATCAAGAAGTGAAGAGAACAGAAAAAATAAGCTTTAAAAAATGTTAGTATCTTGCGGCGCCTGGGTGGCACAGTGATTAAGCGCCTGCCTTCGGCTCCGGGCGTGATCCCGGCGTTGTGGGATCGAGCCCCACATCAGGCTCCTCCGCTATGAGCCTGCTTCTTCCTCTCCCACTCCCCCTGCTTGTGTTCCCTCCCTCGCTGGCTGTCTCTGTCTCTGTCTCTGTCAAATAAATAAATAAATAAATAAATAAATAAATAAATAAATAAATAAAATCTTTAAAAAAAAATGTTAGTATCTTGAAAAGTAAAAAAGCTACATCCCCACCAGAGGCCACTGATGGAGAACATTTTTAGGTACAGCCTCTAAATTCTTCTTAAATTGGTGTCAATATAAAAGAAGTTAACTCTCAAAAACCCACCATTTTCCTTTACTAAGGAAACTCAGAGAAAAACAGAAAAACAGTTTAGCTAGAATCTAAGGAAGAAAGCTAGACAAGAAATAAGGAGTCAAGGTGGCTCAGTGGGTTAAATGTCTGACTCTTGATTATGGCTCAGGTCATGATCTCAGGATGGTGAAATCAAGCCCCATGTTGGGCTCCTCAATGAGCCTGGAGCCTGCTTAAGATTCTCTCCCCCCCCCTCCTGCTCTGCCCCTTCCTGACCCCTCTCTCGGAAGGAAGGAAGGAAGGAAGGAAGGAAGGAAGGAAGGAAGGAAGGAAGGAAGGAAGGAAGGACGGATGGGAGGGAGGAAGGAAAGGGTCAAATCCTAGGCAGCAAGTGGGATTCTAAAGAAATGGAAAGGGACAAAGAAATATCACTCCAACAAACCTGGGTTCACAAGTCACAGGCTTCTTTCTTCCTTACCTGGCAGGCACTCCGGCCTTCTTCCCCTCTCCTGCTGGGGCTCTGCCTGGTACCACAAGTCCCACAAAGGGTGGACACAACCAAAGGGTCATTCAGCAAGAGATGAAATTCTCCCACAGAGTGGGGAGACAGAATAAGAAATCACCACCTACAGAGGAGGAAGAATGATCAAGGGGAACAGCTGGACACCTCAGAGAACTCACAGGGCATTTAATTAGTATGCTGCAGGGCTTAAGTACACAACTAAAGTTTAACTATTGGATGTACCTTTAAGAAATTAAATTACCTTTGCAATGCAAGTTGCTCTACACAGAATTCTGTATTAATTCCTGATCTCAGAAGGCTCAATGACATTTTCTTGGCCTTGTTGCTCAAACTAAGAATCTTAATTTAGCACAAAGAACCCAGCTGAATTCCAGTCCAGTCCTCCAACGGATCTGATCCACAAAAGTTACATGCCTCAAATGCACTTAATCCGCACAATCTGCAGACACAGCCCCCATTTTTCCAGTATTTCAACGCCCCCTGGCCAAAGCTGTTTCAGTTTTCAATTCTGCGTCTGCCTTGGGTTTATATGAGGTACGTGAAGATTTATGGTGGCCACAAATACCTATTTTCTCATTGTCTCTGTTTTTGAATTTAGCACAACAGAGTGGAAGAGCGAGCTCAGAGAAGTTAATAGATGGGCTGGAAATTCTATCCACAACAGTGGGGAGAACATGGTTCCCAAATCTCCAAAGATTCCTGGGCAGGTGCAAGAGTAAAGGAACACTAGGAAAGCAAGTCTCACAGTAAGTTAGACAGTAAGTCTCACAGTAAGACAACGCCATTTTCTCTATGTTCTGACAAGTGTTGACTTGACAAGTGTCCTGTCTCCTCAGCCAAGCTCTTTGGGGGAAAAGAGTCTGTCCTCCAGGTCAGGGAGTCAAAGAGTACAGCAGTTAAGAGGATGGGCTCTGAGGTCAGCCCACCTGGAATTCCAGCTCTGCCACCTGCTGGCTGATGACCTGTGCAAGTAAAATAACCTCTGTGCCTCCACTCCTCATCTGTAAAATGGAGCAGTGGGAGTAGTCTCTCTGTCTCTGATTCACTGGGAGAACCCACCGCTCATAAAATAGTACAGGGTTCGGCTCATGGTAAACACTCAATAGATTATAGTTAGTATTACTATAGTATAAGGTTTTTTCCTAATTTCCACAACAGTCTGTTTTCAAAAAGCATGGATTAAAAATAAGCCAACATATCTATTATCAGGTACCAATACCTCCAACACCCCTACGACACCTACACATCTCTGTAATAAGCACTTTATTTAGCTCACCTGAATAGAACTATAAACTGAAACCGTAACATCCCTACCACATGCTTACCACCCCCCTTGCTAACCAGTATTTTATGAAAGCATGTTTATTATTTTCAAATATTTTATTGCCACCATCTCAACCCCTGACCATCTACTTGTTACATGAATTATCTCTGACGGTCCTGGATGCCCACTTAGCTTAAACTCCTGAATTGTTATGCAGGCTTAAAGACTATTTGTCAGAAAAGAATTTTAAATCTTGGTATTTACACATTGAGGGAAAGGAGGGACAGCTCCCCCCAAAAAAAGTATCATGTCAGAATTAAAACCAACCCTCCTAGTCCAATCCCTGATCTACAAAAGATGATACTGAAGTTCAGAGCAACCAGTCCAAGCAATGTGGCCACTGAGCGCGGCCAAGGCAGGGCCACCACGCGGATCGTCTGACTCTTGGCGCTTGTGTTAAATGCCGCGTGATGTGTGGAGACGTGACTTGGATCGCTATGCAAATAACGCCAGTGACATATCTAAGGCTCAAGAAACGCCTTTCTACCATTTCAGCTAAGAGCCTAACTGCTCAGGTTCATCGAGTTTCATAGAAGGCAATGCCCCACAGCTGCAGCTGGCTGATTGCAGGGTTTCCCCCAAGCTTTACCAACGAGCAGTCAATTATAACCCTGATGAGTTCAAATGAGCCATCAAGGGATTCTGGATTCTTAAGTCTCACAGTCGAGGTAAAGGCACTGACTTAAACTCAGGGAAAGGACCAAAGACTGTTATCACTCACGGAATACTCATTTTCACCGAGAGGTTTTCACTACAAAGGCTACACTGCTTGGGATTAAAACTCTAGAGATAGCACGACAAGCTGAGTAGACGGGGAGGGGATAGGTAAGCAAAGGGCTGTTACTATCATTTAACTGATCTAGCAACAAGTTGTTAAAAATCAGAACTCCTGGTAATAGTCTCACATCATCTAATGAATAAATATGGAATAAATCAATCTATTTGAGCACTCAAGAGTGGGATTAAAAAGTATCACCAACAGAGCTAAATTGAGAGCTAGGAAATAAACCCTCTGGAACTAAGGGCAGAACATATTTCATCAGTTCTTTCATGTTGGTCAAGTAATGTAAAAAATCTTGAAAAGATTCACATAACCAAGAAGGAAATATAAGGCTCCAACATGCACTCAGCAGATTATTATACTGATGTTCATATGTCATACTTGTGACTTTTATTTATTCTTTTGAATGACACTTTTATTTGCTGTCTTCCTCTATCTTAGAACTACTGGGTTTTGAAATGTCCACTCTTTTTTAGGGTTGTGACTACCACACACATGTGTCTCCTAGACATTCATTTCACAGATGAGGAACTGAGCAGCTTAGGGCAACCAGTCCAAGATAACACCATTAGCCTGGAGGAGGACTGGGGTCAATTAGTTAATGACAGAAGCAGTAAATTCAACGTCTTTGGAGTAGCAATCAGAAGACTGGGGCTAATAATTTCATTTCCTCTTCACAATAATCCTATGAGGGTAGAATAATGAACCCAGCTTTCCTAATGACAAATGAAGTTTAAGAGGTTAGGTCCTTCATTCAAGTCAGACAGCAAGGAAACTGGTAATACCCAGTTGGCTTCTGGTGGAAGCTACAAATTGGCAAAAATTCTTTTGTCAAGAAATTTAGCAATTTGCATCAAAGGTCTTAAAAATGTGCACACTCATTTACCCCAAAGACACATACGTAGTGAAGAGAAGGGCCATATGCACCCCAATGTTCATAGCAGCATTGTCCACAATAGCTAAACTGTGGAAGGAACCAAGATGCCCTTCAACAGACGATGGATTAAGAAGATGTGGTCCACGGGGCACCTGGGTGGCACAGCGGTTAAGCGTCTGCCTTCGGCTCAGGACGTGATCCCGGCGTTATGGGATCAAGCCCCACATCGGGCTCCTCTGCTATGAGCCTGCTTCTTCCTCTCCCACTCCCCCTGCTTGTGTTCCCTCTCTCGCTGGCTGTCTCTGTCAAATAAATAAATAAATAAAATCTTAAAAAAAAAAAAAAGAAGATGTGGTCCATATATACAATGGGATATTGCTCAGCCATCAGAAAGAACGATTACCAACATTTGCAGCAACATGGATGGGACTGGAGGAGATTATGCTAAGTGAAATAAGTCAAGCAGAGAAAGACAATTATCATATGGTTTCACTCACTTATGGAACGTAAGAAATAGCAGGGAGATTGGTAGGAGAAGGAAGGGAAGAATGAAGGGGGGGTAAAGAGAAGGGGGAATGAACCACGACAGACTATGGACTCTGGGAAACAAACTGAAGGCTTCAGAGGGGAGGGGGGTAGAGGACTGGGATAGGCCGGTGAGGGCACGTATTGCACGGAGCACTGGGTGTTATACGCAAATAATGAATCATGGAACACTATATCAAAAACTAAGGATGTACTGTATGGTGAATAACATAACATAATAAAAAATTATCATTTAAAAAAGTGTGCACTCTTTAACCCAGGAAGTGATGAGAAATACACACAAGTATTTGTATTCATGGATTTACCACAATATTATCTACAATGGTGGAAAAAACGGAAAAGCAACAATAAGAGAAATTCTGCCAATGGAATATTATGAAGGTATCAAAACTCATGTTTTCAAGGAAAAATGTTAACAGCATGTCCATAAATGGAAAAGATAGGCTAAATAAACAGAATACTCCCAATATTGTCTTTCAAAAAATACCATAATACATATATACATATGCCAACATACACACAGAAAAAATTAAATCACAATGTGAAATGTGGATACAATTAGTATTAAAATTACAGATGTAAACAAGTGATAAAAAATAAGTTTTAAAACCCATAAACTGCTGCAATCTAAAATTTTTGTTCAGATAAGTATTTAAGAAGGTATTTACACATAAAAATACCTTTCTTGTCAGAGAACTTCTCTTAATGCTAATAATTCTTGAAGTTTCTCTATGTGCCAGCCATATTTCATATATGTGCCCTCACTTAATCTTAACCCTATGAAGTATGACCACTATCACTTCATTTTAGAGATGAGAAAATTGAGGGTCCAAGATGTGAATGTGACATCTAGGAAGTGAAAAAACCAGAGCATGGACCAAAGAGCACTTCTCTAAAGCTTCACATTCAATCCTTATTGCTAAACACACAGCCAAAACCTTGTTTCATGCTGAATAATCCTTCTAAGGCAGAATATACCAGGTTCAGGAATTGACATCTGGTACATGACTATTAAGATATCTATAATTTGCTCCAAAATATGTCACACATACAGTATCCTATCACGATGCCTGTGCTAGTTCACGTTATGCACCAGGGACACTCAGCTGTCCCGATGCAGGCTTCAGGCTCTCGGGGTTGGGCTATGAGCATTCTAATCAGCAAACCTACTCTCCAGAAACTTAAGTTACCTTTATCCTTGAAAACAGCAGGGGCTTTGATAATTGGAATAAGGAATGTTAAAATTGTGAATTTTCACTGGTAAAGTTAGTGACTTCCTAGTGAATGTGCCACATGGACTCCCATTAAGTGGAACTTAAGATACAGGGATCAGCTCAAAATTCCAGAGATACACCCATCCTTGCACAATGAAGGTCTAAGATTCTATCCAGCAAGCCCTACACCAGCCAACTTTAGGGATGGCACCCAAAGTTTATGCCTAGATGGTCCTATGACCACCCACTGGATCAGAATATTTGGCTGCCTGATGCTATCTTTAAAACAGCTGAATCCTGCCTTTGGAATAGTGTCAGCTCTGCTTTCAGTGCGCTAGCTGCTTATGCAATTCATGGTCAGAGCACCCGGAAGGACAGAGATTTAATCAAACTGATAAAACAGGTATACTATTTTGTGCTACTTATAAACAAAGGGTTAATGAAATGTCTGTATGTGTTGCAGAACTTTATAAGCTGGTAGTAAGGTCGTGAGGGTGCAGCTGACCTTTACCAACTTCTAATTATCATCAATTCCCAATATGCGTCTAAAAGAATTTAACAGTTGTGCATGCAACGTGGCATACCAATCAGCTGAGATCAGTATGGTCGGCAGCGCTGACAATGCTCCTAGTGATTCCTGCCCCTTGGTATTTATGCCCTTGTGTAGTCCCCTTCCCTTGAGTGTGGGCTACATCTAATGACAATACACAAAAAGAAATGGATGTCACTTCTATGATTAGGTAACAAAAACTATGGATTTTGCCTTGCTAGCAATCTCCTGACCCCTCTCTTGCTTGCTGCCATGTTGTGAGAGCCCTATATGGCAAGGAATCAAGGGAGGCAGGTAGAATCCTACCAGCAACCATGTGAATGCATTTGAACTGAATCTTCCCCGTAGAGCCTTCCGATGAGATCACAGACCCAGCCAACACCTTGATTGTATCTTTGTAAGACCCCGAAACAGAAGACCCAACTAAGCCATGCCCAGACACCTGACCCACAGAAACCAAGAGACAATAAATGTGTTGCTGTAAGCTGTGGGGTGCTGGGATAATGTGTTATACAGCCACAGATGGCTCATATAGTTTATAAAAATGACGCAACCAAAAAGTAGCCAGGTTTTGCCCGTTTGGACCACTACAAATACAGTGTCTCAGTGTATGTGTGCATGTGTGTGTGTGTGTGTACTATGTACAGTGTCGTATACATACACACATACACACACATTTATATCTACTGGTATATACACAAGAATAGTATCTTCTGTCTCAGAGAATTGTATTCCACTATTAAAATGGATTTTTATAAACACCCTCAGGAAACAGCATGTTCAGATATCTTTAGCTGTAGCATGTGTAGGCCAGACCTTCTTTAAAGTGCTGTTCAAACTGTTTGACTTGCCCACATTGTTTCAGTGACAACTATTTCACATGCTGTTGAATTCAGCCTCTCTCCACTTCAGCCTCCTGATCAACACAAGAGTTAACGATGCGACTAATAACGGGGCCTTGCCAGGAGAGTGGCTAGGACAACAAATTATTTTATTACACACTGAAAATGTATTTCATAAACTTAAAAAAAAGTAAAAAGGGTAAAACGTCTATGGGAGTGCATCACGAGAGCTCCGCGTTCCCACAGCATTCAGTGTCTCCCAGCACAGAGACAACGGGGCTAACAAAGAACACTTGCATGGCAGGAGTGTAATCACCCATATTATCTCCTAAGCCTCTCCCAGAAGAGTAAACCCCAAAATCTGCAAGAACTATGTGGGAGTTCCCCAAAAAGTTCTTTTGATTTTGGTTTGGAATTTTGGGGGTCAGGGGCCAGGGGACTGGTGAGTGAACTTGGGAGAGATGGAGACAGTTACAACCAGTGCAGTATGAAGCATACTTTCTCAGTGGGAACCATATCAACACAAGGTGACAATTTCTGTTGCGGAGTGAAAAATATCTTACACTTTTTATGTATGAAGCAAAGGCATAATATAGTGTATAAACAGATAATCAGTATATCCATGGTATTAGTATTTCATGGGGAGGGGGACAAAAAGGGAAAAAAAAGTCTAAAAAGGCTCACTGCATATGGGTGGGTGATGATAAAAAAAAAGGTTAAAAACCAAGACCCCAGGGCTACCCGCCAGACAGGGAGAGCACCTGCAGAGCCACACTGCCTGGGGAATATCCCGCTCTCTCTGTGGTGTCCTTCTCCTAGGATCCCTCAGGTGGGACTTGACGGGCCTGGGCTCCACCCAGCTCTGCTTCACAGCTGTTGGCCGTTCCTCCAGGCTGCAGAAACCTGTATGAAGTCTTTCGTGTGTCTCACACTTCCCTCAATCCCTATTTTCCGTCAGATCTTTCTGTTTTCTTGATCTGTTTTTCAATGTGCCTGCTTATCTCAAGGCAAGCTAAAATATTCACTTAAGCGGTATCCAGTGTGCTACTTGTCTGTGGCACTTTCAACACTTCCAACCCATCACGGATCAAAACCGTCCACCAGAACCTGAAATTACGACAGAGACAGAGACTATGGCGGAGTCAAGAGACAACTGAGTGCCTCTCAGACTGAGGAGAGCACCATATGGCAACTCCCTGGTGTCACGAGCCGGGAGTGGAGTATATATAGCACTCTTCTGCACGGACTTGAGAAAAATACACAGTAATGGTACAGTCCCTTGCTGCCGTGGACAAAGATAGCGAGCTACCTCAAAAACAAACTTTTGAGCAGTTCCTTAAAAATTTAAACAGGATTACCATAGCATCCAGAAAAAGAATTGAGAGCAAAGACTTGAACAGGCTTTTACAGACCCCCATATTCATGGCAACATTATTCTCAATAGCCCCAAGGTGGAAGAAACCCAAGTGTCCCGTCGGATGACTACTAAGATGTGGTACATACACATAATGGGATACCACTCAGCCTTAAAAGGAAAGACTGACACACATTATGATGTTGATAAGCCTGAAAACATGATGCTAAGTGAAATAAGCCAGACACAAAAAGCACAAATATTGTCTGATTCCACTTACAAGAAGTACGTCAAGTAGTCAAATTCACAGAGACAAAAAATAAAAGGGTGGTTGCCAGGAGCTGGGAGGAGCGAGGAATGGGGAGTTATTTATTTAATGGCTACCCAGTTATTATTAGGAAGATAAAAAAGTTCTGGATTTGGATAGTGCTGATAGTTGCACAACACTGAATGTACTTAATGACAGCAGACTATGCATTTAAAAATAGTCAAACTGGTAAATTTATGTAACATATACTTCATCACAATAAAAAACCTTTAATATAGTTTTTAATATTTAGGGGGGGGAATCAGGAGATCTTTACTGTAGGTTTACCTCTACATCTTGATTTACGATTTTGGCAAGTCAAATAACACCTGGGAAACCCATGCTTCCTCTTCTCTAACACTCCGCTTCCCGAACTTGCAGATCATCGCATGTACTCAACAGCTGGTCTGTTGCGGCCCCAGGGAAGAGCCAGAAAGTCTGTGTGCAGTGCCTGAATCTGGATTTGATCAGCAGCTCACGAAGTGAAGGTCCTTCCATCCTGAGAATCCATGATTCCTTGAGCTTTCCAACAGATGGATGACATTTTCCATCTCGTCTTCTGTATGTCACCAACCACATCATTCCCAACATCACCTTCACGGGTATGTTTTCCTTTTATTGAGGTATAACTGGCACACAATATTAGTCTTAGGTGAACACATAATGATTTGATATTTGTAAAAACTGTGAAATGATCACCACAGTAAGTCTATTAGCATTCATCACCATACATAATTACAGAATTCATTTTTCTTGTGATGAGAGCTTTTAAGATTTACTGTCTTAGCAACCTTCAAATATGCAGTACGGTATTATTAACTATAGTCACTGTGCTGTACTTTACATCCCCACATCATATTTATTTTATAACCGCCTCTGGCAACCACTGATTTGTTCTCTGTATCTATGAACTCAGTTTTCGCTTTTGCTTTAGATTCCACAAATCACTGAGATCATATGGTATTTGTATTTCTCTGACTTATTTATTTAGCATATCCTCAAGGTACCATCCATGCTGCTGCAAATGGCAAGATTTCCTTCTTTTTTATGGCTGAATAATGTTCCTCTGTGTGTGTGTGTGTGTGTGTGTGTGTGTGTGTGCGCGCGCACACGTGCAAGTGTGCATGTGCGTGCCACATCTTCTTTTTCCACTCATCCACCAGTGGGTATTTAGGTTGCTTCCACATCTTGGCTAATGTAAATCATTATTTACATGGGGGTATAACACCTTTTGAGTTAGTGTTCTCATTTCCTTTGGATAAATACTCGGAAGTGGAATTGCTGAATCATAGGGTAGGTCTATTTTCAATTGTCTGAAGACCCTCTGTGCTGTTTTCCACAGTGGCTTCACCAACTTACATTCCCACCAACCGTGCGCGAGGGTTCTCTTTCCTCCCACCACCAACACTGATTAGTTCTTGTTCATTGACACTAGTCATTCTGACAGGTGTGAGGTGATAGCTCATTGTGACTTTGATGTGCATTTCCCGGAAAATCTGTGATGTTCAACATTCTTCCTATACCGGTTAGCCATCTGCATGTATCCTTTGGGAAAATGTCTATTCGGTTCCTCTGCCCATTTTTTTTAACATTTGTTTAGGGGTTTTTGCTATTGTTTTTTTGTGTATGGTGTAAGAGAGTGGTTCAGTATCATTCTTTCGCATGTAGCTGTCCAATTTTCCCAACACCATTTGCTGAAGAGACTGTCCTTTCCCTACTGTATATTCATGGTTACTCTGTTATAAATTAACTGACCGAATAAGCATGGGTTGATTTCTGGGGTCTCTATTCTGTCCCTTTGATCTACATGTCTGTTTTTAGGCAATTCCATAATGGTTTGATGACTACACCTTTGTAATATAGTTTGACATCACGAAGCACAGGCCTCCAGGGTCTTTCTCAAAATTGCTTTGGCTATCCGAGGTCTTCCCTGCTTCCATACAGATTCTACAACTGTTTATTCTTTTTCTGTGAAAAATGCCATTGAAATTTTCTTTTGTAAAATAAAGATATTTTCAATACAAATAGCACAAAAACAAACCCATAGTCCACAGGAAAGCAGAAAAAAAGGATATATCATTATAGTAAAAGTGGTAGAAACAACAGCTGAACACACCCTCAACCTGTCTGGCACTCTGGAATTTAGGCCAGGTAGAGTCTGGATAAAACCAGAGGCAGGGGGCTCTGACCAGAAGGGAGGACGCTCTCTAGCCACCCAAAAACCCTTAGAACTACCAATATCATAGCCCCTCACTCCCCCGGTCCACTCCAAGTTCTTCCATTGCAACCGAACTCCTCGTTTCTGCATTCCTCCGTCCTTCCCGTAAATTCCACATCGCCTTGCACTGGCTCTAGCAAGCACGCCACATCTGCCGCTGAGTGCAGAGCATGGATGTGGCAGTGGGGTATAATCATTAACCATACGCTCCGGAGACAGCGAGGTTAGGGTTCAAATCCCAAGTGCACCACTCACTAATTCCAGGACCATGAGAAAACTGCTTTATCGCTTGGGACCTCAATTTCCCTACGCATAAAAGAGGAGTAGAGTTCCTATGTCACAGAGTTGCTTAGAAAAGTAATTTGTGGGGTGGGGCTGGGGGGCTGGGTATCTCAGTTGGTTAAAATGTCTGACTCTTGATTTTGGCTCAGGTCATGATCTCAGCGTCCTGGGCTGGAGCCCCACATCGGGCTCACCAGGGAGTCCGCTTGGCTTCTCTCTCTCCCTCTGCCCCTCCCCCTGCTCTCACTCTCTCTCTCTCTCAAATAAATAAATCTTTAAAAAAAAAAAAAAAAGAAAGAAAAGTACTTTAGGTAACGTGTACCATGCATAGTGCTTGGCATCTAGTAACTCTTATAAGTACAGTTGTTTTAATACCCTTGTCAGCACTGATCTTAGTGCTGACCACTGAACGCCAAGTGGAGCTCAATAAATTCTCACTCTCAGCAGATGTTTGTTTAGTGCCTGTCAAGCTTTCCACCCCAAGCTTTTAGATACTTGTGAAATAAAGCTGTACAAGGCACAGGTTCCACTCTTGTGAATTCTCCTTCCTACTTGTGTCTCCAGCTTCCCACCCAGTGCCTGGCACATAGTTGATACCCAAGTGTTTGTGGAACTAAACTTCTGAGTTTAAAATCTACTGTGTGTTCATATGAGTTTGAAGAGAAATAAACAAACATGTAACCATAAAAAGAAAGTATGAAAAAGAAGCACGTGAGTTAGATTTTTTTTAATTCTTGACAACAGGAAGAACACCTTATGTATATTTAACCTGTGTTTTTCAATCTACTGAAAACTTTCAAACATAGTTTTCACACCTATTTGTGGAATGCATTAAAATTCCCACCTTCTGGGGCACCTGGGTGGCTCAGTTGGTTAAGTGTCTGCCTTCGGCTCAGGTCATGATCCCAGAGTCCTGGGATCAACTCCCACGTCGGGCTCTCTGCTCAACAAAGAGTCTGCTTCTTTCTCTCCCTCTGTTCCTGCTCCTGCTTTCTCGCTCACTCTCTCAAATAAATAAATAAAATCTTTTTGAAGACATCTTAAATTCCCACCTTGTAGACAATTAAATTTAGGATCAGAGGGATAAAGTGACTTGTGCCACATTACAAAACCAAGGGGCTTTAGTGGGCTAGAAGTCAGAACAACTTTTATTTCAAAAACACAGTTGCTGACTTGGCTACCAGAGGGCAATTCCCATTTGCCTGCCCACATACTTCCACTTAAGACGAAAGTGAGAAAAATTGAGCTACCCTATGATCCAGCCATTGCACTACTGGGTATTTACCCCAAAGATACAGACGTAGTGAAGAGAAGGGCCATATGCACCCCAATGTTCATAGCAGCAATGTCCACAATAGCTAAATCGTGGAAGGAGCCGAGATGCCCTTCAACAGATGACTGGATTAAGAAGTTGTGGTCCGTATATACAATGGAATATTACTCAGCTATCAGAAAGAACAAGTTCTCAACATTTGCTACAACATGGACGGCACTGGAGGAGATAATGCTAAGTGAAATAAGTCAAGCAGAGAAAGACAATTATCATATGATTTCTCTCATCTATGGAACATAAGAACTAGGATGATTGGTAGGGGAAGAAAGGGATAAAGAAAGGGGGGGTAATCAGAAGGGGGAATGAAACATGAGAGACTATGGACTCTGAGAAACAAACTGAGGGCTTCAGAGGGGAGGGGGGTGGGGGAATGGGATAGACCGGTGATGGGTAGTAAGGAGGGCACGTATTGCATGGTGCACTGGGTGTTATACACAACTAATGAATCATCGAGCCTTACATCGGAAACCAGGGATGTACTGTATGGTGACTAACATAATATAATAAAAAATCATTTAAAAAAATATATGAAAAAAAAAAAAAAGACGAAAGTGAGGTCCGAGTGATATATGAAAAAGTCAGCATTTGTGTCAGAAAGGCCCCGAACTGCAAGTTACCTCCACGTGGTGAAGGGAGGAGAGAAGAGCAATTGCACAACGTCTGGAAGCACAGAAACTCCAGTGACTCACCTTGGGGCCCAGATCCAGGGCTAGCTTCTAACTGACAAACACAAAGATACAAACTTTGTGAGGGCCTCGCTGTGCTCTTTTCTGGATAAAAACAGATATCAGATCCCACCTTTACCAGCACTGAACAGCCTCAAGGATAAAGTCCTAAAGTGAAAATAAAGTGGCCTCAAACACCCTCCCGGTAACGTCCACACAAACTATTTATGCAGGCTCAGCTGGGAAGGTTTATCACGAAGTCAGGCTGATACGGGAAAACATCAGCACTTGGATAAAAGGTACAAGACGATTTAGCATGAGTGCCTCCTAAAATTGAAAAGCTAACTCATTAAACTGAGCCTCTTAAAAAAAAAAAAAAAAAAAAGAGGAAAGTCAGAAAAGGCAAAACCTAGCAGGAAAAATATATTCTTACTTCTGAGCCAAAGTGAGAAAAAAAAGAGGAATCAGTTGGGTTCCTCACTTTAAAAATTTAAAGTCACTGAATGATTTCCAGATCATATTCATCAGAAACCAACTGAGATGCAGCTGTGCATTCTATCTCCTTTCTACTCATTTCCACATAAATGTAGGAGCACTGCCCAAGCGACTTAGGTTGAGGGGAACTAGGATTAAGATTAATAAAACCCCCTCTCTGCCATCAAGAACACAGAATCTACTGTGAGGCCAGGCCGGAAACCTTTGGGAATACTGGCACATCCCACCACCCCCTTCCCTGGGAAGTGCCATCCCTACCCTGACCCCCACACTCACAGCCCAAGGTGAGCCTTATTCACAATGACTTCCACCCACCTGGCCATGCTTGACATATGAAAGGACAACAAGAGTCCCTTTCCAAGAATTTGGAAATGAATGAAACAAGCAGACAGTCCCTTTGTTGGCCAGAACTCTATGTAACACGCATGGAGGACTGTGGAGGCCCACCTCATACTCTACAGTCTGTGAAGCAGAGAAAGAATCAAACAGACGCTTAGTCTTACAGACAAGTGCTAAAGGAGGAATACTGTGGGTTCCTGGCAGCTCTCCATCCCAGGGCAGACCATTCTGAAGCCTGCCAGCCTCACCACCCTTGGACCCTTACGGTGAGTTAGCCTCAAGTAGTTTCTGTTACTTGCAACCCAAGAGTCTTACGTAGTAACTACAGAGGGAGTAAGACCACAACATAATGCGTGTAATACACAGCCCGGTTCTCAGGAGGCAAACATTCTGCTTCATTTACCTGAACACATCTTGCACAGTAAAGGGGCCAAGGAGTAAGACTTGCTCTAAAAGATGGGAATGTGAGTCCAGACTCCACCCTTTGCTAGTCCCGACCTCGAGTAAATCCATTTAGCCTATGCTTCACACAGTGCCTAACACGAAGCCGGTGCTCAGCATATATGGGTCAGAAAAGGGAAGGCAGACTAGTGGCCACCCACACAGCAGGTGCGCTTACCCTTCACGACACTGCTCATCAATACAATGGGACTAATGGTGTCCACTAGGTGCACCTCACAGGATCAGAATACATGCAACCAGTGTACGGTTAAAACTCACTGACAGGTTCAAACTGATGGACAGGTTGAATATAGACCCACCTGAATTAATAAAAGAATATTTATGTATCTAAAGCAGGGGTTGGCAACCTATGTAGCCTACAGGCCAAATCCAGTCCACCACCTGTACCTGTGTGGTCCAGAAGATATGAATGGTTTTTACAAGTGAACATTTGCAATATGACGGTAGGGAACACTAACTTTGAGTCACTATTTAGTTAAATGTTATGTTCCCCCACAAAACAGAATCTCATTTTTCTGATTAAAAGAACTGAACTATAAATAAAATTCAATTATTATTATATTTTAATTTTGTCAGTAAAAAATTCATGGAAATTTGTTTCTCTCTTGTTATAAAGTACCAACATCACATCTGCAGTTTGCCTTTTGGCCCACGAAGCCTAAGATATTTACTATCTGGTTCTTTACAGAAAAAGGTTGTCAATCTTGATCAAAACAATGTACGAGAGAACCTACTCAGCGATATGGCAATGAAGTTATTCTTCTCATCAGGCCCATTAACTTTAGCCCCATCAATTTTGCAGAACACGGGGGGTTTTACACATGCATACTTTGCAACAGCGCAGAAAAACCTGCAGTCATGTCTGAGTGTGAAAGGGCACATCAGATCTTCCAGAAGCTCAGTAACCCACTTCACACTCAGCTTAAACAGGCCGGGCCAGTCTGTGCACCTCTGGGCTAGGAACACAGCATTAACCTGACAGTATTTTTATGGAACACCATATAATATCAAACACTCCGTCATCACTTTCAGCCTCCCAGACTAACACATCACAGGCCAGGTTCCTTCTTGAACCTAGACCTGCAAAGGGAGAACAAAGGTTCATGACCCAGAAAAATCTCTGGGGCAGAACAATATTCCTTCAGACCAGTCATTAAACCTATTATTAAACCTACTGTTCCACAAATAAGAGCCATTAAACCTACCACCATTAAACCTAGTATTCTACAAAACAGAGCAAGGTACGTATGTGTAGTATTCGTCCTGAGTAAAGCGTGGAAGTGATTCTGCCCCTCATCACAAGTAATAATAACAGTTAAAAAGCAAAATATTATAAATAAAACAAGTTAATAAAAATGAATTTGTCAATACTAAAAAACACCTGTAATAGGTATATGATCATGCAAAAGGAAGAGACTTTACCTTAAAGAAGGTTTGAAGATAACGCTGTGAAGGCAAGAAAATAGCACATATATAGCTCTACATCAGGACGGATGCAAAAATACACTAGTACTACTAAAAACAGGGTACAGACCTTAGAACTATAAGAGGGCCTTGGAGTCACCCTCATGGAAGCCTGAGCGCCCCCAAGTACGGAGTCCGAAAACCACAAGAACGGACTACCAGGAGATCATAAAAATAGTTACTTCAAAGGTTTGTGAGGATTAAAAGAGATGATGAATAAAATATTCTTTTTACAGTGAGTGGTACATAGTAAGTGCTCAATAAATACTAGCAATTATCTTTTTTAAGGAAATAGTTGTCATCATACTGTATACACTGAAAATATAATTATTTGTTCTGATGATATTTCTTACATAGACTCTAAGTATTTTCCATATTATTACGTATTCTTCACTGGCATATTTTTCAATTTAATGGGTCACAAATGGCACTTAAGTTTTACTTTGATTTGGATTTATGTAATAATTAGCAAACAATTATTTTTGCATCTATTTGTTTATTTTTATTTATTAACTATTATTTTTTTTCTCATGACGTCTGCTCATGAGCCTTATTCAATAACCCAATGGGAATCTCCATGGTTTCTTAAAATAAATGTTGGTTCAAAGCAGAAACAAGCTTACCTTCTGGGCACCCTGTCTTAAGAATGTGCTGGCAAAAGTTTCCAAAATGCAGTTGAGAAAGCCAGCCCCTGTGATTGAAATCCTGCCTCTCTGAATGAACTCTGTCCTGTAAAAAAACAAAAACAAAAACAAAAACAAAAAAATGCATCTTTGATGTCATTCTATGTTTGGATATTTAAACTACAGAGATTTCCAGCAGCATAATTACCACTTATGATCAACACAAAACAATGTCCATAACAATTCAATAACCGCCTATTACAACAAAATTTTTATTAAAAAGAGACTTACAGTTTATATATACAATTATTTTATTCAAATTAAAGAATATCTGTTTCACATTGTTAAAGAGTAAATTTTAAAAGTTCTCAGCACACACAAAAATATTTTTAACAATGAGAGGTGATGGGGGCGCCTGGGTGGCACAGTGGTTGGGCGTCTGCCTTCGGCTCAGGGCGTGATCCCGGCGTTATGGGATCGAGCCCCACATCAGGCTCTTCTGCTATGAGCCTGCTTCTTCCTCTCCCACTCCCCCTGCTTGTGTTCCCTCTCTCGCTGGCTGTCTCTATCTCTGTCGAATAAATAAATAAAATCTTTAAAAAAAAAAAAAAAACAATGAGAGGTGATGGATCTGTTAAGTAACCTTATTATGATAATCATGTTGTAATACATACATATATAAAATTATATTGTATACTTTAAACTTACACTATGTCAGTTATATCTCAATAAAGCTCAGGGGGAAAAAGAAAAAAAGAGAATATTCCATTATTCTAATTATACCAACTGCAGAATACAGGATTTCTAGTCATACCTAAGACATAATTCTATGATAAAATTGTGATAGTCGAGAGGTTAGTACTCTATCTTTAAAATGTTGTTCTACTTTACCCACAATAAACTTAACTGATTCCAATTAATATACATACTATGATGAATATATATATTCATTTCGTGCAGCAAAATGGCTTCTTAAAATTGAATCTGAGATAATTATCAGATGTATAACTTTGGTTAGATTACTAAAACTCTCTTAACTCAGTTTCCTTATGTGCAAGATGAGAATAATCACAGTATCATCCTTTCACGACTACTGTGAGAAGTAAATCAGTGAATACACATAATGGGAACATGAACTGTTCCTGAGAAACAATGAGCATTCATTAAATGAGAGAGACAGGCAGTACGACAGACTGGAAAGCCAGAAGCCTGGGATGACTTCTTCACTCCTTGACTGGAGAGGGTGGTGATCGTAGATGTGCCACTATGCTATTTAAAGTTCTACCAGGACTGGGTGGTTCAGTCGGTCAAGCGTCTGCCTTCCAGCTCAGGTCATGATCCTGGAGTCCCGCGATCCAGCCCCACATTGGGCTTCCCGCTCAGTGGGGAGTCTGCTTCTCCCTTTGTCCCACCCCTGCTTGTGCTCTCTCTCTCTCTCTCTCTCAAATAAAATCTTTAAAAAAAAAATAGAGTTCTACCAATATTAATTATCTCCATTTCACAAAATGGATTAGATAACCCAGAAAGTGACATCAGAAAGATGGCAGAAGAGAAACCTCCAGGTCCTCACTCCCCATAGAGGTTCCATGTTAACAGTACACGGACCAACTTGCCTTTGGGAGAACTCTAGAAACCCGTTAAGAGTTCGCAGCACCCCAGGTGAGTGCAAAGTCAAGAAAAGCCACATCAAAGTGAGAAAGAAAGGCTGCTGTATTTACCCACCTTAGCTTCCGTTCACTGAGCAAAGCACAGTGCAACTGGGGGAAAAGTCCCCACTTCTGGCTTCCCCCTCCGGAGGCAAAGGGAAGAATGAGATATCCAATATTCTGGCTTTACAAGGGGGCTGCGCGAGGGACAGGTTTCTATCTCATCTGACTCAGAATGCTGAAAAGAACGGCAGTATACTTCGGGGGCTGCTGAGAACACTATGGTGGCTTGTTACAGCACCGGAGTGTCTGCGGTGCCACAGACAGACATCAGGGACAGCAAGAGATCACGGCAACTTGACAACAGGGGTAGACCTCTTTAACAGAAAATTTCACACAAAAACCTAGAGAAGAATCATCTCCAGAAAAGGTTTGAAAGACCCCCAGAATCTCTACCCAGGCTGATTAGTAAAGGTCTTCCACTGCATGAAGCCAGTCCATTAAGACTGGGGGAGGTGGCTGTTTTTTTCAAATGCTTGAGTTTCAACAAAAGATCACAAAGTATACAAAGAAACAGAGAAAAATGGCCCACTCAAAGGAGCAAAACAACTCTCTAGAAACCAAGCCTAAAGACATAGAGATCTAGGACTTATCTGACAAATAATTCAAAACAATCATCTTAAAAATGCTCAGTAAACTAAAAGAGAACACAGAAACTAAACGAAATCAGGAAAATGATGCATGAACAAAATGAGAATATCAACAAACAGTAACCATAAAAAAAAAATTCAGGTGAAGTACACAATAATTGAATTGAAAAATGTCCTAGAGGGATTTGACAGCAGACGTGAACAAGCAGAAGAACCAACAAACTCAAACACAAGTCAGGCGAAATTATGGAGCTAACAGGAGCGAAAAAGAAACAAGAATGAAGTGAGACAGCCTAAGGGGTTTATGGGACATCACCAAACGGATCAACTGTACACATTATGGGAGTGTCAGAAACAAAGGCGAGAAAGGGGCAGGTAGCCTATTTGAAGAAATAGTGGCTGAAAACTTGCCAAATCTGAGAAAGGAAATGGACATCCAAGTTCAAGAAGCTCAATGAATACCAAAAACGATAAAACTAAAGAGACCTACATCAAAACACATTATAATCAAACCATCAAGTAAGAATCTTGAAAGCAGCAAGAAAAAAGCAATTTATCACATACGAGGGAGCCCCAATGAGATTTTCAGAGAAACCCTGTAGACCAGAGAGGAATAATTTAAATTTGCCTTGTTAATTCATGTGTCCCACACACTGACCGGCTACCGTCCGCTAAGCACCTTACTCCATGCTAGAGATCCACAGAGGACAGTCTCTGCCCTCCAGGATCCCACTGACCAGTGGGAAAGACAAAGGGGCAAGTGGCTGAGGGCCACACCAGCTAACGAAGCCAGAGCATGCCAATGAGGAAGACCACCAGGACCCAAGGAGCTTAATAAATTCTGTTCAGAGGAATGACCAGAGCATAAGGTGGGCATGGGAGATATTACGAAAGGAGGCTGAAGGACAAATGGAGACCACCAGACCGCAAATGGTTTTCTCATGCTGCAGAGTTTAGACTTTATCCTGCGGCAACAAGGACTCCCCTTCTGAGGCGACCAAGTAACAGGTATAGATGAACGGTTACATTCGCACCACCGACTAAGCAGCTGGCTGCCACCCTTTGATGCTTTTAGACCATCTCCGATCCTCCACTTGCAACAAAGTACCCACACTCAGGGACCTCAGTAAGCACTTTTTATGTGAATAAATTCATTAATATTAAATTCTTTACAACCAGAAATATCCAACAAAGAAAATACTTCCTATACTTTCTTCTATCTCTAAGGACAAGAGATGGGAGCCATGTCTCCCGTATGTGTATTTGGGTGTGTGTGGGTGTGTGTGTGTGTCTATATATATATATATATATATATATATATATATATATATATAGGCACATTTGCTCACACTAAGAAAGATATTCTGAGAATATTATGGATCCAAAAGGCTGTGATTTTGGTAAAAAAAAAAATAGTTATCATGACTCTTATTAGACCTTCTCTCTGATTCTCTAGTAGCAGTAGCCTCTTCATTCCAATCGTACATTCCATAAAAGGAAGCCTTCAGATCTCTCTCACACACACACACAGTTATCCTAGCCAATCTGACATAAATAGTCTAAGCAAACAGTCAGTCTAGGCAAAGCGGCTTCCACCTCTTAGATTTAAGCCTATTTAAAATGATTTGTTCATGTAAAACTATATCCCAGTGACACTAATCTTTCCTGTCTTTATTCCAGATTAGTCAGAGTAGAATTTTACAGTGATTTTAATATTTAAAAATGAAAAGTTGAGCAGTCTTACACTCTTGGGAGAGATAAACTCTTCAGTCCTCAAGGCAAGTGTAGGTGAGGGATTAATAAAAGTCTCTGTTACATCATATTCGAACCAGTATTTCCTTCTGCTACTTTTGGGAGATGTAAGTGCTCAGAAAAGCACTCTCATGGCTTGCCCACATATCACAGAATAACGGCCGGTAAAGCGGGGTCATGCCCTCACCATCATTGAAATGAGTTTATCCTAGTATATTTTAAGACTGCTAGAGAAGAAAATGTTGCACTTTCCCTCAATAATTCATTGACAAAGCACATCGGACCATTTTCTTCTTACTACACATAGCCAACCTAAATCCCTCATGCTAGATAAGCCTTCTTTTAAGTTCCTTGGCAAAACACAGCAGGTTACACAACAATGTACAGTTTAATTTCAGCTCTCAAAAAAGAAGAAACAACAAGAAAGAAAAGATGGACTGATGGATGGAAAGACGAAAGGATAGAGCTGAAATATGAAAATATCTCTAGACATTAGAATTACAGGTGTTATTTTTTTATCTTCTCCCTTTTAGTAACTTTCTATAACATGTATTAGTTGGTAATCACCAAAACTAGTAATAATAAGGACCCGAGGATCATTTCTATATAAATAAAAAGTTATTCTTCAAAAGTCTCTGTGCTCCCAAGAACCATTCTCAGTAAAGGTACATGCTAACTTCTGACTTACCATTCACTTAAAATCTCATTCAATCACCTCTTGGCTTTCCTTTTCCCACACTACGTAACCTCCGTTTTTTGTGCCTTTTGTCCTAAGACTTTCTACTGCCCCCAAGCTTGAAGTGTTTGATGTTTCACTCAAGAGACATAAAGATGACTGAAGTTTTCCTACATCTCTCTTTTATCTCTGCGAAGCCTAAAGGAAGGACTGATCACATTTATGATGTTACGTACCCAGGGTCACTTTTACTCTTCAAAAACTCTATAGCAACAGTGTGTATTCTGTACCAGACACTGTATTATCTTCTGAGGTTGTTACTCTTAAAACATTTTCTCTCTTTCACACATGAGGAAATTGTGGTAAAAAGAAGTTAAATAACTTGCCCAGGGTCATACAGTTTGGTGGCTGTAGATTCATTATCTGCTGCTTCAAAACCCCAGTCCTGCCCCTATGTCAGTTAATGACACAGTGCTCCTCCTAGTCTAGGATATTAGAGACCTCGCACCATGTTGTATTATTCCCTTCCTAAGCAACCCAAACATTCTATCAGCCAGCAGATAGCGTTTATTTTACTTCTAACGGCCCCTCAACAGCCCATGACATTCTCTTCCCTGCTACTGCCACAGCCACTGCCTGGGGTCAGTAGGGCGATTTTCTCTTTCCAGGACCACAACTGCCTCTCAGTGGGAACCTGGTGTCCGGCGTGCGCTCTCTATAATCCACGCTGCCCACAGTCAGCTTGCTAAGCACCTGCTGATCCTGTCGTAGACGGCTTCCAGAGTCGCAGAGAAGAGCCCCTGATGCTCAGCGGAGATGCAGCCACATCACTGCATGTAACCTGTGTGTTCGTTTTCACCGGCGCATGCTGTTCCACTGTTTGAAAATACTCCAAATTATCCATCCTTCTACTGAAGATGAACATATTATAACGCATCCAGGTAAGTAGGCCCACAAGTGTCTCTTAAATACAGATTAGTTGAATGTCTGGGTCACAGGACATGTGCAATTTCAACTTTAGTAGATGACGTCAAATGTTTTTCTAAATGGTTGTCTTGTGTTGTTTTTTCTTTACTGCTTCAATGCCAACTGCGATGGCTAGCACATGATAGAAAAATCAATAATGCAACAGGAAGAAAAGCATGGAGAGAAGCAGAGAAGGGAGAGAAGAGAAGGAAGCAAAAGAATGAGAGAATTTATAACACCTCTCAATACTATCATCAGGGCAATTGAACAAAGTATCTCGAGATTTTCTCCTGCTAACGTCAGTAGGGGGCAGCGTTCACCTGGCTCAGAGAGAAGGCACCAGAGTTATCAGGAAAATTTTGGTGGAAGAGGAGGCTCACTCATTCGTGTGGCGCCTGTGTCAGAGTCACACCTCTTGCTCTGCCCGTCCACAGGCAGGCTTAATTCAACACAGAACACGATGGAATCCTGACAGAACGCACCCCTCAACCAGGAACATCTTTGTGAAAGTGCATGCCAGTTTATACAATCAGTCTCCTACTTTTAGGTCATTTAAAAGTGTATTTCCTTCTGGATTGGGGAAAATAAAAAAGTTCAGGGGAAATATGGATAAATTAATTCCCAGAGCACGCAGCCACTAGCTCTGAATCCTCAAAACGGCAGTTTCCGGGAAAGCAAAAGCTCTTAATGAGATCCTGTCCTTGAATTATTGACTGGTTAGGTATGGCAAATCTTGCCTAATTGTTTTCATGATGGGAATTTAATTAAAGTGTCTTTGAGGAGGAAGAAAGTTTCCACAGATATTCCTGTGGTGATGACATCTCCGTTGTAATCATGGTGATTCTGGCATTCTCCTGTAACCACACAGAGGGATGGCCCACAAGAAAGGCAGGGTCTGCAGCTCAGATCGCCCGCTCCTGCTCCATGGGTCTCACGGTGCTGCAGAGACTGCCGGGCTCCTGTGTGAACTCCACCACGCCAGAAGACATGGTCTCTCCACCCCGTCTCACCAAACCCATTCCTATCATAATGCTTCCTCGGAGAACCATTATTCGGACAGAGTTCTCAGTAAGTGCTAAGCAGTCTTAGCCTTCACACACACACACACACACACACACACACACACACAGAGGGAGAAAGAGAATACAAATTAAGGATGTAGTTTTTGGATTCACATCTCGTCGCTAACACAGAATGAAAACCTGCCAACATAGGCAAGGATCTAATGCTGCATAGGTTCAGTCTCCTCAGGAAAATGGGATTAATAATACCTACTACATAGGTTGTTCCAAAGGTGAAGAAGGAAATATGTGTAAAGCCCTCAAGGTAATATGGGTAAGCATTCAATAAATGTTAGTTAATAATGCTAACCTGCTACTATTACTACCACTAATAATAATGCCATCTACTACTACCACCATCAGTATTCCCATTCACACAAAGACAAACACGATGTCTGAGAAGGTAAGTGCTCATAGCACAACTCCAACCCTGGTCAGCCCCCAAACCTTTGTCCCTCAGTAAATTCTAGGTGACACTCAATCACCCTAAACCACTTGGCAATGACTCGCTCCCTACCCATTCTGGCATTCAAAGCCCTTGGAGCTCCGGAGCCCTCCCATCTCACCAGCCTCCTCCTCACCTGCCATCACACATCACACTGGCGCACTCTGCACGACAACCACGTGAAACCAAACACCCCACTAGCCTCTCCAGCCCCCACTCCTGGGGCCCTCCCCCTCTGAGCTGCTCTCCTCTAACAAGTCCCAGGAATGGGTTATTAACCATAGCCCTAAATTACTAATAGTGAGCTGCAGCAGGAAATACGGTAATGCTAAGGAATTATCGAGTGTTAGAATCTCAGGAGCCCAACAGCCTAGAGCAGGTACATATTACAGGGCAAGGGGGCTCAGTCTCCTAAAACACGGTACCTAAGAACTGATAATCAATTACAACAGATAACACTCTTTTTGTAAGTAGGCTCCACACCCAGTGTGGAACCCAACACAGGGCTTGAACTCACAACCCTGAGATCAAGACCTGAGCTGAGATCAATCGTCAGATGCTTAACCAACTGAGCCACCCAAGTGCCCCAGATAACACTTTTTAATAGCCTACCATGGTAAAGTATTGTATTAAGTCCTTTGTATACACACATTTCACCTATTTCTCATGACAATCTTATGAAATAATATTGACCCCATTCTACAGATTAAAAAAACTGAGGTTGAAACAGGCAAATTTGCTAAGGTCTCACAAAAATAAGTGGCAGGGCTATTATTTAAATCCACACAGTTAACCTCAGATCCCATATCCCTTCCCCCAATCCTGCTACCTAGAAAAAAATGTCTATTTAGGGCAAGCTTATTGACATCCTGAGTGGTGGGCGAAGTTTCACAATCTACAACAGTTTGCGAACTGGTCCATTCAGAGTCTTGCCTTGGGATGTCAGGCCTCCCAGCGCACACATCCCATTTGGTGCTGGCTTCAAGGACACAGCACCCATGCTGCCGCACAGTGCTCCGCTAGTAGAAGGGCTACGGCTAAATGATCTGATGGTCCTGTTCCTGAAATTCTCAACCACTCTGAACAAGGGGCTTTGTATTTTCATTTTGCATTGGGCCCTGCAAATTACGTAGCTGTTCCTCATCCCATTTCCAATACAGGTCTATACGACACTACCAAATGCCATGCCCTTGGGGAGTTTTCTGAGATGCGTAGCAATGCGTGCTTCAGTTCAGCAATACCTAGCCTAAAAAAGCCTCAAACACATGCAAACCCTGAGACTCATATATCTTCTTCTAAAAATGTGTCCTAAGCAAATAATCTTAGTTGAGGGCTTAGAGCAGCCTATAAAGATATTCATCACACCATTATTTAGAAGAGCATATAATGAGAAATAATGCAAATGCCCAATACAGACATTTAATAAAACACACCAGAATAATTTTATCCAATGAATATATCTAAGCAGCCATAGGAAATCATTTTAAAATGACATATTTAATAAGGAAAGACAGTCCCAAACGTAATGTTAAATTAATGTAGAAGTCAGAATACCATGTACAGTAAGATTCCATGTTTGTAAAAACGATTTTTCTGCAGAACGAGTAAATGAGTAAATAAATTGTAGCGACTGCAGCATGCTCCTAGGATGGAATGCTACACCCCATTGCAACAAGTACGGACACCCCCAGACGAGGCTCCCAGAAACAACAGTTAACAAAAGAAACCGACACAGCAGAGTGCATACGCTGATTCCGTTCCACACGAAGATCAACAATGGGCTAAAATTAATCTATAAGGACGGAGGTCAGAATACGGGTTCCCTTTAGAGCCACCGACTACAAAGAGCACAGACCTAAAGAGGGCATGAACATACTCTGTTTTTTCTTTTATGTATATCGTAACCGTCCTACGGTGAGTAGGCAACACTTGTAGGAAAAAAAGAGGAAAGATTATTTGAACACATGATAACAAAAGATATTTGGAGTAAGATCCATCCAAACTGGAACTACACGAGGGTCAGGTTTTCCTATCTTTAGACAAAAGGCTGCTGAGTCATCCCAGAGCAGAGGGGAGATCAGGAAGCAGCAGCCAAGAATCAGCCCCTCAATTCCTCTGCACACTCCCACCCTCCTGAGGTCAGACACACACGACCTGGAGCTGCCTCCACCTCCAGCACAGGAAATGTCTCAAAATGAAGCTATAAATGCAGGCCAGGAGACTCGACTCCACGTGGCTTTTGACTTTCCATCTCTTTGCTTATTACCAGTAGTACCCGTGATTGGAAAGACGACAACCGAGCTCCCAGGCGTCAATTCTCAACCTGACGTGGGAGGCAGCTCCTCACACAGGCCAGATGGGCATCAGATTTCTGGTTGTCTTAAGACATTTAGGTTGTTCTGCACGGTATCAACGCAGAGTGATAAAATATTATAATTTCTAATACTCAACATATTTACTCACTACAGATGTAAGAAACTAACAAAAGAAAAAAAGAAAGTTTAACCAGCATCTCTGATCCATTAAGAGCAGAGACTGCAACACAATTTGGACACTGGTGTCTCTCCCTTCTTCCTCCCTTACGTCCCCTGAAAATTCCCTTCTTCCATAAACTCAAGAGAGCTCTCAACTAAGTTCTGTTAAACTTTTCAGGAGGGTGCTTCTGCCAAAAAGCGTTTCCTGTTTGCTCGGAGAGCCACGTTATCAACTGGTCACGCTTTGTAAGATTAACAGGAACTTTGTGAAAAGGGGAGTTTCAAAGAGACGTCAACAGTGTGTTTGCTCGCAACTGGGACCACAAGATACGGACTAGGTATCAGGGGCTCCCAACTCTATGTGCACAACAGATTCACCCGAAGAACTTATGAAACACTGACTGCCGAGAGCCAGCCCAGGCCTACAAAACTACAGCCAACACAACAAATCTACCTGTTTAACCTTCCCCCTGAATCCTGCACTAATACACAAAAACCAAAGGGCAAGGAGGATGAAAACAAAAAGTCAACAGGCATTGACTAAGATATTTCCAAAGTTCTTACTTGTCCACGGCACAGAACGCTCCCCTAGCTAAACATCCTTGTTTCCAGTTTAATTGTCACCGCTATTTCCAATAAAACAGCCTATTCCACTTTACAAAGTCAGTCCCTTTAAGGAGCCAGCTCCCTCTGAAAACAGCATTTATTCATCCTTAGTTCCACCAACAACTTCCATGTGTGTAATGCCTTATACTCTCCAAATATAGTGTTCCCATTACCTTATTAAACCTTCACATTACTTTATGAGAGAGTTCAGGCCAGCTTTGTGCCTTTTCCCAGAGTCAAACCGTACATAAGTGACCCAGCATCAAAAACCAGAAGCAAGGTCTCCATATTACTGGTGATTTCAAGATTTCCTCTACCTTGAATTTCCTACCAAATCATCTTGGACTTTCCCAGTTTGCACTAGCCCCCCCTGCCAATCCCACCCCTTTTCACTTCCCTCGTCCCCGTTTCAGCCCCTAAGAAGCACGATCTGCCATTCGGTCAACGAGCAGCACAGGGCATCCCCTGCAAGCATCTGAGCACTGTGCTACAGACTGAGGATACAGCAGGAAGGGAAACAGGGAAGACTCTGATTATATGACGACAAACATAAAAAGCAAATGACTATCTTTTGGAGGGCAGCCCTACTGCTCCAAAAATAAGACTCCTGCCCAGATAGCATATTTACTCAGAAAAGGCCTTGTTGCTCAGTTTCTGTAATTGGCAATGCACCCTGCTAATTGTCTGATCACCCACTGGGGCCCTGGAAATTCAGGTGAATTTAAGCCCAGGGTGTTAACGTTTTAGGAGGAATACAGTGGTATTTGTCTGGGCTATTTGATAACTACACCCTCAAGCCCTTTACTGTCAGGAATGGGGCTTAGAAATAATTCTTAAGTAATGTTAACAAAGCTGGAATATTTTAATATTCCAGGGACAGCAAGTTTGAAGGTCAACCAAAAAGGCTGGTGCCCAACACAAAGAAGTCACCAGACTTCAAAACTGCTACTAGGGGAGGAAAAAAAAAAAAAAAAGACTTCAAAGCAAGGAAAAAATGAACACACACACACACACACACACACACACACACAGAATGCCCAACCATCAAACCCCTGAAACATGCAAATTACAGTATCTGTGATTTACCAGACGAAGACGCAAGGCTTGGGATGTTTCAATCCAGAGATTGAAAAATAAAAAATAAAAAATGTTGTACATCTTATTAGAATGAAGAATATTCATATATGTAACTTCAATTATCATGAAAATTTATTGAACTAAAAACAGCTGCTCATCCCATTAATTTAATCTGGGTGTGAAGTTTGACTTTGGTTTTTTTGTTTCTTTTACTACATTCCAGAGAAATTTTTTTGATATTTTACAAATGTTAGGTCAATACATCCAACCCGCACTCTACTAGGCTGCACATTTTAAATCTCAGAAATAAGGTTTATAAGCATCAATGAATAAGCAAAAAGCTGCTCCACACATGGCTGGGTAAAGACACAGGCCACGAAGGTACTCAACGCTGAGCATGGGAGAGTGATCTTGTTAACCTAAAGCCAAAGAAACCCAGCTCGGCAACATCGTGAATAGAGGGAAGTCTCCACTGATGGTGATAACTAAAACCTTGCTTCACGATAACAGAAAAGTTACTACTGACCACAAAACCCATACATTTACGGTGAAAGAGCAAAGCCCAAGAAAATACTTTTACAAGATGATTATCTTTTTAGAATTGCTTGGGTAAATATCCATCATTAAAGCCAAATCATATTTATATTAATCACATGCCCCCAGAGTACAGTGAAAATCTCTTTTAAGGAAAAGAACCAGGGGCGCCCAGGTGGCTCAGTCAGTTAAGCACCTGCCTCTGTCTGGGGTCATGATCTCAGGGTCGTGGGATTGAGCCACACATTGGGCTCCCTGCTCAGCAGGGAGTCTGCTTCTCCCTCTCCCTCTAACCCTCCCTCCTGCTCGTACTCTATCTCTCACTCTCTCTTTCTCAAATAAATAAAATCTTAAAAAAAAAAAGGGGGGGCGGGGGAGACACATGGGTGGCTCAGTTGGTTAAGAGTCTGCCTTCGCCTCAGGTCATGATCTCAGGGTCCTGGGGAAAACAGGACCAAACACAAAACAGTAAGAAATTAATAAATTTATCTTGGAATGTAAGATTTCAGAGAACAGAAACGATGACTATCCAATTGAGGAGTGTACAGCCCCAGAGCTGGTATGCTTGAGGGAACGTGAAATTATAATGTAACTCTCGCCCAAGAAGGTACCACAAGTGCAGAGACATCAGTGGGAAGCCAAAGCTGAACCTAGGTAAAAAAACACAGATCAAGGCTTAGTCAGATTCTAAGGAACCCTTTTGGAGCCCATCTCTGAATTGAGCCGACAGGCCATGTATAGGGACAGAACGGCACCTGGTTTCCCATCACATACCCACACCTGCTAACCAACACACAGCCTGAGGGTCTCATTTTAGACTCAACGGCTGTGACAACTTTTTCTCTTAAAAAAAAAAAAAAAAGGTTGTCCACATTTCATCTTCTGGGTATAGTGGCTAGCCATCGTTGTCATATTCCCTGGCAAAGGAGGAGAAAGAAATAATGTCTTTTCCTTGATGTCCCCCCAAGATCACCCACTCATTTCAAATGTCTGCCTAAAATGCCTTGCTTAAATCCATGTCAAGAGCTAAGAAAACAAGTTGCCTAGAGTCTGGACCACAGCTTTCATCATATTAACCCCTGCTCAGAAACCTTCATGCGGCTGCTGAAATGACAAGACCCCTCCTCCATAACCAGGCAACCAAAGCACTCTATACAGTTTGACATAAATACATCCTTTATTCATGTCCATATTCCTACCTCACCACGTTGCTCAAGGTGGACCCTGGCTCGGCAACTTCCTCTCACTGTGCATGTTATTTAACCTGAGCTTTAAAATACTGCAGGGGAAGGATCTAGCTTTGACCTTGATATGGTAGGTGTCAATAAATATTGGCCCAATAGATCAAAAATCTAAAAAGAGAGTGTTTGGGCGAGTATAAGAAAATAACAAATCAAAGGAAAAAGGAAGTGTAATTGGTCAAACCCTTTTATAGAACCATCTGATAATATGTATCAAAATATAAAATACATATAACCTTTGACCCAGAAATCCAACTTTGCTCCATCTACCTTAAAAGGTTATTAAATAACTACAGAAATACGTAATAATAGGGATTTCATCACAGCATTATTTGTGACAGCAAAGAAATGCAGAAACAATCTAAATGCCAATTAGGAATGAACTAAGAAAATTCTGTAAACAGACACTATTGCTAGGTAATGAAAACTGGGGTTTTTCCCCCAGAACTGTTTAATATTTTTTATAAGACACATGTATCATATTTTCCAGAATCAAAGTATTAGAAAAATAATTTTTAAAAAAGACACAAAGGGAAAAGGTCCTGAAGTATGTTTTCCTTGGATTCTCAGAGCCAATTATCACTTCACATTTCACTGATAAAGGTCCAGTTCAAACTAGCCAATAGACTGGATCTCTGAGAATACTGACACTAAAACAAGGCGGGTGAAAGGCTTTTGTGTTTTCTGTATAAAATCAGACAACTCAGTCCTTTCACTACTTCTACATACAAAAAAAACCCAAAAAACAAAAGATTCCCCTATACTCTGGCCACGCTTTTATACTTAATTCCAAACACCCACGTTCCATGTGAAGCTCCTGCAATGGGAAAGGCAGAGGAAAAGCCACCACTAAGTGGTCCCAGGCAAATCCGCTCAGAGGCTCGTGAGACGAGGCTTTCACACTCCTTCGGTGTGCGGCTGGAGCGTGTGAGAATTACCACTACAGGACCGAAATTACGGGGAGCAGTAACGATCCGTACAAGTGATGGGGCTCCAGAATGGATTTTAAATTTGGGGGTTTTAGTTATATGAGCTTGAGAGTCTTACTATTTCCATTAAAATGACAGGTGAATAAAAGATTCAAGTCATACAAAAAAATGAAAAACAGTACATGATCCTCTGAAATCAGAGCTCACAGCAATAATCACTATTAACACTTGTTTTGTTTTGCTTTTGTTTTTGTTTTTAAGCCTATCCCAAAAAGGTATTATCGCTTCTCGCCCATCATATTGGCAAACATTTTTTTAAAGTATGTTAATAGGAACTGCTGGCTTAAGGGAAATGAACTCTCGGGCCAATATTTATTGACACCTACCATATCAAGGTCAAAGCTAGATCCTTCCCCTGCAGTGTTTTAAAGCTCAGGTTAAATAACACGCACAGTGAGAGGAAGTTGCCGAGCCAAGGCGTGAGTCCAGGTAAGACGTCCAACTCATTATTTTTGCTATATTCAGAGCTGGGCAACCATCAACATGAGTTCCAGAACATTTTCATCACCCCAAAAAGAAACTCCATGCCCATTAGCAGTCACTGCCCACTCTTTCCCTCCTTGCCCATGGCAACCACTAATCTAGTTTGTCTCTATGGACATACCAACTCCGCGCATTTCAAGTACATTGATTCACATGCTCTGTGGCCTTTTGTAATTGGCTTCTTCCACTTAGCATAATATTGTCAAGCTTCGCCCACATTATAGCACGTGTCCTTCATTCTTATGGCTGAATAATATTCCATTTATAAGTATACCACATTTGGTTATATATTCATCAGTAGATAGACATATGGTTTCCACATTCTGCCTATTATGATTAATGGTGCTATAAACATTTCCTGTACAAGTTTTTGTGTTTTCATGTATGCTTTCAACAGAGCATAAATTGCTGGGTCCAGGGGTAACTCTATGTTTAACTTCCTGAGGCCCTGCTCCATTCCCATTGTCATCAGTGCTGTGTAAGCGTTCCCACTGCTCCCCACCCTTTCCAACACTTGTTACCGTCTATCTTTTTTACTATAGCCATCCTAGGCAGGTTGGAAGTGCTTTCTCACTGTGATTTTGATCGGCACTTCTGGATATAGAATGATGCTGACCATCTTTTCATGCACTTATTGGCCATCTACGCATCATCTTTGGAGAGACAGCTACTCAAATCTTTTGTCCATGTTTTAATTAGGCTTTTTTAAAAAATTCAAGTATAATTAACATGCAGTGTTCTATTAGTTTCGGGTGTACAATATGATTTAACAATTCTATATGTTATTCAGTCTCACATATTATGGATGTATATATATTATCAGATATATGGTCTACAAATATTCTCTCCCATTCTCTGCCTTGTCTTTTGACCTTCTTGACAGTGTCCTTTAAATCATAAAAGTTTTTAATTTTGATGAAATCAATTTCACCTATTTTGTCTTTCGTTGCTTGGGCTTTTGGTATCATATCTAAGAAATCACTACCTAATCTAAGATCACAAAGATTTTTAACTGTTTTCTCCCTAAAAGTTGTATTAAGTCTTAACTCTCATTTAGGTCTTTGATCCACCTTCAATTAATTTTGTTTTTGGTATGAGGTAAGGGTCTAACTTCATTCTTCTGTTTGTGGATATTCAGTTGTGACAGCACCATTTGTTGAAAAGAATATTCTTCCTTCATTGAATAGTCTTGGCATATAGCTTTTTAAAATCTTCCTTATGTGTTCTATAGCTTGACAGTGGCAATGTTTACACAACTATGTCAAAACTCATAGAACTGTACATTAAGAATAAATTTTGTTGCATATAAATAATATACTCAATAAACCTAACAATTAAAACTTCTCCTTTAGAGAAACATTCACATATTGCATATGTAAGGATCATATGCTTCACAAATACTATACTACTGTTTGTAATAAAGAGAAACTGGAAACCATCTGAACCTCTACCAAAAAAAGGGGGGGGGCACCTGAGTGTCTCAGTTAAGTGTCTGCCTTTGGCTCAGATCATGATCTCAGGGTCCCTGCTCAGCAAGGAGTCTGCTTCTCCCTTTGTCCCTCCCCCCGGTTCATGCACTTACACGTGTGTGCTCTCTTTAGCTCACTCTCAAATAAAATCTTAAAAAAAAAAAAAGCTAAACAGATGTAGTATAATCATAGGATTGAATACCACACAACACTATAAAGGAATAAGCTAGGTTTTATATATGTTAAGTGGATAAAGTTCTATTAAGCAAAAAAGGTAAGTACACAATGACTGACACAGAATGAAAGCACGTATGTAAAAAGGTAACAAAACTGCTATACAGGCTCTGTGAATACACATGTAAGTACCTAATGGTATCTCTTAAAAGTCTAGAAGAATCCTCCGCACACTGATAACACTCACTGCCTCTGGAGAGAGCAAAATGCACCAAGACTGGACAGGGTGATCAGAACAGAGCTGAGCTCTGTTATTTCTCCCCCAAAGGGAAATCTATTCATTAACTACTTGTAGGATTAAAAATTAATAATGTGGGGCACCTGGGTGGCTGAGTCGGTTGAGTGTCTGACTCCTGATTTCGGCTCAGGTCATGAACTCAGGGTGGTGAGATCGAGCCCATGCACCGGGCATAGAGCCTGCTTGAGATGCTCTCTTTCCCTTTCCTTCTGCCCCTCCCCCCGCTTGCCCGCACATGCGTATGATCTCTCTCTAAAATAAAAAAATTAATAATGCGTACCTTATGTGAGTTGTAAATGGAGGTTATGAGTATGGAATCATAGCTTTTTAATATATGCAGTCATCTGTGCATCCCTGCACCCAACCTACACACACACGCACGCAGCTCATCTTACCAGTTTGGATTTTCCATACTTTCCCGGAAGACGGACTCTTCCTTCATGGATGCATACTGTGTCCACGTAAGGCAGTGACTCCGGATAGCCATGTTTCTTTCCTGAGGATTGAGCCAGGATTCCTCTTCCAATTGGATATTAGGTACCTTTAACATGCTCACCTGTCCAACAGAGAGTGGACGGCTTTCTCAATTTAGGAAGGGCAAGCTACATAAAGACGAGGTCCAGAGTTGCTTTTAGGCTTGGATAACGAAGAGGACAAGTGACGCTCACGTACACATGAGGGCTCACCAATGGCTGTGAGTCCTCGATAATCAAACACACTATGGCCTTACTAAATGCTGGCGAGGACATGCAAATGGCCCAGGATTTATGCAGGCTGTATAGTCCCTGGCCTGATTTCCCTAACTGCTAAACACCAAGCAAATTATCAGCCTCCTTCGTGTCTCCTCTAGGGCTGGTTATGGCCTTCTTAAATTGATGGATTCTAATTGGGCCCACTTACGGGTTCGCATGCAGGACAATATCAGATAAAATATTTTCTTCATTTTAAACTCTGTCCAGTACCTCGAAATGTACGCTTGCCAAGGTGGAGAAGACATGGGAAACTACAAAGGCAGCATTGTACAAAGTCAGAGGTGTCCTTAAATTATTTAAGACTTGAGAAACAAGACAAAGTTGAACGCCTTTTTAAATAATAGATTCAAAACATGTATATAGGGCAAAGGCAGGGTATACACCCTGTGGAAAAAGCCAATGATAATTTGCTGCACACAGTGCAACACATTTTACCGTGTGGAAAATAAAATGAAGTTCTTTTTCACTGTCACATCAGCTTTCCTTCAAAGAACGTGACAGAGTCTTAATGCACGACAAGGAAGTGACAGAAGCCACCCTTTTTATTACGTAGAGCAAAGAGTACAGCACTGGGATCTACAAGCTAACTGGCTTCTCCACCACAAACGGAACCACTTCCGGGTTGAAACCACCATCTGAGGCATCATAAGAAGTGCACGCCAAGATGCTCTCCTCTTATTTCCTAATGATTCTAAAAGGACTCTTGTCAATAATCCCACTGTGACTTAAGCAATGTTATAAAAAATTCTCACTTACCTTTGCCAACAATCACCAGAGTGCTTAAGAATTTCAAAGAGAGAAAAGAATTTGCTATCATGAAGATTTCATCATCACCACCATTACTTTACACAAGCACACACAGAAAGACTTACAGAGAGCACTGAGAACATTATACTCCCTGAAATAACTATACTCTCTGACAGTGAAACAGAAACTGAAGTTTTTATCTTCCTTGCTAAAGAGACTAAATATTTACCATCTGCCCATTTCTGATCATTCTGATCTAGGAGTCGTATCTTACCACGGACAGATGAGAAAAGCTGGTCACTTCATCCAACGTGTCCAAGGTAGCTTTACAATAATTATAGACCATCTCTATGTCCACTAAGGGCCCTCCACAAAAGAGAAGCAGAAATAGACAGAAAAAACCTATCTCTGGTGGCATCTGCCAAACTGAGGTTAGATATGAGAGTACCTTCTCCCTCTGAGGGGCTATGAGGTACAACTGGGAAAGTTCTAACACTCCTGTACATCAGAAAATGCTGTCTCTTTCCAGGACTACGTGAAAATCACCCAAATTTGGTTAAATTTTAAAATGAATTTACCTTCCTTAAAATTTCTGGAACCACATTCTGACAGACTGCAATCCTCTTTCTATAGATGATCCCTGTTGACACATCTAGAAACAGAAAATTTTTACACTCAAAAAATTTTTAAGGAACTGTATTCTTGTCCTATGTCAATAAAACTTTTCACGTCAATGTCGATTTTCTAAAACTTCAGTAGAATTCCTAGAGAAAAAACGTTTAACTCAAAACTCAGTGTCCCTGACCACTTTTCTGGGCCAAATCATTCCAAATACACTCATCCGTGGTCGAGGAATAAGGGTAAGACAGCTAACTCACAGTGCACATTCTAAAGTCAAGGAGAAAGACTTGCAAACCATTCACTGCTCTGGACTATGAATGTCAACACTCCAGTAACAAGGGCCAACAAAGAGACTATTTTAACAAAAAATGGAGAATCTCATTCTGCCACTTTCTGCACCAACCATGTTTTCGAGCACAGGCTTCTGGCTACAAAATTTAAATCTATAATTAATCATATTAATCATACTCTTTACTCATAGGGAAAAAGCTTCCCTGTGACTGGCACTACTCTGTTTTGGAACTAAGTTTCCAGAACAGCACCAATAATGTAAAAAACACAAAATACATGTGAATTAAGAAAAAGGGAAGCAGGTTCGGAGAAAAGAATAACCTCTGAGGTGTTGTCTTTTGCCCTGTAAATGAATGTGACCCAGCCAAGCTCCTACAGGGTTTCTCAAAGCTCTGGCTAGAGTAGCCTTGAACACTGTGGCAACCGCCCGGACTGCCCAGAAGCCAGTGCCAGGGTGAGAGGCGGGTTCATCTCCTTGCCTGCTGGCATTCCTCTAACCATCCCATCCAACATTTGAAGCACGCATACCTAAAATGGGCAAAGATGGGGGCAAAGATGCCCCTGTCAACGGTAAAAACTATAATTAGTGCTTCTATACCACTTTGGGATGTGCACATTGTTCTCTCATTTGATCTTCACAACAACCTAAAAGCAGGATTATTATTATTTTCCCATTTAATAAATGAAGAACCTAAGCCTTCAAGAAGTGAGGTCATGCAGGTAGTAACAAAATCAGGCCTTGAAATCAGATTTCTCTGATGCCAAATAACACATCTCTCCCAATATTTTTAAAAAAAAGTTTTTAAAAATATTCTTTATAGAATTATGGACATGAAGAAAAGACCCTCACAAGCGAAAGACAGTCTCATGCTCATCAAGCACAGAGAAGACTTCAGAGTCACGTGACGAACAGCGGCATATCATCTGTTTTCTCAGAAGGCTCAAGAGCGTGTCAGAAGTGGGTGTGGGTGTCTCCAAGGGTTTATACACTGATTCTGTCCATTACTAGAGCTTTCTGCATGGCCCCGTTCTCAAGTCCAAGCAAAGACAATGAACATGCTTTCAGTGAGATACAAATGACAGCAAGCAGTGAAGACTCCTACACTCTAATTCGGGGGTGAGTAAACATTTCCTGTAAAGGGCCATACGGTACATATTTTAGGTCTTGTGGGCCAGATGGTCTTGTCACAACAACTCAACTCTGCTGTTGTTGCAAGGAAGAAGCCATAAAGAGTATATAAACAAGTGGGCATGGCTGTAGGCCAATAAAACTTTATTCACAACATCAAGCAGGACAAGCATAGTTCATCAACTCCTGTTCTGGTCAATGTGGAACCACGCTGTCAACTACAGTTATGATTCCATAATCTAATCACTTTATAGTCACATTTGATATACATGTTACTAATCACAACTATTTTGCCATCTATAAAATGATATACGAGTATATTAAAGGGATACAGCCATGTGACCTTGGGCAATTTATTTCACCTCTCTGTACCTTGGTTTCTTCATAGATTAAATGGGAATAATAAAAATATATACACCATACATTAGTCTGAAGATTAAATGAGTTAATAAGAGTGAGAGTGCTTGGCACATATGAACTGCTCAGAAATGTTAGCCGTTACTACTGTCATCAGTTATTAATTGAGAGAGTGACAAGAGCATATTAAGCAAGCCCTCTGCTGCTGTAAGTGCTGGGGACTCTTTTCTGTCACTTCAAATACAGAAATACACCTGTTCATATATCTGTTTAAAAAGTAACAGGTTACACACACACAAACACCTTTACAAAAATCAGTATCACTTAATGATCATCACCAAAGTGAGGTATATTCAGAGAACTTACCTCTTTTTTCCTCCACAATTTTTACAGAGATGACATTTTTATCCATGGGGTTGGGATACTAAACGAAAACACATAAAGAAGAATTACCATTCATCTTTTACCAAAGTGCATTCTTTCCCAGCAACCCCAGCTCTTTGCAGGAACAGTACATATTTTCCAAGGAACCTCTAAGGCCCGTTTTCAATCAAGGCTCTTCACTTTACTACTTGGACCTAGATAAGTGAGAAGCTACCATTACTGAACCTGCAAAAATCCAGGGAAAACCTTCTTGAGATCCAACCTAGCCCTGGGAGGAGAAGGGCGGGTGAGGTTACACTAGGTTAATTATGGAACCAGCCTCACGTAAGTGAAGAGCATCCTCTGTGCCGTGCCCTAGGCTACATGCTCTATTTACCTACAAGATCTTGTTTAAATCCCAAAACAGCCTCTCTGCTGTGACTGAGTCACGCATTATCATGGTCTCATCTGTCAGAAATGGAAACTGAATAAAGATCACAGAGTCCAGGATCACCCTGCTAGTCAGTGGGAGAGCCGTGAAATTAAACCAGGCCTAATACAAAGTGAACCTTTCACTACGATCGTATACCATTGCCTGGCAGCTGGGCCAGCATCACAGGAGAACAATTCTAGAAGTAGTCTACTCCAGGTGCTCAATAAATCATTTATTAAGTCCCCTGAAAGACAATTTGGATATAAAAAGGCTAGAAAAACGAGAGACTATGGACTCTGGGAAATAAACTGAGGGCTTCAGAGGGGAGGGAGTGGGGGATTGGGACAGGCCGGTGATGGATATTAAAGGGGGCACGTATTGCATGGAGCACTGGGTGTTATACGCAAACACTGAATCATGGAACGCTACATCGAAAACTAATGATGTACTGTATTTTGACTAACGTAATATAATGAAAAACTAAACAAACAAACAGGAAAAAAGAAAAAAAAAAGGCTGGGAAAAAAAGCTACCATTTTTGTCCTGGCAGTTTGCATAATTTCAGTTTAATTCTCAAATTAGTACCATGAGGTATATGCTGCTTTCTCCCTTTCACATGTGAAAAATAAGGCCCAGATAAACGAAGTAGTTTGCTCAAAATCACTCAGCTAAAGAGCACCAAGACTGTAACTTACCCACAGATATTTTCTAGTGCCTTCTAAGCCCGCCTTCCTAACCTACCCCTAAATCTCCTCAGAATTACTCAAATCCGATCCTCTCTATTGCTCAGGTGCAAAGAGGAAGACTTCAGGAGTGGAAGTGACTTCCTCAAAGCCACAGGACAAGGTGGCCCCTGATCACGCCTGCTGAGCACCGTTGGGCTTTGTCCAGAAGCTTATACTGCTTCATCGCGAGACCAAACCTGAAAAGAAAACTATAGGAAGTCTCATCCAAGACATCATGAAGTGCCAAGGGGGGACGAAAGCAGTGAAGAGGCTGACAGGCAAGGGAAGAGGAGCCCTCCACTCAGTGAACTTGAGCTTCAAGTCTTTGGAACCCCAGGAAGTGGTATATGCAACTCAGTGAGTGTGGGTCTCCCCATCTCACAGCAGCTACCTGCATGCACACATGTGTGCATGTGTGTGCGTACGCATGTGTGAGACAGAGACGTTGGCTAACTGGTTGATCTTCAGAGGAAAGGGTCCACTACTTTCACACATATTAAAGATATCTGTGGCCTCAAAATACACTGAATTAGAACACAGGGTCTGTGAGAACAGGAATATGACCTACTTCAGTCACTCCTCTATCTCTACCACTAGCAGTATCTGGCACATAGTAGGCACTCAATAAATATTTGCTGAATGAATGATTAGGAAGATGAACCTCGCTGACCTCAGGAGTCAACTTGGAAAATAAACCTCACTTTGCTTGGGGCCTATCTGAGGAGAGAACACAGATGGTCAGTCCTCAGCAGCCTCGACACTTCATCAGGCCCCATGCCATAAACTCTGTCATTCACACTTCCATCCTGGAAACTGCAATCTTGAGAACTAATCACAAAGTGGATTTTTAAGTATTCATTCATTCATTCACTCATTCAATTCATTTTTGCTCCAGAAAAAAATGCTCAAAATTACGATAACTGTTTTCTTGAAGTTTAACCTTCAGATAATGTCCACTAGGGAGGGTCAAGTTCAGCTACTCTGTTTGTGGCAAGGGACCTCACTTACAGAGCACCCTTGAAGCAAGGAAAATATCTCCACCTCACACAGATCCCCTGCATTGTGTGTGTGTTTGTGTGCACGAATAAAAACTTTCATACTAAGGTAAAATGAAAGTTGGAAAGTATTTCCTTCACTAGTCCTAGTTTGCTCATTTTGTATTCATCAATACTTCCTGACTGAATATTACAAACATACTTAAGTTGTAGGAAGATTACTGAACTAAATTATGGAAGAGATCTGAAATATAATCACCGGAGGAGGATAGTGATAAAAGCTTTCAAGTTCTGATTAGTTCACTAAGTTATCAGTGAAATTCCTAAAGAATATAAACTCAGAAACTTCACACTTTCACATAATTTTAAGATTTCTTATTAAGCCAAAGGGCACTGACTGAAACAATAGTGAAAACTGTCTATTCATTCTTCATTTAAGAGGTTTTGAATACCTACCATGCCAGACACAGTTCCAGGCACTGAGGATGTCATAAAGAAAGAAATAAAACTGTAGCCTCTTACAGAGTTTACGTGTTAGTTGGGGAAAGAAACAAAAAAATAAACATTATCAGGAAAAAATAAATTAGACTAAGGGATAATAAGGAAATGGGAAATTGTGGAGAGGGGTCACTGTAAAATACCTAAGGCTCACCCATTAGAAAATGCTTATAAATAATAAGTAAAATGAAGGTTTCAGTCAAACACAAGAGATTCTGAACTATTCACTTTAGTAAAATCATCTGCATGATTCAAGTCATTTTCCTACCCAACTACTTTGGGGAGTTGAATAGACACGAGCCTCCTGTTTCCACATGAGAATGGGAAAAGAAATGAGAGGTTTATTTACAATAGCTAAATACCATGACGTGAAAGGCATATATTCTAACTTTTTTAAACTTAAAGATTTATTGGGCTGAGGCTCCCCCTACCTGGCATTACTTGAAATGATCTGACGCCATCTTGTGGTAACCTGAATATTCATAAGTTAATTCATGAACCTTCTCCTGAAGTCCGGTAATAAGAGGTTGAGAGAGGGAAGGCTCTCAGAGAGGGTCATCACCAGGAATGCTAATTTGAGAAGGCAGGAGGCAGTGGACAGGTTTCTCTGGACACCTTTTCAAACACGGTATGACACTGAAACGGATCGGGCCAGGTCAGGATCAAGACCACCAAAGACTTCGTGAGCATCCACTGATTTACTGCACGGGGTATCAGAGGCTGTCTCATGCATTATCGTATTTAGTACTTACCCAAACGAGTAAGCCTACAACTACTATTAAGACAAGGAGTCTGCGTAAAAGCAAATGGCGTGAAGCCTGCACACAAGCAGGCTCACACACATTTCCCAATGCCCACTCCACACCAGCGACTCCCATGGAAGCAAAAACACCCGGACACCTGCCAAAAATGCTGGCCATCCAGGACCTGGCTCAGCGGATCACGAACTGTAGTGGCAGAACAATCACCACGTAGGGCCATGTACATTCGCCCTGCGTGCCATGTACATTCGCCCTGCGTGCCATGTACTCTGGGGGACTTAGGATTTTCCAAGGTATATTTCACTTCATTTTGAACTTACTTTACTTCCTTTATAGAATGATAAAAGAAATCCTTTTTCTTTCCCCAAGATATAAGTCCACTGCAAAGAACACAGTCTAATGAGGGCAAAATGCAGACTCCTCTACAACGTCATACACCTTTGCTTTCATGTCCTTTTACATGTTAAACGGTAAGAGGCCTAAATAAATAAATAAAAGGGAAGAGGCCCCAAATTGCAAAACACTGGGAAAAAAAGAAAATGTACATTAAGACAAACAAAGAGCTATGAAAAGTGAAAGGCCAAGAAAGTGAGCCCATCTAATTACAGGAATGACAGTCAATACATTTGTGGGAGGAGCTTCATGAAGATACAGCTATTTACCTTCCTTATTGACAAGGGAAAAATATACAAGCTTTCATAAAGCCTTCTCTTAAGAGTAAGGAGTTTTTAAAATAGCAACTTTCCAAAAAGCTCAGAAGTCAATGCCTGCCTTTTCTAACACTGCCCCGCCCCCCAAAAAAGCGCTAATGACCTCTAAAGGAGCCACTGTTTACCAACTTCCAAATGGCATTATCCAAGAGAGCACAAGAGGCAACTGAGCTGACAGATCGGTATGATTAGTCGTACACAGGCCGAGAGGACCTACAAGAAGACTGTATATTAACACTTCTGTTTTACAAGCACTCCAAGAATCTTTGCTGCTCAGGCTGCTTGCAAACAGGCATGTGCAAAGAGGTGGAGCTGCTGAATCTTGACTAGGCCTTTAGCTAAACAAACAAATCACCATGAACTGTGCCAAATTCACGAACTACGCGCAATAGTGTATCTTAGAGGGAAGCAAAGTTGATTTTACACCAAGATCAAAGGAATCGTAGTTAATCAAAATTTCAGTGATCAAGGAAAAACCTATCTAAGTCAATAAATCTTTTGAGTAGTTTGTTCCTTGCCCTTTCAGACCAGTAGGAAGATGAAGTAGGATGAGGTAGAAAGAACAAAGGCCAAGACGTCCAGACCGTGACGCTGCCATCTGTGAAGCCAGGGTGGGGGCCACCAGAGGACACTCAAGGCCCTTTTGGCTGGGACAAGCTATGATTCTAAACAAAGGCCAACAATGTCACATCACCCTTATTCATTCAAAAATGTCCTAACAAGGAACTTGAGTGGCTCAGTCGGTTAAGCCTCTGCCTTTGGCTGAGGTCATGATCCAGGGTCCCGGGATCAAGTCCCATGTCGGGCTCCTTGCTCGACAGGGAGCCTGCTTCTCCCTCTGCCTGCCCCCTGCTTGTGCATTCGTGCGCTTGCTCATTCTCTCTGACAAATAAATAAAATCTTTTAAAAAATGCCCTAATAATTGGCAATGACATAATAAAGTTTTCTGAAGGAAACAGCTTATAATTATGATACAAAGGAAAACCCTCGTATCTCAATGTTAAATGCATACATAAACCAAATGCATTTAAAGATACAAAGTCTACAAAGTAACTAACCAGTACTCTTCAAAAATACCACGGTCCAGAAAGACAAAAGGAAACAAAAAGACTGAGGAACTGCCCCACGTTGCAGGAGGCTACGACATGAAAACTAAATGCAAGGTGGGATCCAGGATTGACTCTTAGACGGGAAAAATGAGATGAGCGGACTACTGCCAAATTTCAGTAAAGTCTGTAGATTTTTTTTTTTTACGATTTTTTATTTATTTATTCGACAGGATAGAGACAGCCAGCGAGAGAGGGAACACAAGCAGGGGGAGTGGGAGAGGAAGAAGCAGGCTCACAGTGGAGGAGCCTGATGTGGGGCTCGATCCCATAACACCGGGATCACGCCCTGAGCCGAAGGCAGACGCTTAACCGCCGTGCCACCCAGGCGCCCCAGTAAAGTCTGTAGATTAGTTAACATTGTATCAATGCTAATTCGCTGGTTTAAAAAATTATACACCCATTTGGGGAAGCTCGGTAAAATAGTTCTTTGTCTGTTTTGCAACATTTTGTAAGTTAAATTACTGTGGACCCTTGAACAACATGGGTTTGAACTGCGTGGGTCCACTTCTATGTGGATTATTTTTCAATAAATGCGGTACAGTACTGTAAATGCATTTTCTCTTTCTTATGGTTTCCTTAACATGTTTTTTTCTTTAGGTTTCCTACCATCAGAATACAGAATAGAATTTGCATAACATACAAAATATGTGTTAATCAACTATTTATGTCATCAGTAAGATTTCCAGTCAATAGAGGGCTACTCATAGTTAAGTTATTGGGGAGTCACAAGTTACGAAGATGCAGAGTTTAAACTGTGTGGGGGCCAGGGCCCCTAAACACCATGTTGTTTAGGGTCAGCTGATTTCTCAGTGAAAAGCTAAGAAATAGGGCGCCTGGGTGGCTCTGCTGGTTAAGTGTCTGCCTTCAGCTCGGGTCGTGATCCTAGGGTCCTGGGATCAAGCCCCGCATCGGGCTCCGTGTTCAACAGGGAGCCTCCTTCTCCCTCCCTCTCCCCCTGCTTGTACTCTCTCTCTCTCTCTCACTCACTCTGTAAAAAAAAAAAAAAGAAAGAAAGAAAGAAAGAGCTAAGAATTAAAAAACAAAATGAAAATACAGAGTGTTGAAAAACAGAATTGAGTTTTAGAATCCAAGAGACCACAGTATGAAGCCCATCTGTGGGAGTCTTGGGCAAATTACTTTAATCTCAGCCTGCCTTAGTTTCTTCACCTGTAAAATTAGGGGGAAAAAATCTATCTCAGAGAGTTGTCATAGAAATTAAAGGGAATAATTTTACATAAAGTGTACACCTGGGCACCAGGCGGGTTCTCAATAAACAGTAGTGGTTTTTTGCTGCTAAAGAATGAAATTAACATTTTTAAAACTTAGTTTCAGGACTTCAGTGTTTATCTCACAATTCACTGTGGTGTGGCATTCTGTATATTCCTAGTATCCTTCTGCAAACCAAACAGATTTAAATGATGACTTAAAAATTATTAGAAGATATTTCTTCTTTTCCAGACTAGAACTTCACGAGCTCATGCTTTACTGATTCAGGGGCCGTGTGACAAGAACTCCTGACACATTCCTCCCTCCTAGCATTAGGGAAGGCATTGCGTCAGAGAAGTAGGAGGACTAGAGAGAATATTTACTTTTTTAAAAAGGCAATAAACTCTAAGTAGTCTAAAAGCTCTCATAGATTTATAATTAAAATACGGGGCGCCTGGCTGGCTCAGTCGGTAAAGCGTGTGACTCTGGATCTGGTGGTCGTGAGTTCGAGCCCCACAGTGGGGTAGAGATAACTTAAAAATAAAATCTCATAAAAAAAATATGATCCTTGCCCCACACTCTGATGTCTGTAATATGCCCCTGAGAAAGCACTCATGATAAAAATTAATGTATTTTCCTCTGTCCCCTTAACAGTGAGCTCCTTGAGGCCTCAGGCCATGTTTTATTTACCTCCTCATCTCCCAGGGGCAAAATGATACAAAGACTTATTATAAATGTCCATTAGTAGACATGTGAAAGTTTTACTATTACTGCTTTGATAGTTAAAAACTGCCCTACCTTCTATAACCTGATTAAGCCACGGCCACCACTAGATAAGTTTCCAAGCACACTTTTGCATCATTTAAATAACATTTAAAAAATAAGTTATAATTCAAATGTGCAACATTATTCATGCTCTTTCTTCTCTTTATTACTCCAGGTTGGTAAAGACTTGTGCAGACTACTTCACCCAGCTTTTTATTTTCAGGTTCATGGAATGAGTGTAAGGAATTATTATTGTTAGTATTACTATCAGGATTTTTAACATGTACTTTAAAGCACCTACTATGTGCCGACATGAAGTTAAGTGTGTTACATGCAACTACGTGCGTTATCCACTTAGTTTCCCCCAGCAATGCCAGAAGACAGTGACTATTACCATATTCTGCAGATGAGGACCCGGAGGCACAGAAAAAGAACTGACTTGCCCAAACTCACACAGCTAGAAGCGCTCCGTCCCCCCGTCTGATGTCAGAGCCCGTGCTCTTCCCGTTTGCACCATTCTGCTTCATGTCGGACCTAATCTTCTTCTAGCAGGATTGAGGATAGGAAGATAAAAGAAAGACTATTACAGTGTAAGTAAAAAGATAAATAACCATTATGTTAAACTAGCCCTATCATTTGTCAAATCATTTATTTTGGAAATATGGGTTCACCCCAAATAATTCAGGAGCTTTTCAGGAAGAGATGTTCCCCACAAGCAAGTGGCAAATTTGCAAGGGAGAAAAGATAGGATCAGAAATGGAAACATTATTAATTACCCAATCAACTTTCTACTCTAAACGGAAATAGCCATTCATAAATCGCCTTTATGAGTTTAAGGGTAAACACTCAAACCATTTTGTTCAGCACATCAGGCTCCCGGCAAGAATAAATAAAAACCCAAGGCCACTGTGTTGAAGCAAAAAGAAATTATTTTAATCTGTCCATTTTATTACAGAGCCGTAAGTAAGGACATGTTCCTGAACCCCGCACTAACTGCAGTCTGAAATTACACAGGGCTAAACTCCACAGTGGTGTGCTTCATTCACCCACTCCACAAGGATTTGCTGAGCACCTACTGTGTTCCAGGATCTCTCTGGGTGCTTGGGATGCATCAGGAACAAATGAAAGCTCTCTGCCCAGGAAGCTTACACCCTATTCACAATGACTCCTTTGCCTGCAGCACAGAAAGAAAATCAACCTCAACAGCTCTATAGTAAGAAAAATCCTAACTTCTTTGGCCTTAACTGAGAATAAACAAGAAAAAACAGTCAACATAAGGGCCCTCTGAGTCCTTTTTAATGACTTTAAATTTTAAGTAGACAAAACTGAAAGAGTGTTTGAATCCAGCTCACGAATGCAAGCCCAGTAAACAGGCCCATGTGAGCTCGTAGAGATGAGTGAGCTTCCAGCCTGCAACCAGGCAGCCTTGCGTGCTCTTTGTGGGTGGTTTTAAGTTAAAGGGAGGAAATAGCTGTAAGTGGTAAGAGCTAGAAAGCTAAGAGTCATACAAAGAAGCCTAAATGCACTGTCAGGTGCACTGACAATATAGTGCATGGAAACTACAGTTTAGCATCTGATGAATAAACCATTTTGGGTTTCATAGCATTCCCCCAAGAAGGGTTCACTGAGAAACACTATATTCCATGAACAAAGACTTCTGTGGTGTTTGTTTTCAAGGTGCCACTTAGCTTTGAAAGCATGTAGCTAATATTTTGCCTCTGGTATCCAACAGGCAGGTGTAAGAAGAGCAAACATTCTTCAGGTTTTAAAAATAGTAGTATATAATAACTTGGAAGGCGAGTCCTAACATACCAAAAGACGTACATCAGTAGGCTCTATTTAAAACAGAACATCCTCAGTGCTGAAACAGCTTCAAACATACCACTGTGCAAAATCAGATTAAATGCTTCCAGAGATCCTCATATGATTATCCCTTCTGCCACATGCGTTCCTTTCAAAAAAATACATAAAGACTAAAAAAAAAATAAAAGTATATTTAGCCACAAAGATCATTCTTACTACCTTACACTTATAAAAAGCTTATGCTTGTCAAACTCTTAGACATTTGATCCTCACAACAATCCTGGGAGATAGGTGAGGTATGTGGCATTATTGTTACACAGATACGAAATTAAGATAGTAGGGTTGTCATATACAGTTGTGCATGTTGCTCCCTGCACAAGGTCTTCCAGTCAAGCAGGCGAGTGGTCACAGGGCTACAGCCACCTAGTGGAAGGACCGCTGAGACAGAGCAGGGACCAGACTTGGGTCCCCACACCCAGGAACTGGCTAACAAGCCACAATAATCCAGTTTTCTAGCCCTGCCAGCAGGTGCTGCTTGCCTTCAGAAACTAAGGCCAGATGCCGGAAGCCACAAGCGCCAAACAAGCTCCCCTCACCCAGCTTTCAATCAGTCTGATCCACTTCAGACACCGTGCAAACCCTCCGGCACCTAAAAGGGATGGCTGGCTGTGAAAACCGAACCAATCTAAGCCAAGATGGACCCCACTGATGACCCTTTTTTAGCCTAAGCCTCTTTAAAACTCTCCCAGGCCTCTCCTTGGGGAGCTAGACTACAGAATCTTTATTTTGTCTCCCCTGTACTGGAGCATTAAGCCCTGGTAAAGCCTTGCCTGGAACTCCCACTCAGCCTCCATTTCTCGGGCTTACACAGCCCAGGAGCCTGAGGGTAACAGCCCCTCTTGCTAATTTGCATAACTAGCCCCACTGACTGTGAGCTTGTGGAGCCCACCACCTAGAGGAGGACTCTGTAATTTGCACAAAGGCAGAGTACAGACTGGTGAAAACTGTGTCCCCAAGGCCACCAAAAACTGCTTTTAGTGGGGAAAGCACAATGATTAGAATCCAGATCTACCAACTTCCAGTTCATGGCTTTAAGTAATGTAAGGTGAAAATGCTCACAGCAAGTGGATTAACTGACATCTCATAATTTAACAGAACCCCTCTGAAGCATGGCTTTGTGAATAAAAAGAATGGAAGTGTAGTGTCACCCATAGTGTTTACACTGTCCCATTGCTAGGCCTTTTCTGAAAATACTCTTTCCCTAGCCCTACCTTCCAAAATATCCTATTAATTAGGCGCCAGACCCCTGGCCGAGTGTTGTATTGTATAAGAATGCTAACGCACTGTAATTGAATGCAGCTCTATAAATGACCTCAGCTGTAAACACATGGCACACAAAAACCAGCCAGCTGAGCGCAGTCCACCCACAGAACTGTAAGACCCAAAAGTCTACCTTTGGTTCAATCCACTGAGTCACAGGGGTGATTGGTTAAAAGCAACAGAAAACTGAAACACTGTATTTTCTCAGCTTAGCACACATCAATACTATACCCTTACATCAGGCACAAAGGGTCCAAGATGAATAACCGTGAGAGAAGATTAGGCAAAACACAACTGAGACTGGATAAAGAGCACAGCAAAGATGATTCTGGAACATTTTATTCCCTCAATAATCAACTGAGTGCCTATTATGTGGCAGGCAGCAGAGCCCAGGGACTAGCGCTTGAGACTTTGGATTCAGGTGTGCTGAAATCCTGGCTGTCCCAACTGCTGGCTGTGGGAACTTAGAAAAGTTGTTTAAATGTCTCCGAACCTCATTTTCTCTAGGTAGTGAAATGGAAATCGGTCCTAAGTCCTTCCCACAGCTGCTGGATGGAGTAAACATGATAATATATGAAAGCACTTCCTCCCCGCCCTCTTTCTTCCCTAAGAAACTCCTATTCACACTTCAGCCATCATTTGACAAAGGCCACTTTTTTGAGAAAGCCTTTCCTAATGGCCACCCTGGGGGACTTGAGCAGGCCTTCCCTGCTATATTTGGTCCCAGCAACAGCAATTTCTCTGTGTAAATACACATCATCAACTGTAAGTATGTGTTCATTACTTGTTCATTTATGTATGTCAGTCTCACCCACTAGAGACCATCAGCTCCATGATGGTCTCTCTGCTGGGCCCTAGCACCGAGCCAGGCACACGGAAGGAAAGGATCTCTAAACACCTGCTGAATGAAAGAAAAGCATTCAGCCCAAAAGCATGACCACACGCAAAGTACCCTCTAAAAGAGAGCTGGCGCTGTGCTCTGTGCTTCTGCAGGAGTGAGTCCTGCCCTCAAGAAGCTTAGAGTCTCATGAGGGAAAAAGATACGTGCAGAAGTAACGATCCAACACGAGAAGATGATTAGTGATGCCCGGATCCAGTGCTCCTCCAGTTCTGGCAAAACGGAGATCAGCTCTTGGTAAAGAGCATCCAGAAAGACATTCCAAGGGAGCAGTGGCATTAGAGAATCCACACTCCAGACTGCCAGTCCTAATAAAAAATGGAGTGTTGACTTTTCTCTTTTGGGCCCAGAAGTCTGGCCTAAGGCAAAGTCTCCACCAGATCCACAATCATGTTTTCATTCATTTATTCATTCATCATTTACCAGTTTTTACTGAGCACCAACTAGGTGGTAGGCACTATTCTAGATACGGAGGATCAATGAACAAGATCAACAAGCTGACATTCTCCTGGAAAAAACAAAACAAAAAAGGCCTCGATGGCAACACCATGTTAACCAGCGTCCTCATCAATCCTTGTGACCTGGGTCCCCAACTGCATAACCTGCTCTCATGGAGATCAGGTCTTATCACTTAAAAAATTAACTTCCTCCTCCCAGCACCTCGGTTTTCCTTCTGGGTTGTATAGGGAGCATACTGCCTGGTGGGTGCCACCCGAGGCCAATGACAATTCTGGCAAATCTTGCTTTAAAAAGTGAAAGCTGAAGGGGAACCTAAAATATCTTCTGATACAAGACTCTATCTTAGATGCAGAAAGTGAGGCCTGAAGAGAAGATGACCCTTGACCAAATGAAGTAACTACAGGCAGAGACAGACTACAGTTCAAGAGTCTCAGCTCCCAGGACTGGGTGCTCTCGACTTCTTAAAGTTTCCTATTCTATTACCACGAGCATAGTCCTACGAGGCGTCCCTGGGATAAAGAGGACTACTGAATATCGAGCCTAGGGTGCAGTTACAGTAGTACAAACAACTATAACATTTTGGAGGCCTAAGCACCAGTCCAAGCACTTACACACGAATTATCTCACTTGATTCCTCACAACTAACCCTTGGCGTTAGTACTTTTATTTCCCCCATGTCACAGATCAAAAAACTAAGGCACAGAGAGGGTAAGTTAGCTGCCCCAAGTCCCACAGCCGTTTCATAAAAGAGAAAGTAGCGAGGTGGTTAGAGGGGCAGTGCTGAATAAACTAGGGTGATCGCTTCCACAACTCCCACTGGCTTGGGGGGAGGGGGATGATGTACTAGAAAGATCGGCAAGTCATGTGTAACCTCAACCAGGCTCCAGAACTTGCATTTCCTACGGGTGTGGAGCAGGGTGTGAACGTGCTGCCGCTCACGGAGCCTTCCTTTCATCCCAGGGATGGGTGGGGAGCCTTCGAGGAAATCCACCTCCACGCCCACCCCGCACATCCCGAGGCAAAACCCGCAGCTGGGGCGCGAAAGCGGACTCCCGCGGGGGCAGGGGAAGGGGCAGGGGCAGGCGACTGGCGCCCCGGAGCGCGGACGGCTGGGCCGGGGGTCGGGGCGGCCCCGGGGGAACGCGAGCGCGGCCCGGGCCGGCTGGGTACCTTGCGGAGGAAGCTGGCGACCACTTGCTCGAAGGGGTACTTGTACACCTGGCGTACGTCCACCGTGACCCCCATCCCCGCACGCCAGGCGCCTGGGTGTGCAGCGGCCGCAGGCGTCCACACCCGCCCCACCAAAGGGGCGTGGGAGGTTTTTTCCTCCCTTTTCAAACTTTCGAAACTTTATTGTCCTCCCGGAGGAACTGACAGGCGGTGACGCCCCGCCCCCTTCCGCCAGCGCGATGCGTGGGCGGCGGACGCGCGGCCCGGGCGGTCTCGGCCTTGCAGGAGCCCGGAGCTGCAGCTCCAGCTGCGGCCCGCGCGCTGAGGGTTGGGCCTCTGCGCCTGTGCTTTTCTGTCGTCACCTCGACTGAGCTTCGGACTCAGCAGCCCTAAGAAAAGTGATCATAAATACGGCAACTGCCCGCCCTCCACGTTTGGGTTGTAATATAACCCTCCGTGTTGCTGAGGCCCGTGGGACAAAGGTCAGCAACTGCATGACACTCAGGACCGGGCAGCTGCCTCAAAAGCTTTAAGTTGGGCCTCAAGTATAGTAAAAATTGCCCCATACGCCCCGGGAGTGTTCAGGAAGTAAAGAACCACGGCTTAGCATATCTGACCCCGTAAGGAAACTCCTATGCTCCTCAAAGTTGAGACACCATGGAGCAAGGAACAAGGCGACACGAAACGAATGTGAGTACTTGTCACTGGACTGTACAGATTTTGCAAGAAAGAACAAGTGAATCTGTTTATTCAATAAGTTACTCAAGGTATTACTTACTGAGCATCTGCTCTGTGCCCAGCACTGGTGGGCACTGCACATTCAGTAATAACTAAAGCATGGTCCCTGCTGGCAGGTACTTGGGTGAGCCCCGTCATTTAACAGCCAATAAACAAAACAGGAAAACAAACAGGATAATGGATTAACGTTATGGGGGTGGGGCCTGATTTTAGCTAGGATGAATGAGGAAGGTCTCTGAGGTGGTGACTTTCACATTTACAATTTTATAATCTCGCTTGCTACTGACGCACACAGTCATACTGGCGTTGCAAAACCATACGCTTGGGTAGATGCAGCTCTCCGTTACTCAGGGCTTCACTCCCTCCACTACAAGAGACTGGAGACAAATATACACCCATCCCAACAGGCCTGCTTTTAAATTCATAACCACTAACCTCAAGGGGCCTTTTAACAACAACAACAAAAACCCTTACATTTCTCTCATCCACTTGTCCCACAGTCTTCTCACCTCAAACCCCCAACACTTCCTTCCCAGCCTTAGTCTCAGATGACTACCTTGCTTCCTTTTTCACTTTGTAAATAGGAAACCTCTTTCTGCTACATCTGTCTACTCACCTGTACAAATGCCCTGCCTTCTCTCCTGTTCCTGTGCGTGAACTGTCAGTGCTTACTTGAAGGCCAGTTTCTCCACTGGTCCACTGAATCCAGCAGTGGGCTCGCAAATGGTTAACAAACAGCTCTCCTTCTAAAAAAAACCATCAAAACAAGGTCCTGATATCTAATGATTGCAGTTGTCACATAAATACTCCCATCATGGCCAATTTCAAACTACCAAAGTGATGTCACTAACCATGGAGGTGGGAAAGACACACCCAAAAATGGGCCACTGTGGGTCCCTGGTTAAGCGTCTGCCTTCAGATCAGGTCATGATCCCAGGGTCCTGGGATGGAGTCCTTCATCAGGCTCCTTGCTCGGCAGGGAGCCTACGTCTCCCTCTCCCTGCCACTTCCCCTGGCTTACCCTGCTTGTGCACTCTCTCTTTCTCTGTCTCTGACAAATAAACAAAATATTTTTTTTAAATGTGCCACTGTGTGGTATTTCTACGTAGCATCCACATGTAGCAGACATGACTGCAAGAACATAGTTAATGCAGCCAATGCAATCTTGAGAAGGAACAAAGCTGGAAGTATCACAAATTCTGGATTTCAAGATATACTAAAAAGCTATCATAATCAAAACAGTATGATACATACACTGTTGGTAGGAGTGTAAATTGGTGCAGCCACTATGGAAAACAGTATAGAGTTTCCTCAAAAAGGTAAAAATCAAACTACCATATGATTCAATAATTCCGCTATTATTTACCCAAAGAAAATGAAAACACTAACTCGAAAAGATATATGCACCCCATGTTTATTGTAGCATTATTTATAATAACCCATATATGGAAGCAACCTAAGTGCTCATCAATAGACAAATGGATAAGGAAGATATTGTGAATATATATAACAAAGTATAGTTGGAAGAAAGGCAAGCAGGGACAAGCCCCAAAACTACCCTTAGAAGGAAAAAGACCCCATCCTGTTATTCTAGGCTATACTCAATGCCCCAGCTTTAAGTTCTCCTCCTGGGAGGACTTACAACTTGTCCGTAACAGAAAGGAAGGGAATGGCCCCAGACCCAGGGGCCAGCTCAAAAGCCAGTGGGACTTTTTTTTAAGGTTTTATTTATTTGAGGGGGGGGAAGCGGGGAACCTGACGTGGGGCTTGATCCCAGGACCCCGGCATCATGACCTGAGCCAAAGGCAAACACACTTAACCAACTGAGCCACCTGGGAACCCTAGCCAACTGGGTATTTAAACAAAGAGCTTGATCTGGCAGCCTGCCCCCAGCCAGCATGCTTTACGGCAGTGGGGGCCACCACCCTCTTGGTCCTGGAGGCTATAAAGCACCATCCTAGAAGGAGCACTCCACCCTTTCCCATGGGAACCACCACCTGATAGGTAGATGAGCACGTGGACAAAAACCTGATTGGGTGACGGGCACATGGAGGGTTAATCAGATTAAAACAGGCCACACTAGAGAGCCCTTAAGACCCCTAGATTTAAACTTCAAACCAGCAACCCTCTCAGGTCCCCTCCTTCTTCGGAGGCTTTGTAATATCGCTCAATAAACTTTGCTTTGCTGCCCATCACTCTTCGGCCTACCTCTTCATTCTTCGAAGTGGCGTGACCAAGAACCACAGGCACTAAAGGAAAAGAAATCCTACAACATATATATAATGGAATATTCCACAGCCATAAAAAAAGATAAGATTGTGGCATTTAAGACAACATGGATGGAACTAGAGAGTATTACGCTAAGTCAAACAGGTCAGACAGAGAAGACAAATACCATATGATTTCACTCATATGTGGAATGTAAAAAAAAAAAAAACAAAAAAACCCCAAATTAACAAAAAGCAGAAGCAGACCTATAAATACAGAAAACAAATTTCTGGTTGCCAGAACAAAGAGGGCTGGTTGGATGGGCAAAATGGGTGAAGGGGAATGGGAGATAATAGGCTTCCAGTGAGTAAGTTACGGTACTGAAGCGGGAGAGCTAGGTTCTTGTCTCACTGAATCGAAGAATTAATCTCTCAGACAACCTACAATGGAGAGTGAGTAAAGTGATAGAAGTTTATTACGTGAAGATAACAGAAAAACCTCTCAGCAGTGAGAGGGTTGCTACTAAGGGCTTTAGGGTAGGTCTTTTATAGAAAGCTAACCTGGGAACTTAAATCCTTTTAACATTTCTACAGATATCACCATTGAGCCAGGACTAGTGATAACACCCTCAATGGCTTATTTCTTTTTTAGTGTCTGGCTATTCTTCATCAGTCACAGGTGATTATCATAAAAAGACACCCACCCCACAAGCCTAGGGCAGGGCGGTATGACCCTCCCACATGCCTAGGGCAGGGTGGTCTGGTGTGTCCCCTTATCTCTGGTTTCCCACACCCCGCGTTTTGGGGATATCTGTGAGCCTGATTACAAAGCCCCCTATCTATCACTCCCTACCTAGCCCCACCTGTCCCTTACTCAGTAATAAAAGGTACAACACAGGGAATACAGTGAATGATACCAGAACAGGGATGTATGGGGGCAGTGTTACTCATGTAACACTGTATGTATGTCAACTATATTCAAATAAAAAAAATCTTTCTTTAAAAGAATACAGGGGCGCCCGGGTGGTATAGTCGGTTAAGCACTGGACTCTTGGCTTTGGCTCATGTCATGATCTCATGGGTCATGAGATCAAGCCCCATATAGGGGGCTCATTAGGAGAGTCAGCCTGAAGATTCTCTCCCTCTGCCCCTCTTCCCACTTGTTTTCTCTCTCTCTCTCTAAAATAAATAAATAAATCTAAAAAAAATTAATGGTAAATGTAGTGATACAATTTAGAAGGGACGAGTTGGGTTTTTTTTTTATGTTTACACTGGATAATTTAACCAAGTAGTAATTCTTTTTATTTTTTATAATTTTTATTATGTTATGTTAGTCACCATACAGTACATCCCTGGTTTTCGATGTAAAGTTCGGTGTTTCATTACTTGCGTATAACACCCAGTGCACCATGCAATATGTGCCCTCCTTAATACCCACCATCAGCCTATCCCAATTCCCCACCCCCTCCCCTCTGAAACCCTCAGTTTGTTTCCCAAAGTCCACAGTCTCTCATGGTTCATTCCCCCTTCTGTTTACCCCCCCTTCATTCTTCCCTTCCTTCTCCTACCGATCTAGAAGGGATGAGTTTTGAAAACTTATTACCCTTTTAAATAGTTTATTTAATTGTAATTTATATAATTTAATATTTAATAATATCTGTTTAACAACCCTCCAATAGGATTCAGAACACAGTAGTCCAAAACATGGCACCATGGCATACTGAATATCGTAAGCTGAAAGAGTTTGAGAAAATGGCGGAAGCAGGAAGTTCTCTGACCTTCCCCTCCCCTTCCTGCCTGAAGCGGGTCGTAAGACTATCTTCTAAGGAGTGCTCCCCACATACCAGAAGGAAAGTACCATCCTTATCACCAGGATGGGAATTTTCCAAAAGAATCCAAACAAACATGCCTTGCCAAGTTTCCCAACATTGATAACACTTACCTTATACCCTTTGTCCTCCTAGATTTCTATACTACCACCTGCTCTTCATCAAACCTGGTATAAAAACCCTCAGGCACAACCATTTCTTCAGGTCCCCATTTCTATATGAAGGAGCCCATGTCCCACAAAACTTAAAGTAAATGTGTATGCTTCTCTCCTGTTTATCTGTCTTTGTCAGTTTAATTTTCAGACCCAGCCAGGGACCCTAAGACAGTCAAGGAAAACGTCTACCGGCCCTACACAGCTGTACTGCATCACTAAAAAGTTCCTTGTTCCCTTTTTGTCCAAGGACATCTCTCTATCCATAACTGCCCTTTCTTACACCATCAGTTTTGCCTCTACTGGATCATTCCAACCAGCACACACTACAGGGTATGCTGTGATTTCTTCCATCTCAAAAAAATCCACTCTCAACCCCATACCATCCTCCAGCTCTAGTCTAATTCTCTGCTCCATTTGCCTATAATGTCTTGAACCCATTCCAATCAGTTTGGGCACCTGCCAGTTCCCTGAAACTACTATTGTTAAGGTCACCAATGACGAAATGGCTAAATTCACTAGTTAATTCTTAATCCTCACCTTACTACACCTAAGAGCAGCATTTCTTTGAAATACTTATGAGGAGTGGAATGGAGGGTTGGATGTCAAAGCCCTTGAAAGTTGACTGTACGTAGAGAGCAACTCCACTATACATACTGTCCAGAAAAACAAACACCAGCCTTCCTAGGGTACTACAGAGACCCACAAAGGAGAGATAACTGACTTGAGGAGTTGATGGAGTTGATGGTGACCCTTATCTGCCTCCGCTATCAGAGAATAGCTGGAGACTGGGTGTGAAACAGGAGACCCCTGCCAGGCTGGGTCCTATACCCTGACTCTGCTCTGACAACTTCTTTCTTCCAGAATGTATCCTTGGGCAGTTGCTTGCCAACTCCTGATTAGCTGCCCACAAAAGGCCAAGGTTGTGTCCTGAAAGATTAAAGGACCCAGAACCTGTTGGCTTTAGCTGGGCTGGTTGGCTGTAAGAACAGAGGCCACCTGCCTACTTCAAGGACATCAGGGTACTCTGAAGGTGGAAACATGTGCCAGGCTTGAGAAGGGAAGCTACCGCCAAGGACTCTTGTGGGTCAGAATCCCAGCCAGCTTGCACAACAGTCTCACTTGCTATGTCCCCAAGGAAGAGAGAAGGAACCGCAAACAAATTCCCATTGCTTCAAACCTGGGGGGCTTAACTAATCAGGGACTCGAGTTTGGAAATTTGCAAACCTCACAAGTTCCTCGTTTGGTCTTTGAGATACCAAACTCATCTTTGTATCTTCAAGGCAAGGCACAGTGGCTTGAACATAGTAGATACCCAGTCCACTCTGAGGAAGTAGACAGATGACTGGCTCTTTATAAATGCCGTGAGGCTGAAGTGGATAGGGGCTTCAGCCCTGACCCTCTCCCCTCTTTGCTTTCTCACCCTCTTCATGCTGGCTCACTATCCTCTTCTCACCATCCTGACCATCTCTCCATCACTGATCTTTTTCACCCAATCTTATAATTGTCTGTTTGTAGAAATTCTCCACTGAACTACAAGGGTCTGCAGACTGGAAAGAACTATGTGTTTTTCACTCCTCCCCATCCGGTGCTGAGGAGGAAACCCCCCGTCCTGCTCCTGGTGCCTCCTCCATTCCACTGCTGCTACCACACTCACAACACTTTTCACACCAGGTGTGGGGGTTTTCCCCATGCCACGTAATGCCATGACACCAGCTGGGTGTCCTACAATTTAACTCTGTCTGGAAATAGTGCCAGATCCCACACGTTCAGGGCTCAGTCCTACGAGACTGCCCCTCCCCCACATCACTTCAGGTGCCAGTCACAAGTCCAGGTTGCTTCCTGTGCTTCTGACTGAGGGGCTATAAATCAAAGCTTTCCATGACTTCCTCCTCAGTTTGATGTACTTGCTAGAGCAGCTCACAGAGCTTAGGGAAACCGTTTACCTACTGTTTACCCATTTATTATAGGAGGAGATGATAAAGGATACAGACGCACGTGCAGATGGGAGAGAGGCGTAGGACAAGGGAGGTAGGTGGGAAGGAACACAGATCTTCTAGGCCCTCTCCGGGTGCATCTCTCTCCAGAACTTGCATGTGTTCACCAACATGGAAGTGCTCCCAAACCCATATTGTTGGGATTTTTATGGAGGCATCATGGAGGTAGGATTGATCATTAACTCCATTTTCAACCCTTCTCCACTTCCTGGAGCATGGGGATGAACATTCCAAGTTTCTCATCATGGCTTGGTCTTTCTGGTGACCGACCTCTAACCAGAAACCCCCCCGAGTCACCTCGTTAGAACAAAAGACATTCCTATTACCCAGGAAATTTCAAAAGCTTAGGAGCCGGGTCAAAAAACAAATATTACAACAAAAGATGCTCCTAGTACTTTTATCGTTTAGGACACTACAAGGGTTTTAGGAACTCTGTGACAAGAAAGGAGTGAAGGGGAGAGTAGAGAGTGGGTAGAGGGGGAGAGGAAGCAGAGACCAATATTTTCTATTATCTCACAAGTGCCCAGCAAAATATCTGGCACATAGTATATGTTGACCAAATTCATGAATGTACCTCACAGAGATTATGACCTTGAGCAAGTTCTTTCTTGCACCCGCACCTCAACAAAGTGACCAAGAGGGCCAAGACTATTTCTGAACTCCTTATACTCCCTGAGAATTCAGATGTGAGCTAGAGACTCAGGCAGGCAACATGGATAGAGTTACCAGAACCAGGGTACAAAGCAGGAATTTGCTGGGAGAACAAGGCAAAATCTCAGAGCAAATTCACAGTATCAGGGCAAGTAACACCTGTGGCATCAGTGAGCCAGACTTTCCTTCCCTCAGTTAAAGATGAGAACGATCAGACAGTTTTAAGAAGGTCAACAACTTCAATCAGCCAGAGAGGACCTATTTCAGGGCAAGGAGCTCCTAGGTCATCATACCATCCTACATGTTACAGAAGACTTAGAAGTTCTATCACATTCCAGTGCCTAGCAAGAGAAATATGTAAAACATCTGGTATTACACAAGTAAGTAAGGATACCAAGGAGAAAAATTAAGAAAGAGAAGAAGGATGATGAGTGGGGGTGGCACAGAGGGGAAGACCTCCCTGACAAGCTGACATTTAAGAAGAGTTTAAGAAGAGAGGGAACAAGTCACACCCATGTTTGGGGGAACATCCTTTCCAAGCAGAGGGACTGGCCAGTTACAAGGCCCTGAGACAGCAGTTCTTTGCCTGGTGTGTTTGAGAAATGGGAAGAGGCCAATGAGGCTGGAGCAGAGTCCTGGAAGATAAGGTCGGAACAGCAAAAGAATCTAGGCGCACAGAGTCTTCTAGGCCCCTGTGAAGATGTTACCTTTATCTCTGTTATGAGATACGGAGAACTTTGAGCTGGGCAGAGACATGATCAGAACTCTGTTTTCACAGAACCATTCTGGCTAGTAATGGTGAAGTGACCTTGGGGAGGCAAGGGGAAGACAGAAACCACCTAGAAGCCCACTGTAATAATGTGGATCAGAGGACGAGTGATCATGGAGGTGCTAAGGGAGCAGGGTTTAGATTCTGGATTTTTTTTGAAGGTAGAGATGGAAAAGCATGCTGACAGATGAGAAGGGTGTGAGAGAGGAGCCAAAAACGTCTCAGCGCCATATCGAACACCACATGGGGAAAGCCCACCAGACTGGAAAAGGACATAAAGCCAGATGCATTCGTGTCCCAGGGCTGCCTAAACGAAGTACTAGAAACTGGGAGCTTCCACAGAAATTTGTCGTCTCCCAGTTCTGGAGGCTAGAAGTCTGAAATCAAGGTGTCGGCAGAGTTGTTCTTTCAGCGGGCTGAGAGAAAATCTGTTCCAGGCCTCTCTCCTGGCTTCTGATGGCCTCCAGCATCCCTTTGCTTATAGATGGTGTACTATCTGTCTTCACATCATCAGCGCTCTATGCTTGTCTGTCTGTGTTAAAATTTCCCCTTCTTACAAGGATACCAATCACTGGATTAAGACCCACCATAATGACCTCATCTGTTATGTGCTGAATTATGACCCCCTCAAAATCTATATGTTAAGCCCTAACCACCATACCTCAGAATGTGACTATATTTGGAGATGAAGCCTTTAAAGAGATAATACAGGTAAAATGAGGTCATATGGGTGGGCCCTCCTCCAGTATGACTAGGGTCCCTATAAGAAGAAAAGATGAGGACATGGACCTGAATGGAGGGAAGACCACCCGTCTGTAAAGCCAAACAGAGAGGCCTCAGAAGATACACACCTCCTACTTCCTTTTAACATTGGGAGACGTATATATGATTTTGTAGCCTTTTGCCATGTTCTCTAACAAATTGAGAGCATTAGCTTCAAAAATATGATTTTAATTATACAAATCATATTCCATTATATGAATGAACCATCATCTTAAATTATGTTTTTTTATATTATTTTTTGTAACTACTGCTCACGAAAATCCTTGTAGGTAAATTTTTATCACCATATTTTATTGCTTTTTTAAAAGAGAGTCCTAGAAGGGTAGTTCCTGGGTAAAAAGAGAGGACCATTTTGAAGGACCATTTCAACCCTGTCAACACCTTGGTCTTAGACTTTTAGCCATCAGAACGTTTTGCAAGTAAATTTTGGTTGTTATTATAAGCCACCCAGTCTGTGGTACTTTTGAAGCAAGAGAGCTAGATTCTTGTCTCACAGAATGGAAGAATGAATCCCGTGGACAACGGAGAGTGAGTAAAACGATAGTTTTATTAAGCAAGGATATAGAAAAAAAGCCCTTGGGAGTGAGAGGGGTCCCGACAGGGTTGCCACTGAGGGCTTTTAGGGTTGGTCTTTTATAGAAAGCTAACCAGGGAGCTTCAATCTTTTTGACTTCTCTACTGGCAGCACCATTGATTAAGGACTAGTGATAACATCTTTAATGGCTTATTTCTTTTTAGGGTCTTGTTATATGCTGTTGACCATGGGAAACTGTCATAAATAAGATTTCCCCTCAGACACCTAGGGCAGGGTGGTCTGGTATGTTCCTTTATGTCTGGTGTCCTTACACCTCCACATTTTGGGGGTTTCTGTGAGCCTGATCCCGGAGCCCCCTGTCTATCTCTCCCTACCCAGCCCCTACTGTCCCTTACTCACTTTGTTATGGCAGCCCCGACAAACTAATCCATCATCTTAAATTTTTTATCTGCTAAATTCCTCTTTCCAAATGAGGTCACATTCCCAGGTCCTGGGGGTCCGGACTTGAACATCTTCTGGAGGACATACTTCACCCACAGCACCAGACACAAAACAAGCAGGGATGAAAGATGAAGACAAAGTCTGGTAGCGCCAGATCTCCAGTTCTGGCCTGGGAGCACCACCAGATGCCTCGGTTCCTGCAGCTCCTTCTGGAATGTTCTAAGATTCTCCAGGATCCTTCCAGTCAATCTCCTTTTGTGCTTAACTTTATTTGAGTTGAGCTTTCTATCACTTTCAACACAGACTGCTGACTAATCTGTTGTGGAAGACAAATTTAGCCATTATGAGTCCATATGCCAGAAGGAAAAAAAGGGAAAGGGAAAGAAAAGAAAAAAGAAAAAGAGAAGAAAACAGAACCATTCACTGTCAGGTCTTTTTCCATCTCTAGATCAACGCAGCTCCTGAGACCTCTGAAAGGTGAGCTGCCTAACACATTTATAATTTCAATTCCCTATTTTTACTCTTCTCATCTTCATTGTTTAGAAATCAGGTAAGATTTTTTTATTCATTTTGTTTGCTTGGCAAAATTGCATCCTTTAAGGCCAATTCACTTTACAATGTTAGTACAAAAGGGGAACTCTCTGTAATAGCAGTCGCAATTAATGGCATGCATTTTAAAAGAGTCTATTTAAGATACTTCCTGTCTGAGAAGACCAACTTTAAAAGACAGATCTCTTGCTAGAGTGCAGACCAGAAATTACCAAAGGGCAGTTGTGGTCATAACACAGAGAATGATAATAATAAAACCAAAGGCACACAGGAAGAATTCCAGATGAAGTATAAGTTAGACAGCTCAGGGGTAGCATACTGCACCTCAGTGTGAATAAGTTTACCAAATCTTCTCCCTTCCCACAAATTTTCCAGGGGAAGAAGGAGATGTGCGCAGGAAGGTACAGAACGGCTGGAATGGGTGGAGGGTATTAAAAAGAAAAACCACAAGCCAAAAAGGGCATCACTCAGACCAAGTCACCAAACCCAGGCTCAATACCTAACCTGATTATCTTTCAACCTTCCCCGGAAACCCAAATTTTAAAGGGTTAGTCGGAATTTTCTATGAAGGCAGTGAGGTCATCTGTCCCAGGGGCCTTCTCCTAGCCCCAAAGGAAACTGATTTGCATAACAAGACCAGCTGTGAAGACAGACAAAGGGCTAAGACACAGGAAAAAGTGCTGCACATCATTCGCCTTCAGGGAAATACAAATCAAAACCACAATGAGATACCACCTCACACTGGTCAGAATGGCTAAAATTAACACGTCATGAAACAGCAGATGTTGGTGAGGATGTGGAGAAGGCGAACCCTTTACACTGCGGTGGGAATGCAAACTTGTACAGCCACTCTGGAAAACAGCGTGGAGGTTCCTCAAAAAGTTGAAAATAGAGCTACCCTACGACCCAGCAATTGCACTACTAGGTATTTACCCAAAAGATACAAATGTAGTTATCGGACCAGGTGCCTGCACCCCAATGTTTATAGTAGCAATGTCCACAATAGCCAAGTATGGAAAGAGCCCAGATGTTCATCGACAGATGAATGCATAAAGAAGATGTAATAATGAAATATTACTCAGCCATCCAAAAAAATGAAATCTTGCCATTTGCAACGACATGGATGGAATTAAGGGGTATTAGGCTAAGCAAAATAAGTCGATCAGAGCAAGAAAATTATCATACAATCTCACTCATATGTGGAATTTAACAAACAAAACAGGAGCATAAGAGAAGGAAGGGAAAAATAAAACAAGACAAAATCACAGAGGGAGACAAACCATAAGAGACTCTTAATCATAGGAAACAAACTGAGGGTTGCTAGAGGGGAGGGGAGTGGGGCGATGGGGTAACTGGGTGATGGACATTGAGGAGGGCATGTGATGTAATGAGCACTAGGTATTATATAAGACTGGTGAATCACTGATCTCTACCTCTGAAACTAATAATACATTATATGTTAATTAATTGAGTTTACATTTAAATTTTTTAAATTTTATTTTTTTAAACTTTTTAATAAGATTTTTTTTTTTTAAGATTTTATTTATTGGGAAGCCTGGGTGGCTCAGTCGGTTAAGCAGCTGCCTTCAGCTCAGGTCATTGATGAGGGAACGGAAGGCAAGCTGAGGACAAAGCAGAAGCTGACACCCTGCAACCCCCCCCCCCCATGGGATGTATGTGACATTCCTCAGGCACTCCTGGCTGCCCTAAAGGACAAGGAAATAGTTAACCTATAGATACCACAATCTTGCAAGACTTAAGTCTCCTTCAGTTTATAAATGTCTTAGCAGTTTACAAGAACAAAGCTATCAGTAATCTAGCTTCCAGAAGGGAATGTATGTAGACACGATGAAATTTCCTTCCTACCTACAGCCCATTGACAAGTCCTTGAAACAGGCACGGTTACATTTCTCTAGGAACTCAGTGGCCTCGATGTTAAAACTTTGCTAAGGGCAAAAGGCAGTCCTAGCCTGACCTCCTCCCCTCCACCAAGATCCTGTAAGTCTACTTTAAGGTATAAAAATTCCTTGGGAAACTTCATTTATCTCTAACCCCCACCCCCCAAGATACATGTTGGCAATCATCCCCCAAGCATATGGCCCACTGATATACATCTGAAGGGTCTCATGACTCAGGTTTTATTAGACAGTGATAAATGACCTTTACCCAACAGTAGCTAGCCCCCTCAAGGTCCTGGAAACCTTGCTTCCAAAATTCCTTAGAGACTTACGCTATCCCTAACCCCCTCCCAACTTGAGGGTATATAACTGATGAAGTCGTAGAATCTAGGTGAAGTTCAGTGGGGTGGAGTCCAGAGCCGACGACCAAGAAAGAATTCTTGAGGCATCTTTGGTGCAAAATTGGTGGTTTATTTAAGCACGGGGACAGGACCCGTGGGCAGAAAGAGCTGCTGCCCCGGGTTGTGAGAGGTGCCTGATTATACACCATGGGGTTGGGGGAGGTGAGGAGAAAGGGAGGCTGAGAAAGCACTTTCATATGTCAAAGAAGACTCGGAGGACACTGGAGGCCCCGCCACCGACAAGCCAAGGCTGTCCACACTCTCACTGTGTCCTTATCAATGAGCTGCAGGTCCTTTCCTTGGTTTTAGGGCAGCCAGGAGTGCCGAGGAATGTTGCATACATGGGGGGGGGGCGGTTTGCAGGGTGTCAGCTTCTGCTTTGTTTTCAGCCAGCCTTCTATTCCCTCATCATAACGAGCCATTCCTCACAACCCCAGGGCAGCAGCTCTTTCTGCCCACGGGTCCTGTCCCTGTGCTTTAATAAACCACCAATTTTGCACCAAAGACGCCTCAAGAATTCTTTCTTGGTCGTCGGCTCTGGACCCCACCCCACTGAACCTCACCTATATTCCACAACCTCATCAGTCATGAGCCCAGGGTCTTGGGATTGAGCCCTGCATTGGGCTCCCTGCTCAGCAGGGAACCTCTTCTCCCTATCCCTCTGCCTGCCAGTCCCTCTGCTTGTGTTCTCCCTTACTGTTCTCCCTTTTAAAAAAAAAAAAAAAGGACTTTATATTTTTGAGAGAGAGAGAGAGAGATCACAAGCAGGGGAGCGGGGTAGAGGGAGAAGCAGGACCCTGAAATCATGACCTGAGCCAAGGGCAGACACTTAACTGAGTCACCCAGGCACCCTACCCAGGCACCCTAAAAAAAAAAAAAAAAAGTAAAATAAACCCTTATAGTTAAAGGGGGGAAAAACAAAAAAAGACAAGCTGCTACGCTTCTCCTAAGGGAAAGTGACTGGCCTGGAACAATCCTTTCTTTGGTTTTGTTCTGTTCTGTTCTGTTTTGTTTATAACTTCCTTACCCCACCTTCCTTCCTATAAAACCTTTCTATTTTGTACAACTCCTCAGAGCTCCCCTCTACTTGCTAGATGTGATGCTGCCTGATTCATGAATTGCTTAATAAAGCCCATTAGATCTTCAGATTTACTTGGTTGAATTTTGTTTTAATGAGAGGAAGCAGGGAGAAGAGAGGTGCTGGAGAGGGAGACAACCGTTAAGGGCCCCGGGGCAAAGGAAGAATGAGTTGAGGAACAAATAGCAAACTTAACACTAAGTAACTTTGCCTTGAGCTGGTTATTACGTTATTTCTCTCAAAGTACTATCTGATTGATGAGATCAGAAAGAAATGAGAACGTTATCAGTCCATGACAGACCACCCAAGAATAATGATAGCTCTCAAAGACTAAATCCATTCTCCACTCCAAAGGATTGCTTCCCAAAGGGCTTCTATTTTCAATCTTGCAACAGTCTGAAGAAGTGGCATTTGTCTTAGATTGGGTTCCCTGGAAACAGACTTTGAGGCAAGAACTTAAATACAAGAAGATTGGGGATGCTTCAGAAGTGAAGAATGCAGGGCTCCAAAATCTGGTTCCAACTGGGGCCTCAGCCAGTCCTACAGGAAGCTCTGGCGCTGGGTGGCCCCCCAGTGAGGTAAGGGGTCTGGGTGAGCCAGTTCCCTTGCAGTGGAGGACAATTTCCAGTAAGGAGCACAGCTCTGGGATGGGGTTGGGAGGGAAAAACTCTGAAGAGGGGAACTTGGTGGAACGCTTCTACCACGTCGATTACCCCTATTATCCACAGTTTACAGGTGAATACACTGAAACTCAGAGAGGTTAATTAACTCATGCAAAGAAGTAAAATCCAATCCCCCCAAATGCTTATCTGCAAAGGTGTAAACTAATAGATACAAAGTCCCTGAAGGAAACTGGAATGATACGAAGGCAGAACACACAAGAGTGTCCACGTTAAAGGCACTGATGTTTAAAAAAAAAAATGAATAAGCCAACCAAAAGAGGTTTTGGTGCATACAGCCCTACCACCCTGAAGGTATCTGATCTCCGAAGAGGTATGGTGGCTTATGAGAGCATGAGAAAATAAAATTCAAGAGGTAAACATAGATAATGAAGAAATTAGCCCTTTGAAATAGATGATTCATGTAAGGACTTTCAATAATTCTTTCCTCAATAGAAAAGACTATTCTTTTCCTAAAATGGTCACATCAAGATTAACCTAAGCCATCAAGCAAGTGCCTCCTGTCTGCTCACAGAGCAGGCTGAGCTCACCAGTAAGAGCTTTCTAATTGGTGAAGTAGTAATGTCTCTGAGTAAATAAAGGGGTTCCTGATTTTAGCTTCCCAATAGCTTAATGAGTATTGTGGATAATATTATGCACTGTTGTGTATAACTGGTCGTCCCATGTTTACCCCAAGACATGGACGCTCTCTCTTAGAGATGGGATAAAACAGCTGCCAAGCATGGAAGTTAAAGAGTTAATTCCAGGGATGTAACAAATTCACATAAACTCTAACATTATCCTTTATGACCAGGCGTAACAGACTTGATTTTTTACTATAGTTACTACCATTGTGTTACATACGGTGACCAGGAGGCTGGGCCAACCTGGAGTTTTGCTTAAATAACATTTCAGTGATGTTCTCAGACTCTCCCTGGACAAATGATTAAACAACTGCTGAAGGACAGGGAGATCGTTCTTAGTCCTCCTAAGATACTAATTAGTCCATCAACAGCTGCTTCCCTAACCTCAGAGCTGGAATAAAAAGGAAGCTTAAATGCTAATTTCTCTGGGCACACATCTTAAAAGACTGACTCATCCAACACGATATGTGATGCCAACGAGCCAAAAGAAGCACCATGACCCAGGAATGAATGATGAATATCATAGTTTATAATTAATCAATGAGGGGACTCCAGAAGAACGGGCCAATCCAGACAGCCCTTCTGGCACTCCTGGGAATACCTGGAGTTCATGGTCATGTTATGGCAATTAAGTCAGAAAAAACTGGGTATGCTAGTTCAGGGGACAAGCATTTCTAGGACTTTGGAGGCTTATGTAAGGTGAATAAATAATTCTTTGGTAAGTCTATTTATCCATTCTTTCTACTAGTATTTAGTACTAGTACTAAATACTGGCACAGAACATATGAGAACATAAAGAAAAGTAAGATATGGTTCTCCCTTCAAAGGGCAGACTGGGCATTCTTGATTGTTTACTCTGCATTCATTCTGCCCTCTGTCTTCAAAATAGAACCCTGTTTTCCTTCCAGTTTTCACCCCATCCCCACCTGAAGTGGGCCTTACTGCTCTAGGAGTGATCTCTATTGCCAGTGACTGGCAACAGAACGGGCATATGGCCCAGTCTGGACCGATGAGACATTGAAGAGAGGTTTACTAGGGCCATCCGTTAATTAGCTTCCACTCTCTTGGAAATGAACAAGGAAGCGTCCCTAGCTCTGGCTAGCAAATGTCCTACGGGCTGATAGCCCTGGTGTGACACCATCCCTGTGATGAAAGAATCCATCCGATGGGAAAATTTGGGTCTTCTGTGAACACTGTGGAGCCCCAGACCAATCACCTCTAAATAGCACACTGTTCTCATTGCCCCAATTCAGGAGCTAACAAATTCACTTTGTAGTTTAAAGCCAGTTTAAGTTGGAATCTATTACTTGCAAACTAGTGAATCCTAACGGGTACAAAGCTAACAGTCTGAATTTAGCTCCCCTGAAAAGGTATTTTCTGGAATCAAGCCATAGGATAAAATACTCAAAGATGGGCCTGGATCTAATCTTTCCTTGTATCTGGCATCCTACAGATACTAAATGCTGAATCTCTCATGGAATTCAGATAAGATAATGTATAAATAAATTCTCTGGGAGAGGAAATTCTTTTCAAATAAAATAGTAAGGCAAATAGGCACAAATACAAGCTTTTCATAAAAACAGGTAACATTTCTTGGGTATCTAATATGTGCCAGGCACTGTTCTTTGTGTAATTGCTTTGAGGAATTTGCATGTTATTAATTTATTTAATCCTCACCATAACAGTCAGGTACTGTTACTACCCACGTTTACAGGCAAAGAAGCTGAGGCACACACATTTACTCAGATACATATTAAAAAGTTTGCTTGGGGGCGCCCGGGTGGCTCAGTCAGTTAGCCTCGGACTCCTGGTTTCAGCTCAGATCATAATCTCAGTGTCATGGGATTGAGCCCCACAAAGGGCTCCATGCTCAGCAGGGAGCCTGCTTCTGCTTCTCCCTCTCTCTCTCTACGCTTCACCCCACCCACACTCTCTCTCTCTAAAATATATAAATAAATATATTTTTTAAAAATTTGCTTAAGAGGACACTTCTTGGTAGTTAAATAACTAATGACTAATAAAAACACAATTTTAAGATTCAGTGTTTCAACCAGTAGGACTTAGCTCAAGTCAGTTCGTAACAGGACTGAGTCTCCTCTTCTAGACAGGATAACGGGGTAAAGAATATTGATTTCCTAGTTTGTTTATGACACTTAAATATGCTATGTTCATTTACAGATTCTGGCTTGTTTTTTCATGTTGCTGCAGTCTAAAGGTTACTGAAACCTCCAAAACTCTCCTCCGTGTCTTTACCTTAAAATCAATAAATATCCTACGGAGGGCACTTGATGCAATGAGCACTGGGTGTTATACGCAACTGATGAATAGCTAAATTCTTCCCCTGAAACTAAAAATACACTCTATGTTAACTAAATAGAATTTAAATTAAAAAAAATTTTTTTTAAATCGGGCATTTGGGTAGCTCAGTCCGTTAAAGTATCTTCCTTTGGCTCAGGTCACGATCCCAGAGTCCCACATCCGGCTCCTTGCATCAGCCGGGAGCCTGCTTCTCCCTCTCCCTCTGCCTGTCCCCCTGCTTGTGCACTTTCTCTGTCAAATAAATAAATAAAAATCTTTTTAAAAAATGTTTTTTTAATCAATAAATATCCAGTGTGGACTATGTGCTGTTAATTCTTTCACTAAGCAATTTTTGGGAACCTACCGCATGGTGGGCGGTCTAGATGCTGAAGAAACATCACTCAGCAAAACAAATATACTTGCTGCCCTCAAAGAGCTTACCTTCCAGTGGGAGAAAGGGATGTAATGCAAATCATTCCACAAATACAAAATTACATATGTTGCCTTGAAAGAAAAGAAAGGGGACTGCTAAGAGAGAAAAGGGGTATCTAATTCAGTCTGCGTGTGTGCCAAAGAAAGCCCTTCTGAAGAAGTGATACCAAACATGAGATCGGAAAGAAAAAAGCAGTAGACATCTTTTATTATTTTCTTACCCAGCATCTACTGACATTCTTCTTGCACACCCTTCCCACATGCACCACGCCAGTGCTTTGGAGACAATTCTGCAGCCGCTCGCTGCGGGGTGGGGCCAAGAGTGTAAGCCGAGCATGTGCGGATGGACACAGGACCTCCCTGACGCCAATCACAGCAGCAAGGCCCCATCTAGGGGCTTTGGCGGAAGCTTTCTCGCCCACTGCACTGAGGAGGTGACCCTGAAGCAGGGAAGACTTGTTTTGAGGTTATTTAAATGATCCAGGCCAGAGGTAGTGTTGATTGGACTCCACTGGAGTGGAGATGGTATGGAACATGGAAAAGAATGGAGAGATTCAAAATATATTTTAGAGCTAGAGAACAATCAGAAATAACTTATCTCTGCCCAGACCCATTGCTTTCTTACTTTATGTTTCAGAGGCCGAGGGGCAGCATAAAAAAATTAATGAGCTGAGAACGAGACCCCATTTCTGGGGTTAAGTCAGTTAAGGAGGATGTGACGTTGCGCAAGTCCTTTGCCTTCTCAGACCTTCACTTGCTCATCTCTATCAAAGGAAGGGGGAGTGAGAGTGCCTTTACTTTTTTCTTTAAACATTGACATTCTAAGTCTGATCGCAGGAAGCTACCACATCAAAATATTTGAAAGAGATAAGTGTCCCTGACTTGATTAAGGAAACAAAGAACGAAACCTCACAAGACTGCCAGAGTATAGTAATTTTTTGAATGGGGAGGATAAAATAACCCCTAATGGCATAAGAAGAGCTAGAACCTTCTGATTATGATTTTGCAGTGATAGTTCAATTTATGCAGTGTCTGCAAAATGACCAAGATTCTATATGTGGTATACTGTCAATATAACCCGCTCTCATTTGGATTCAGATTCTTCTACATTAAATCTGTTCCTCCAGGGACACCTGGGTGGCTCAGTCAGTTAAGCGGCCAACACTTGATTTCAGCTCAGGTCATGATCTCAGGGTCCTTGGAGTGAGCCCCACGTTGGGCTCCATGCTCAGTGCAGAGTCCGCTTGTCCCTCTCCCTCCCCACTCCTGCTTACTCTCACACATGTGTTCTCTCGCAAATAAATACATAAATAAAATCTTAAAAAAATAAATCTGTTCCTTCAAATATAACAAATAAATGTACGTCAGCAGTATTGGACAAGGCTAACTTCACAGGCATTTTATTGTAACACGATTCACTGAATATGTATTTTATTATTTTTTGAAAGATTTATTTATTTATAAGATTTTATTTATTTGAGAGAGAGACAGTGAGTGTGCATGAGTGGGGGGGGGGCGGGCAGAAGGACAGGGAGAAGCGGACTCCCAGCTGAGGAGGGACCCCGATGTGGGGCTCAATCCCAGGATCCTGGGATCATGACCTGAGCCGAAAGCAGATGCTTAACTCACTGAACCACCCAGGCGCCCCAAGATTTTATTTTATTTTTTAAGTAATCTCTACACCCGATGTGTGACTCGAACTTACAACCCCAAGATCAAGAGTCACACGCGCTCTACCTGCTGGGCCAGCCGCACCTTTGAATACGTATTTAAATAGTTATTTCCCTGGCGTGTGTTTTCTTCACAGAAATATCCATTACCTTAGTGTTCCTGCCCAATTGGTGAGTTTGGAGGAAAACCTAAGTATGGCAGCTCAGTCTTTCCTTCTCTATCCTTTCTGAATCTGTTTCCTTCAGGGAAGACAACTTCTGTGCCATACTTAGCCAGGAGGTAAATAGGGCCACCCTGTTGGGAAGGCCTGCAGGCAGATACATCAGTCCAAGCCCAGAACCGTCCAGCATCTAAGCAACATCCCCCAGTACAGCTTTTATTAGTGATGAAGCTGATGTTTTCAGCTCCATTTTCCTGATTCTTGCCTTATCCTTCAGGTGGTGCTAAACTTGAGTGAGGGAAAATGATGTTTATTGAATCTCCTAAATTCCAGCATCTATGTACCCACCTCAGTGGACACTGGAAAAACACGTGGCCAGTTAATTAAACTCTATGATCCCATGGATACTACTGCTTAATATGAATCTAACTCTTTAAAGGGGGGGCAATTTGATGTTGATTTAAAAAAGTATTTTAAACACAGTAGTACAGGTGGTACAAAATTGTGAATTTGGCAAACATACAAAAAAATTATGAATTATGTGAATAACAGAAGTTTGGAGATTACCGTACCCAAAAGGAAAATGTGACCTAGGGCATGTCTTGGCTCCACTGAGGAGTTTTATATGCCAAAGAGACGGTCAATTCAGGAGACAGGCTTATAGTTGATGAAAACTTATATAAGAAAAGTATAGAATAACAATACAGTAAGTGAAGTTGGAAATATCAGTGTGAAATAATAACCTTAATAAGTATGTTTTCAGGTTTCACTGGCCCAGCAGCCACATCAGAGAATTCTTGCTCATCACACATTCTCACGTGCACCCCCAGAGCCCAGCTCCTGGTCTTTAGAACTACTGCCTAGTCAAAGGAAATAGAATCCCCTAGAAGCTAGCTAATTCCATGATTTCAGACAGAAAAAAAAATTAAGACCATTTCTCCAACATCCTGTTGTTGCCAAAAAGCAAGAATGTTTTTAAGAATGTCAGGAGCATTGTATAAAGGATAAAGAAGTCAACATAAAGAGCCCCCCCCCCACGCTGAGTATAAGGTGACAATTTTTTTTTAAGTAAAATTTTTATTGTAAGAATAAAGCACTGATAACACACACACACACACACACACACACACACACACACACACAATATCAAATGTATACCCAGGTCAAAAAGTAGAACTTTGCTCTTCATCCCACAAGCTTCTTCCATGAGCCTCATTCTGCTCACACCTCCTTTCCTTTCTATGTATCTTCACTTTTATAATAAAGACTTGCTTGTATTTTTTAATGTTTTATCACCCAAATGAATAACCCTAGACACTATAGTCTTGCCCATTTAAGAAAAAAAAAAAAAGATGTCTCTTAAGATGAAGTTACAATCTGAGCACCAAAATCACTGTCAACCGTCTTCCCCACCACCACGATTACTGACGTCAGCATGGCTTATAGGATAGGATAAGGTTTGTGAAAGGCCATGAATCTGAAATGACTCAAAACAGAAAGGCTAATATGAAGTGTGCCCAAAAGGTCACTGTAATAGAAAATGGTGAACATAAAAGAAACACATTTATTTTTATTGGTTTTAATAATCAGGAGAGTTTGATATTTCTTCTGTTAATCCTGTATGTTTATAAAGCACAGTCACACGCCTATCTCTATGTGCTTCAGGAGAATAAACATTGGAAACTGTAAGCCGAGTAGTCCCAGAAAAAGTAGATGGCACGAACAGGAAGGACTATTCAGGTTGGGTGGGTACCCACAAGAACCAACCAGAAAGAGGACTCCACAGTATCTATCAGTAAAACGTATTAGACAGATGACCTACAAAGGCACACTAATACACACGCTCAATCTCCCAACTCTTAGGAGATTCAATCTCAATGCTAATACGGGAGATATAAGTTTTTAATGCTAAGAGATAAAATCCATTTTTGATTATGACGGGATAATCGGCTATGTAACGATGGTGAAGTAATAATTAAAAAAGCAATTTCAGAGATACACACTAGGTTGGAAAATTAAACCTTAGGCACAAGATAAGGCCTGAAATAGTCTCACTGACATACGAGATATCATTTATCCATAGAAAAGCTAACTATAAACAGGTGGTTTGGGTCAGAATCACCTTGGAAAAAACAAACAAGTCTGACCAAGAATTAATCAGTCAATACACCAGGTTCTACAATCCAGGCGGTTCTGATAAGGTAATCTTTTCTCTGAGATCTGCTAAGAATTTTGTGACCCAAGGAAAGGAGTAAAAATAATAATGCTGTAGCCCTCAGGGTATATCAAAACTAGCAGAGAAAAATAAGAACAGAAATAAGAAAGGCATTAAACCCATGATTATTGATGCTTTAGAGCAGATTTAAGTGAAATGACTGCAATAAATTCTGTAGTCTTTGTTTTATATGTTAATGAATTAAGGTTTTGAAGTGTTTAAAAGGATCAGCCATTCTAAATATACACTAACAGTTTAAATTGTTTAAACTTATATGTTTAAAATTATATGATTAATACATTTGTAATCAACATTTAAAGGCCTCAAGAAAAATTGGTTTTCAGTTTTGGGAATTAGATTCATGAACTTAATAAATGGAGCACTAAAGAAGGAATAAACGATTGTATTTCTCTCCATGGGAAAACCCTTTGGAGATAAAAGGATCTGTCATCTTACCTTAAGTCACTTATCTATCCCTGGGTTACAAACAGTCCCCAAACTCACCGGCTTAAAACAACATTTATTATCTCATGGTTTATCATCTCACCGGTCAGGGATCCGGCGGGCTCGGCTGCCTGCTTCTGGCGCCAGGTCTCTGGCAAGGCTGGAATTAAGACGTCATCACCCTGAGTCTCAGGCTCAACTAGGGAAGGAGCACCTTCCAAGCTCACTCACTTGGTCGTCGGCAGGATTCAGGTCCTAGCGGGTTGCTGGACTGAGGGCCTCAGTTCCTCCCTGGCTATTGCCATCCCGTGTGGACCTCTGTTCCTTGCCCTGTGGACCTCTGCATAAGGCAGCTCACAACGTGGCAGCTGGTTTCAGCAAGTCCGCAAGCAAGAAAAGCCACAGGAAGAATCATAGTTTTTTATAACCTAATCTCAGAGGTGACATCCCATCATTTTTGTCACATCCCATTGCAAGAAGCAAGTCACTAAGTCCGGTTCACACTCAAGGGGATGGTACAAAGGCAGGAATACCAAAAAGTGGGGATCATTAGGAGTCATTTTAGAAGCTATCTGTGAAATCTTCCTCAGACATTGGCGCATAAGCAAACAATACACTGAGGGTCCTGTGTGTGCAACCAAATGTCATGTGTCTGCAAACACCAAATCACCCAGCATTATTAAACACCTTCTATACGCCAGGCACTATGGTAGATGCAGGGCATATAATGATAGATGAGGCACACTTTCTGCCCTCAGGGAGACCAACAACTAAAGGAGAGTTAGCCACTCTCTATTCTCTGCCCCTCCTATAATATGTACCATTTTATTTTGCAAATATTCTTATAAATCTCTGGTTCCCTATGAGACTATAACATCCCTGAGAGAAGGTACTATGTCTCTTTCATCTTCTGGCTCCCTGTGTTTTCACATAACCTTACTCACAGGAGTCCTTCATTAGTATAACACTTCGAACCTATAAAGCAGACATGGTCAATAATCTATTAGCCATTCACACCTTAGTATGAATTAATGGCTTCAATCTTGTGAGACATAATCATTAGCAGGGGAAGAAGTACTTGGGAGCTGGACAGAAGTGATGCTAAGGGACTGTACAAAGAGGAGGTTCACACCATTAAAGAAGATAAATGCTAAGTCTAGTTTTGTCAAGGCCTGATTTAACTACCCCATTCCTACCACCTTCCCCCACTCCTCCATCCCCAAACAATGCAAAAGTTACACTGTGTTATGGTTCCAGGCCTTTTCTTCTCTGGGTTTTACATGTTCTTTAACACAGGCAGTAATTATATGCCATAATTCCGACACTGACAGAACTCCATTTCTCTCACATAATTGCACGAATGTGAACTCTCTGTAATTACTGTGTTTAATTAGAAAATGAGATGCAACTAATTAGGACAGGTGATAAAAACAACTGTGAACATTTCTTTCAAATTTACCTTTATCATAAAATTCACTCAGATTAAGCCCTAGTGAACCACAGAAACTTTTTATAAATGCCACTGGCCCAATCTAAATGAATATATTACCACAGTGATTCATATATGGGGAAGACTTAGAATAAGAACGACATCTTTCTTATGAACTTAAGCTTAATTGATGTCTTTGGTCACTTTAATTTGGGAAGGTAAATTATGGGTTACATAGTTAATACTGAATGTGGACTTCAAAAAAACATTTTCAATGTGCAACTCTCTCTTTAAAAGTGATCTTACCTGGAAGCCAAAATACAAAGAGAAAAAAGCAGAGTTGTTCTAGTGGCAACGGTTTAGGGCAGATGGATTGGGCGTCCCCTTACTCCACAATATCCACAGGCAGGGAGGGGAAGGTAAGAGCCCTTGCAAGGCACAGGTGTCTTTCTAGAAGGGTGGGGTGTGTGAAGGGAAATCTTCCGGCCCTGCAGATCTTTGAAAGAGCAGGTAAGTCCTGAGGCTTAGTCACATTTGGAAAGAGGGGCCATACAGATGAGTTCTTCTGTTTAACAGTTACAGAGTTAGAAGAATAGACGGCACAGTGGGATGGAAAGGCAGACAAGAAAGCCGGAACCGGCAAGGACGGTTTTAAGTGGTCAGCACACCAGCAAAACAGGTCTTGCTAAATTCAGCCGAGTTGTTGCTACAGGAGTCTCTGCCCCCTGATTACCACCCCCATTTTCAGTACAGTGTGTTACCTTCACAAAAGCCTAGCAAGGCAAGATGTTTGCGAAGATCACCAGAAGGGCTTGCATGTTTGTGGTCTGGGTGGATGTGACGTGGAAAGGAGTGGTGTGTGGGGCTAACAGATAACCAATACACGGGATTAATTCGATTGTGAGGACAACTCGTGGCGTAAGTGTCAAGTGTCTGGAACAGCATCCTGCACGTGGTAGAGCTGATATGTGATTGTTCACGTAAGTAAGTAAATAAATAAAGTCTGTAACAAAGCCCCCGTGGCCAGCTCAGCTAACCTGGCCAAGCAGAGGAACAGAACCCCTGGAGTCAGTCGTTAAGGACAGCGGCAGTGCCCTCCATCAGGCAAGATTTCCGGAAGTGGAGTTTGCAGGTCTCCTGCCCCAGCAGTAAGAGCAGGGTATGGAAGGTGAGGGTACGCAGTTGACAGACAACAGACCCCATCCAGAGCAGCATTTCACGCAGTAAAACCCAAGTTCTTACAAGGGCTTTGAAGGAAGATGGCCCCTCATGCCAACACGCATGCGCCTTCCTTTCTGACCTCATTTCCTGACACCTGTCATCTTGTTCACCACGCTCCAGCCACACTGGTTTCTTTGCTGCTCTCCGAACACATCAGGCTCTCCTTCCTATGAGCCTAGCACTTGCTGCTTCCTCTGCCTGGAATAATCTTACCCCAGATACTTTCACAACTCACTCATCAACTTCAGGCCTTTATTTAAAGGAAACCTTTTCAATGATGCTTTCCTGAAAACTAATTTAAAATTGCAACCCCTCCCAACTCTCTATGCCCCTGATTGTTTTATTTTTCATCAAAGCATTATCGTCTTCTAATACTCTATACGCCTATACATTGTATATGTACATATAGTTATATATTTTAATTCTCTGTTGCATACTTTTAGTTGTCTCTAAATACATGTATTATATATTAAATATATGTTTTCACTTGTCAGCAAATCCCCACCAAAATGGAAGCTCTATGGGGGCTAGGATTTTGTCTGTTTTGTCTACTAATATATCCCCAGGGCTCAATGAATACCTGTTGTCTGAATAAACAGATGTAATCATTAGTGGATGTATTTATTATGGGATGGAAAGGATTAAAGTCTCTGAAAAGCATGAAGGGAGGAAAAGAAGCCAACACTGCTTACACTTCTTCCTCTGGGAAGCCCTTTGAACCCCACTCAGGCTGTGTGAGATGTCCCTTCTATGTGCTGCAAATGCTCCTTGTGATTCCCCCGTCCCAGAACTTGTCACACTATGCTGTAATTATCTGTTCGTACATCTGTCTCCTCAACTGAAACTGTAAGCCCCACGCACCACCAAGGGGATGGTGCCCATCGGGGCAACAGGGCACATCAAGCATGTGGGGCTCAAAATATTTATTGTCGAATGTTTCCGTCAAAAAAGAGGATACACTTAGAGGTCTCCTGTTATCATTCCTCCCTCTGGTACTCTGGAGAAACAGAAAAGTCAAAAGCTGTGAGAAAACACACACCAAGTCAAGGAACAGTTAAGTGTAGAAGCAAAGAAGATCGGTGAGCAATAGTTCTATCGTTCTGGCTAAGAGAGAACAGGCAAAATTTATCATGGCTTCCAAAAATATTTTAATCTTTTTATTAGAGCTGTTCATATTTCCTGAAAAGCATTCCACTGTTGAATTATTTTAACATCTGAATATTAGAGGGTAACAAACAAATCTTGAAAAAAATTAAGTTATGAAAATCAAAACTATCATAGAAAAGCCATGTGTCTCAATAGGTAACAGACTTTACAGTGTTTTTCTCAAGTGGTAAGGGGAGTGGGTGTTAGAGCTACAAAAATTCATTAACAAAAGAATTTTTCTAGCTTTATAACCAACTTTAAGAGGAAAGAATTACCTTTAGCATGTGTATTCACAGATGGTAGAAAGATAATTCTTAAAAATCTGCCTTGGTTAGTTTTTCTTTTAGAGGGTTCCAACAGATAACTATAAAATATCCAATCATTTTTGAAGAGATTGTGGCTATATCTTAGATTTAAAATACATTTATTAATTTGCTAATAATTCAGGGGCTGGAAGAAGTCATATCACACACACATACTTAAGCACCAAATTTATCACAAATAGCTTTGACTTGGCTCATAACTCCAGCAGTTTAGAGGCACACAGAAATGTCTTATCTCATCTGGTCTTAAGAAGTAGCATTGCTCATTGCCTGCATGAATACTACCCAAGCACATCACACAGGAGAGACCCAGGGCTTTGAAAGAAAGACCTTCTCAGCTTGCCTATCTTCAGCATGAAGCATGTACACATTGTTTTGTTTTCAGTGGCCTGCTAGTACATTCCGCATCGGGCATCCCTTTCCTCTTCTGCTTAATTAAAAATTCAATCTGACCAATAATGATTTCAAATGCATTATAAGCTACAGGAATTCAGTTCATCAGAAACCTGACTTTTTTTATTCCTTTCTCACTGCATAATTTTGCAAAATAACTCCCAACCAGAAAATGACTTCAACCTGCTGCCTGAAATGTACATTTATTTGCTCACTAGTCCAAGGAAAAAACTGAGCTAAGTCAAGTAAGATCCATGCACACGTTCCTGGAAGGATAATTTTAGAACCCGTTTCAAAGCAGACTCTAACACAAAAATTTCTCTGCCACTTAGAACCACACAGAGATACTCCTAGCCTTACAAGATGTCATCAAGTGATTGAGTTTTGCCCGTGGTGGAAGTGGTCGCAGCCACTGTGGCTTCCTTGCTGGGAGAGGGAAGAGAAGGACGGGGCTGTTTATTAGAAATAGCTTCGGAAGGATGTGATCAGAGCGGACGTACAAAGCCACGGGCTATTGACTGCAAATCTGGCAAGGCTGCAGGCCATTCTCATTGCAGGCAGGGCAGCGCAGGGCCCGATAGGACTCCTTAAATCTGTTGGCCAGCATGGAGAACTTGCTGCCGTGGCACAGAGAGCAGGTGGCACTGCCCGACCCTCGGCAGTGAAAACAGTTGTCCTCGGGAAGCTCCCCTTCCTGCAAGAGACAGGTCAGGGTTTAGTGACGGCAGTTCCAGACCACGGTTCCAAAACAGGTCGAAGTAGCATGGGGCTGCCTGAAAGGCGGAGGCGGAACGACAGTACAAAATGCTTCCCATAAATGCCGATGAGGGAATAGCCAGAGGCACAGAATGCTCCCTGAAATGTCATCAGAGAGGATTCCCTTGATGGAATCTCTAAGGCGCAGCCCCTGCCCTGGATTCTGTACCTTTATGTTCCCTGTCGCCCGTATCACCATCCGACCTGCGATTTCTGCATGCTCTAGCAGGACAAGGGCTTACTCTCCCTCACTGCCCAATACTAACAGCGAGCGCTTGTGGCATGCTTAGTGGGTGCCAGGTGTGGTTCTAACAGCTTTCTCCACATCCATCTAATCCGCACGACATCCCAGAGAGATAGTGCAAGTATTATCAATCTGGCTGCAGATGGGAAAATGAGAGAGCGAGAAGTTCAGTTATTTGCCAAGGGTCACACAGCCTGGAAGAGAGGAGGCAGGTTCTGATGCCAGGCGACTGAGCACCACCGTCCTTGCTCCTCAAGACTCTGCACACAGCCCCTCCTTGTAGCTGCCCAACAGCAGCCATTCAAGAAAGACTGTTTTCGTGCCAGACTGAGGGGATGGAAGACTCGATGTTACAATCCTCTGAAGCTTAACTCTCAATTCTTGCAGTCCTTTATCTTGCTTTCCTTTGAGAGCTGCGATGAGGCCCGGCACAGCAACCATGCACCTTGGACAGTCCCCTTGACCTGTCTAAACCTCTGCTTTTCTTCACCCGCGGAATGGCACTGGCGAAGCTTGCTGCTCAGGGCAGCTGAAGAGTCAATGAGAGAATATGTGGAAAGACCACAGTATATTATCTGCCATGTTACAGGTTCTCCATAAAGGTTAGTTCACTTCTAAGCCTTGCGAGTAAGTCTGGACTTACTAGTCCTCGACTCCCATACTGTGGAAAAGGCCCCCGTCTTCCCTAAGACATCTCAAGGAAACCGGCGGACTTTGCACTCCACAAAGACTGTGCATAGACCATGAACCATCCAAGAAATAAGGGGGGTACCAGATCAGTGGCAGGGGGAGCCAGCAGCAAGTCCTGTCTATTCACCTGCCCAGCATCTCTCCGATCCATCCAGTTTTCTCTGCCCACAACCACAGTCCCAGTCCCGACACCCACCAGTTCTGGCACAGACTCAGGTGGAGCCCTTGTGGGCTCTTCTCCCCGACCTAGTCAGCTCCTATTTGGTTTCACAGGTCGGCCTAGCAGTACCTACACCTCTGGACCAGGAGGCCTGACCGGCCTGTATCGCCCCCAGCGCGGCAGGTCTTGTGATCTTCTCACAGCTTCTGCTGACCACACAGGAAGCTCTCGGCGCCAGTCTCTGTCACCACCACTTCCAAGACTTAAAGTGCCGAGCCTGGCACAATATTTATTGTGCACATGTTTGCTGGATGAATAAACAGAACAACAATATCTGGAGAAGCCTTCCAATTCTTAAATTCTAGGAACTAACAAGACGACTGGAATACACTGGGTGGCTCCGCCCAGCTAACACAGCTCTCTTTTATAACTTAAGAATAAAAATTATCTTGAAAAGGGAGGCAGAATTCTGAAAATAGTTCCATTGTGCTACAAAGTGCCTAAGAAGGCATTAAATTTTATTTATTCTAGATTTAAGGAATGAAAGTGATTACCCAACTGACAAAAACCTAAATGATGTCTATGTATGCTTTTGTTAATATTTCAATGATTGCTGCCAGAAGTCTAGTATATTAACAATGGAGAAACTTGTTTCCTTCCCTTAAAGCGTTCAAAAGAAATGGATTTGCCAAAATATTCTTTAAGCAAATTGTCACGGTCCATTTTTCTGCCAAATCCACATGTTTTTGTTTTGACTGGATCCCAGTGAGTTTTTAATGTTGCCAAAGGAAGTACAGTAAAATCCTACCATAATGCCATATGTGTCAACCAAAAATTAATTTGCATAGAATGCCAGGTTCATATTAAAAGATTAATGAAATGACCTGGGGAGCCTGCTGCAGAGAACAAAAATAAATCATCGATCACATATTCTCTAATGTCACGGGGTTATACGATGCAGTATTAGAGGCTTCCCTGGAGTTTCCACTCTTACCCCGGGTCATTTACTGCCCTCCTTCAACCCTTTGCCCTCAGCATGCTCACGGAACCATTCAGTGATTCAGTAAATCAAGTGTTACCGAGCCTCTGCTCTGCACACAGCGTGCGAGACACGAGCTTCTGTCTTCCATTCTCAGCATTTTTAAATTCTTCTCAGAAAATATTCGGTGAGAGGACTTAGAACGTAGTTATACAGCACAGCTGAGGTTCTAGAACCGACAGACCTACCCAAACCACCTCTTGCTAGCTCCATGAGCACAGAAAGGGGCCTCAGCTTTCATTGCAGACTCAAAGGCTTGGGTAGCCCTGAAGTCACCAACAAGCACCCAGCTGGAGGCTGCTCGGCAGACGGGGCAAGATTGTAAGATCGGTGGCCAGGGGGACCACAGTTTGACCACTGGCTCTGATGGCCTCTGGCAAGTTACTTAACTTCTCTGTGCCTTGGTTTCCCCAGCTACAGAAGAAGACGGCTAACAAAACCGCCCTCGGAGAGTCCTTGTGAGAATGAAAGAGACTAACACATGGAAAGCACTGGGCATGGTGCCCAGCGATCACGGGCCCTCAATAAATGGCAGCTCTTATTATCATTCTTACTATTATTTCAAACGCAAGATCTTTATAAAGCATAAAGAAACCCAGATGACTTATGGTCTCGGATCCACAGAACATACAACCAGATTCTTCCCCTTCCGTATTTCGCTGTGGCTCAATTCAATTATTCCTCTCCTTTTCTTTTATAGTTAATACAGAGGGTCAGCATGGTCTGGCTTTTAGCCTCGGCCTGCTCCTTCATCAAGGTTCCCACTGCTTCCTATTCCATCTCACACAGCAAAGAGTCTCCTGGTCAGAAGGGGGTCCCTTGATGTTCTCTGACCCTCTTTTTCAGAATAAAACCTGTCTGGGCATTTACTGCACGAGGGATTTGGCAAACAAATAGCAATTGAAAACAGAGTTGAAAAGACAGGCAAGTGAAGTATAACCTTTCACGGCAACTTTCTGCTGCACACCTCTGTCCTAGTTTATGGTAGTAGAGCAAAAACACGTGGATCTCTTCAAATTGAATTTAAAGATAATTGTCATGTCAGGCCTGTGTGGCTGCTTTTTTTTATTCAGGCCTGCAGCATGAGCTGCCTTTTATCATGTCTGGCTCTCTTCTGAAAATATATGCGCCTAAAATTACCAAATGGTATGAAAAAGAATAGAATTAATGAATTTTAAAGTGGGAAGGTAATGCTTCGGATCACAACGTTTAGTAGTCCTCCTGCTGCTCTGCTAGGATCTGAACAGTGCTATGTAAAAGGCAAGAGAAGGCAGAGGCAAGAGAGTTCCTACCAGCAGGCTCTGTGATCCCAAATTCCAATACTCTTTCCACGAACATTTAACTAATATTTACTGCACACCTACTCTGTGCCAGGCTCTATTTTTATTTATTTTTATTTATGTATTTTTGACACGGGAACTACTAGGTTACACCCAACATAAATACGGCTCCTGCCCTCATGGAGAAAAATTCTAGTGGGTGACAGTAAACATTAACTAAAGATTTACACAGGGAAATGTTAAGATTGCAAATGAGGAGGGAGTGAGGTGCTCTGAGGGGTCCATCCTTATGTATTTCATCCTCCTAGAAGTGAGGGGAGGCCCCTCTGAAGACGTGATGTCTCCATTGAGATTTCGGGTGCTAAGGACAAGGCAGTGGGGAATCTGGGAACATTCCAGGCACGGGGAAGTTGCCTCTGGCAGGAAAGGGCAAAGAACATATGAGTGGTAGCTAGATGGGCAGTGTGTCTGGGACAGAGAATGAGGAGAGATGTGTAAGAGGAGGCTAAAGAGGCGAACAGTGGCCAGGCTATTTACTGTTTTATTCTAAGCCATGAGAGGTTACTGAAGTTTGTGGTGGGGGAAAAGAGTGATGAAGGGGTGACATGATCATATTTGCATTTCAAAGATATCTTATCCAGTGTGAGATCAGGTTGGAAAGAGATATGAGTCCTTGCGAGCAGAACTTTAATAAGAGTCTTTTGCTAGAGTCTGGTCATGACCTTCCTGTTCCTGTCCTCTAAACCCTACCAGGGTGGGGACATCTCTCAGGGTGAGGAAGTCCCTGGCCCATTTTGTCACACCAACCCAGAGGAGGTGAGAGTGAGTCCTACAGTAAAGCTGCAACTCCCAAGAGATGGCAACTAAAGAGAGAGAAAATTCATTTCTGCTGCTATCCAAGCTTTTAACCTCTTAGCTTAAATCCATCAAAATTGCTTTTCCCACCGTCAATCCCACACTGTGAACTAATGAATATCATCATTCCACGCCTTCATCTGAGCATGTCTGAGCAACGGTTTCCAAGGTGAGGAGTCCGCACCTCTGAGAGCTGTGGGCAGAAAATCATTCTAAGTATTTCTATTTACTTTTTATCTTAAAAAGGCAAGAAATTCAGCTTCAATCATATTTTCAAAAGAAACTGTTAGGCTAATTTTTAATAAATTAGTTGCTCCTGGCCCCTTCGCTAGGCCAGGCAGTCAGCAAATATAGTGCCCAAGGGACCCTGGAGTAAGCATGATGGAAAGTGACCTCACTGCGTGGAGGGTGACAGTGGTTTCCCAGCTCATTCATTCACTCTGAGCATCCTGCAGCATACCGGAGTTCACTCGTCCCTGGCCCAGCGGGTGCATGGAGAATAGTGCTGAGTTTTACCTGATCTCTACAAAACCCAGACACAAGGCTTGATAAGACTCTTTAAGGAAACTGGATTGAGGATAAGTCCAATAACAGAAGCGCAAGCAAACCCATAGGAGATAGAACAGAGCTGATTTTTCCATCTCTGGAACAGGCTGTTCTATGCCACAGTGCAGAGTGAAAACAATAAACACCTAATCAGATCTCAGAAGAAGTCACCAAAAACAATTAAAATTACGCATATCTGAAACACAGGCATAACTATTATTGCTAATCACATGCCATTAAAATATAATCAACTCAAAATTCCTTAACATCTCCAACAGTTAGAGTATTTATATTCAAATTTTCACTTAAGTCGTGCACAGTCAAAACCATTTGGAGACCGCTGCTGTAGGGCCAGCTCCAAGGAGGACAATGACCCATTCTGACACACCTGTGGGTACTGGTTATGGGGGAATGGGCTTTCCGCGTCTGGCAAATGCCCGTCGTTCTGGTCACGATCTCCATAGATTTCTTCTTTGCTCATCAGAGACTCTTCCTCGGCCTCCTCTTCCTTCTGGAGAATTTTCTTCATGAAGTCTCTCTTGTCCATTGGGGTTCGAATGATTTTCAAGTTATTTGTGTAGATGATGATCTTGCCAAAATCTATAATAGGTGGGGACTAGAGAAATGGAGAATGAGCATGGCGATTTACCAGCCATCACCAAACACCGGGCCGCAGAACCTGCTCAACATCCCAGGAAATGGGGGAGAAGAACTTGAAACCGGCTAGCACTTCGGATTCCAACAGACCCCAAAGCTACAGTTCGCTCCCCGGTTTGCTCACTCTCTCGGAAAACCCTGAAACCCAGCCTCCTTCTCCCTGTTGATGGTAACCAACCAGAGCTGAACGAATCCTGTAACTGGACCGTAAGGCTCTGCAGGGCGGGGGCCAGAGCTCCTCTTCCCACGGCACACACCATAGTAGCTGATGCAGACTGGGCACAGCCGGTGTTTTAGAAACACAGAAGAAGGCCGAAAAAAATCAATAGCTCTCCAAAATTTTTATGCATAAATAATAACAGTAGATAAAATTTACTGAATTATGATCATTATTTTATTATAGTGGGTAGCATTTCTTTTGTGTCAGACATCATGCTAAGCGTTTTACAAACATGACCTCACTTTCCCCTCAGACATCCCTTGAGGTGGATGCTGTGATGTCTACATTTTACAGATGAGGAGACTGAGTCACAGGGGGGCTAAAAGCCTCTCAAGGCTACGGTTGGTCAGGGTCTGTGGCTGGGATTCAAACCGCAGTCTAACTCTACAGCTCATATTCTTTTTTTTTTTTTAAAGATTTTATCCATCCATTTCACACAGAGAGAGAGAGCGCGCACAAGCAGGGGGAGTGGCAGAGAGAGGGAGAGGAAGAAGCAGGCTCCCCACAGAGCAGGTGTAGCTCGATGTGGGACTCGAACCCAGGACCCCAGGATCATGACCTGAGCCGAAGGCAGTTGCTTAACTGACTGAGCCACCCACGCGCCCTAAAGCCCATATTCTTACACCTACACTGCACTATTCACAAGCATTTCCCCCCCAAAAACCTGTAAGATCATTATGTGTATAATGATCATATATATATAGATACATATGGTAGTGATCTTATACATATGTAATGATCCAATATATGTAATGTATTTTATTACGTGTATAATTATGTAAATCTTGTTATGTCAATAAACATACTTCTGTGGCATCTTTACTACTAGCTTATGTTCCTTTCTGTGGATTTATCATGCACTACTGATAATTTGCTGAGGAATAATTTAGGCAATACTACAATGCAGTAGAGAAGCTCGGAGGAGTAAATGTTTAGGGATCACTTAACTAAGAAGCCAGAGATAGGACAGCTCAGCAACAAACACCACCGATCTTAATCCTGCTGTTCACCAACTGTAACATACAGGAGAGTCATCGGGCCTCTTAGAACCGCAGTTTGCTCATCTGCAAATGGGGTGACATTAACCTGGTGGCCATCACCACAAAGTCATTATTAAAACAGGAATACTTGGGGGCACCCGGGAGGCTCAGTCGGGTGAGCATCCTGCTCAGGAGCCCGGGCTCAGGACCCTGCCCCAACGCCCTGCTGGCTTCTGCGCCGACGGGGCAATGTTCCTGTGGTTAAGGATTTTGATGCTCATCCCTGAGGCTAATTATATCGATTTCTAGGGGTGGAGGTGCAATGAAGAATATATAAAACAGGGTTTTCAAAGCTAAAGATACTATGCAGGGGTGGGCATTGTCACCGCTGCTATTAAAATTCGTCCGCACTGCGTGCACAGTCATGCTACACAGCTAAATGCGCCCATGCCAAGTACTCCGTCTGGCTTTCGTAGAAGGGTAGAAACCAAATTTGCTGGGGCGCCACAATCACGCAGTCTCCTATTGACGGCCGTAACACGTTCAGTCACGACCTGGCTTAAACAGGACTTCAGTACTGGGGTCCCCTTCCTTGAAACACAGAGTATTCTATCGTTATTTATGACGCCACGAGCTTCCTACTTGGCCCTGGGTTCTCTCCCTCTCTTCAAAGGATCATGTGGCAGCTTCCATTTCCTTTTGTTTGATGCACACTGGGTTCCTATTTCACACTCTGGACTATCAGTTTCTGAACATCAGAAGATGAAGATGATGGCACTTTTAGAAGGTTCCATTTCCACTTCCACTAATAGCCAAAGAGGTTTAGTTACTAGGAAGCTTTTTTTCAATGTAGAACTGGTTTTTCAAGGTGAAACTCTAAATCTACTGGAAAAAAAAAATCTGTGGTCCTGTGGTCCAACCTCCTGCCTCTAAGCTGGTCTATATCTGAGACACCCAAAAGAGTACATTTATTTTTAATGCACTTGAAAGAAGGAGGGTCCCAAATCACCTGTAAGGTGTGTTTATGTTTCAGTCACCCTGACAGCCAAGTTCTTCCTTGTGTCTAAGGAAACCCTCCAGGTGTAACTAAAGTTCACATTATCTGGTGACGCCCAAGGGCCCGTGAGGAACACCCACTCTTACATTACAGAGGGCCAGGATGAAGCCAGGAGTTTTTGTGATTCCTTCCATCGGGCCCAGAATGGCAAGCTGGGTGACTGAGCTTCATAAATGCTTTGACAACAGTGGCCACGTGCCCTGAGACTGCTGTTCAGGCACCAGTGAAACCTTTCTACTTAAAATGCAGGGACACCTTCCTGAGTCCCAGAAATGCAAAGGGCTTTGGAGGTAGGCAGGCCTGAGGTCAATTTTTCTGTGCAAGATTTGCAAGTTACCAAACCTCATGGCCTGTTTTTCCAATTTGTGAAATTCTCAAAGAATTACCATGAAGATGAAATGACATATATACAAAATACACGCTCAGTAGATGCCATGTCCCCTCCTTCCCTTCCATTTTTTTAAATGAACCTTATAAACTTCAAATGGTTTCAATTCTTTAAAATATTTATTTGTTTATAGCCACTCTCTCTATCATATAAAATTTTTTTTAAAGACTCAATATTTCTTTGATGAGAACCTGGTCATTATCACAATGGTAAGGGAGTATTTGCTATAAGCATGTCCAATGTTCCAGGCACAATGCTAAGTATTTCTTATGTATAATCTTTTTTTAATCACCACAACAATCTTCGTAAGTAGATAGTTTTATTAGTCTCATCTCATAGAGGACGACATTGAAGCAAGGCAAGATCAAGCGGTCTGCTCAAGCTCCCACCGTAAGAAGGTAGAGCGGACAGCAAGCCCAGGTTTAACAGACATCAGAGCCCCTGCCTTTTTTTTTTAAATGTTTTATTTATTTATTTATTTATTTGAGAGAGACAGAGAAGCAAAGAAAGAGAAAGAGAAAGCACGAGCAGGGGGGAGGGGCAAAGGGAGAGGGAGAAGTAGGTTCCCTACTGAGCAGGGAGCCCAATGAGGAACTCCATCCCAGGAACCTGGGATCATGATCTGAGCCAAAGGTAGACGCTTAACAGGCGGGGCCACCCAGGCACCCACCCCTGCTTTTTTTTTTTTTTTAAGATTTTATTTATTTATTTGACAGAGAGAGAGACAGCCAGTGAGAGAGGGAACACAGGCAGGGGAAGTGGGGGAGGAAGAAGCAGGATTCCAGCAGAGGAGCCTGATGTGGGGCTCGATCCCAGGACTCTGGGATCACGCCCTGAGCCAAAGGCAGATGCTTAACAACTGAGCCACCCAGGCACCCCTACCCCTGCTTTTTTTCTAATGATTATTTTTACTGTGGTAAAATACATAGTACATAAAATTTACCACTTTAACCATTTCTAAGTGTACAGGTCAGTGGCATTAGTACGTTCACACTGTTGTGTATCCATTACTACCAGTCATCCCCTGAACTTCTTCATCTTCTCAAAATAAAACTGTATCCCCATTAAGCTCCCACTTCTCCCCTCCTCCAGCCCCTGGCAAGCCCCCCTGCTTTACTTTCTGTCTCTATAAATCTATGCTAGGCACTTCACACAGATGGAATCATATAATTATCTTTTTATGACTGGTTTATTTCACTCAGCATAATGTCTTCAAGTTTCATCCATGTTGTAGCATGTGTCAGAATAGCCTTCCTTTTTAAAGCTGAGTACTATTCGACTGTGTGTATATACACTTTATTTGCCCATTCATCGACTGATGGACATTTGGGTTGCTTCCACTTGTGAGCAACTACGAATAAAGCTGCTATGAACATTGGTGTACAAATACCTGTTCAAATTCAGAGCCTTTACTTATAATTGTTGTGCTTAACTACTACCCAGTGTTGCTTCATAACCAGTGTTTACTAGGGTTTATTTTACAGTTGGATTCGCTATTGAAGAATCATGGCTTTCCAGCTCTCGTTTCCTTATGTTTCTTAAATACCACACTGATAACCTGTTTCAGTGGGCAGAGCTGCAGGAATCCATCCTGACCCCTCTCTTACCCAGAAGCCGGCTAACATTGGAAGGTAGCATTTGGATCAGGCAACAAAGAAAACAAGGATAACTGGATCAAGCGGAATCAAACTCTGAATATGGTCTCCAGAGTCTGTGTTTAAACCAATGTTGTGGTGCTGCTATGAAGACTCAATTATCTAGTTTTATAAGTCCTTACCAAATCATACATTTACAGAAGTGCCAAGTTTGACACAATACTTGTGAAGGACAAGTGGTCCGAATTATCTACATGGCCTTATACAAGGTCTGTATAAACTACAACTTTGTAAAGTCTAAACCTACAAGTAAGATTTAGTTTAAATGAGATACTGTAAGTACAAGACATAGCCAAGAACCTAGGATATAATAAGCACTCGGTAAAAGGTAACTATCACCGTTAACATTATCATTATCATTAATGGTGAGAATAGAATAAATTGGAATAAAAAGAATAATTTTAGAGACTAAAAAGAAATATTCCACACGACCAAAAGAAGGAGGAATCAGAAGACCTGGGTTCTTTTTCTGACTTTGCTCCTAATGACTCTCTAATACTGGGTGGATCCCTTAACAATTTGACACTCAGTTTTCCTCATCTGCAAAATGGGAATAACTGTATTTTGCCTTTCTCCTCAAGGCTGTGGTAAAGACCCAATGAGAAACTATGTGAAACTGCTTTATAATGCATAAGCCACTCCACTAACATGAGGGGTTGTTCACTCCAGCCCCCTTTATTATCAAAAAGAAACCTGGTATTATCTGTGATAAATGTGGACTCCCATAATTACACTTTTACCAATGCCAGAAAGGCCAACGCATTTGTCTGCCATAGATGAATTATCTGTTCCCTTAGGAAACTAACAATAAAAATGATTAGAGAGTAATTATCTGAATTTCACACTTTAAAGATGAGAGCATATCCTGGTGTACTTTTCATTAATAACCTGGCACATTATATAATTGTATTTAATATTAAAGGAAAAAAGCCACGCATGGTCCCAGTGGCAGACATATACACATCTCCTTTTCATTTTTAGAAATCAATGAATATTTTCCAAGTTCTTCTAGCTTAAAAGAAAATCATGTTGAGGCTTTTGATTATCCATGGTACTGGGGAAGAGAACTGAAATTAACAGATAAAATACACGTTTCAATTGAACTATTAGCTCAAACTTCTTCCCCAAGTAACATTTCCTCGGGTTGACGTGCTTTTCGCCATTTCTTCCCAGGACTCCAACCACTCAATGTTCACGCTAATGAGCAATGAAAAGGCAAAATAAAGAAACAAAGAAACAAACATTTTTTAAAAGCAGGCAGCGGGAGGGAGATAGGAAATAAAACAAGACATGGATAAAGCACAAGCTGAATAACTGGCAGAGTGAAATGAGCACCTTCAAACACTCAGCTCTTTCAAGAAACAGAACAACCAGTTGTCGCATCATTTTCTAGAACGGAGGTCTGGCAAGCTGAAAACCACTGCATCGCTATTTAAATTACTTCCCAAGATAACCCCGCCACTGACCCAATTACAATTCACTATCCTGGATGGAACTGAATTCTATACATGCTTATTGCACTTTCCAATAAGGAGTCAGCGAGCATGTTACGTTTGTCCCAGAAATATTATTCCAATAGCAGTTTCCCATTTAGTGCACCTACAGCTCTGGTTGGTACTGGAGCATGAGCAAGATACAAATTTGAGTCAGTTACGTGTTTTCCTATATACATTTTAGTCCTTAAAGTTTATACACCATGTGCAATACCAACCTTATGGTCATTCGCCTTGTAATCATTGAAGAAAGGCTGGCTGCCCGCCAAAGTGTAGGCATTGCCTTCTCTAAACACGCTGATCCTTTGAGCAGTCAGCTTAGGGGAGTATGGTTGGGGCTTGGGGGCTTCCCCAGACCCGTAAACACCATCCACTGGTTCAAGGGACTCCTGGAGAAAGCTGTGAGGGTATTCCTCCTTTGGCGACTCTAATTCCTGCCCGTCCTCAAAGACCTGCTTCAACACTCTGCCACTGTAGGAGGAAGAGATTTTAAAGCGTACTTTCCGTGGTTTGCCGTCACTCTTCTGGCTCTGCTTCTTCTCGGGGTCCTCCATCCGTAGGAATTTCACCCTGTGGTTTCCAGGCGTCAGTGTAGCCAGTAAAATTTGGGGCTCTGAGGAAAAGGCATTTTATTTTCTCTCCTCTTGCATATAATTAATTCAAGTTGGTGCTGGGGTAAGCTCAGTTTACAGCAACTGACACCCACACATTAACTATTGATAGACCCTCATGCAAAGGTAGGCGATTGTGGGTTCGTGGGGTGGATGGAGCGCAGCGTAAGACAAGACTGGGTCCCCTCTGAATCCCAAACTCCCCCATAACTTCAACCCAACCCTGGCTTTTCCTAACTCGAGCAAGAGTAGATTTATTTAGACCGAACAAGTACCAATTCGATAAGGCTCCGTTACTACATCAGCTAGCAAATGTGTTCTTCTTCTTCTTACCAACAGCTATGACCTAGTGAGCACTTAACAGGCGCCACGGATTTTTGCATGCATTGCCTTACCTGGTCCTCACAATAAGTCTGCACTGGAAGTATAATTATCCCTGTTTTACAGGGGAGAAAGCGAGGCTCAGAGCAGTTTCCCCATTTGTCTATTCTGTTGCAGCTAGGTAAAAGACAGAGCAGGGATTAGAACTCAGTTCTGACCCCCAAACCCACGGCCAGTCCACTAAGCCAAAAGTTTTCAAACTGTGTTCCATGGAGCCCTAGACAGAAGGGAACCGCGGATCCTGGATTCCAGGTCTTCGTCCCTGTATGAATCAGAGAGGCTACATTTCCTATCTACTTTATATTTAAGATTTCATTTGCAAGCCCCGCACTAGGCCCCGCTGCCCATCATAGACAATACTCAGTAAGTGCCTGACACTGTGCACTGGTCGTGGGATGAATATCAGGGAAGTATGAGACGTGGGGCTTGTGAATGGCAGGCCTGCAGTCTAGTTCAGGAAACACACGAAACACACATGAAGTAACAGCCTCCTGCTGTTAGCAAACCATCCACAGCTGACTCCCAGAATACCTATTCTGGGAAGAGAGTGGTCCCTAAGGAAACAAGGATGCAAGAAGGCTTGTGAAGGAGTGGGCCCCTGAGTTATGTCTAAAAGGAGGATTTGAAGAGCTGAAATGGTGGGGGTTGAGCCTTTCTCCTTGTTTTTGTTAATGATTTCATCACTTGCTCAGTGGCCCAGATTGACCTGTCTTGTGTTCTTGCAGCCATTGCCATGGATTCTATCACCACTGCATTTTCTCATCCACCCGCAGCACCCTGACCCTAGGTGAAGCCCTCATCATTTCTGTTTTCAAGATTGCAACAATCTCCTAATGACCTCTTTGCCCAACCATTCTCCACATTGATGCCAGAGCCATGTTTTAAAAAACTGTCTGCAGATGTTAGTTTCCTACATAAAAAGTCCTAGCCTTTCTGTGCAGCAGGCGAAATCCCCAAAACCTAACTGTACCTTCATTTCCACCCTTAATCTCTGTCACTCTTCAAGGTGCTGCCAGAAATTGGTGTTCCAGGCACACTGACAAGCTCACCTATTTCTTAGAATCACAGGTTTCTGTCTCTTATCCAGGGTTCTGTTTCATGACTGAAATGCCAAGCCTTCACTCCTCCTTCAAGCTACGCCTCAAATGTCACTCTTCTGGGAAGTCTTCCCACTTGCCCCAAGTCAAAGGCCATGGAACTTTGGACCAAGCATCATTAAGCGCTTCTTGCTTTCTCTGACCATTCTTGGGTTTCCCTGCGCTAAACTGTAAACACTTCAGACTCAGAAACTGCCTTTACCATTTCTCTATCCCCCGTGTTTATCAAAGTACCTGGTACATAAAAGAACTCAGTTAATAACTGTTGAATGAATGACTCCAGGTAAGAAAAATCAAATAAATCAAACTTGAAATACGAGTTGGGCATATTTTATGGAGAACAGGCAGGATCAGAAAGTGGTCAAGAAAAACATTTGTATTTCTACTAAGGAGGGGAATTCACAATTATAAGGTCCTGCATAATCAACGTAAAGGAATAGGTTACACACACACACAACACATTTTTAAAAAAGAAAGATATGCTCATCGTAACATCAGAATATACATTCTTCTAGGATTCCCAGGGTCAGAGCTGACCCTGATGTACCATGAATCCATTACAGGAGGCTGATACATGGCTCCCTCAGCCGTCAGGACAGCCAGGTAGGCCTAGGCTTCTAGGTGGCCATCCCTGATGACATTAGCCTTTCATTTACTCCAGTGGACAGAATGAATGTCATCATCTTGTAGTAATTGAGAAAAAAAATGGATTTGAATCAAGCAGCACCAAACTAGAAGGGGTTAGGAGTACTCCACCAACAGGAGCACAGGGAGAGAGGCTTTTATAGGGAAAGGCAGAGACAAAGTCAGGAAATTATTGATTGACTATTAGTGACTAGCTGCCCTCAGTGTTTTGATTTCATAACCATCAGGCACGTATGGGGTTAGATTTTGGGTTATATGGCTTACACAGGCTGCCACAGCATTAGAACCACATCAGTTTAATCCCCTCCTTGTTTAATTAACTTAACAATTCCCCCATTTTGGTCATCCTCTCATACAACAAGACATTAACTCAACGCCTGGCACTAATGTGATTCTCAGTCACCATCAATACTAAGTTGCTCTTGTCTCATTATGAAACTCCTAGGGAATGACATCAGCTCCATGGAAGAATTGTCTTTGTTTTCCTCTCATTGTTCATCTTGTTTCTGTTCTCCAAGGGCAGTGAGACCACACAAGGGAGATGACAATGGTAACTCTTAGGAGGGTAACACCAAGAGGCTTAAGTATACTCATCAGCCACGGGACCCATGAACCATACCAGCTGGTATCAAAAAAAAATTTTTTTAATGTACTTAAAAGGGCATCAGCCTATTCTAGCCAAGCAGCATATGCATTCATTTCTTGTATTTGCTACAATACCAGAAGCATCGATTCAGGTATAGCAGGAGTTATTTGCTATGGCACAGACCCCTCTTTGTTCAGCCAGTAAGTAATCTAAAGCAGTTCTATTCTGTAAAACCACCTAGCAGGACAGTCAAGGGACTTTTAACCGTGCAGCTACGGCCTTATTGGTACATTCGGTGAGAGTCGCCAGAATAAGGGAGCGCTATCCTCTGGTGCATTAACAGAGAAAAAGCAAGTAGCAAAAGGGCAAAAAAGAACAGTTTTCGTGCTGGAGATGAAGATCTTGATCTGTGAACTTGGGAGAGCTGTCCACTCAAGATGCCATCTGTTTCTGAGGAGTAACCTCCCTAGTCAGTTTTCATTTCATATCTCTAGCTGATGTGCAACTCCAAGAGTATGAAGTCTTTTCAACTGGGAGAGGGGGCTCCAAGATTCAAGTTCCTAATGTGTGACTTATGTACGGCAGCGAGGAGGACCTGGTATGGTCTCTTCCAAGGAGCAGCTCAAGGCAGTCTTTTTTCTTAGTGATTCCAAATCAGCAGGATCAGAGAAAATTGGAAACTTTAGTATGGAGAGTTGTAGGCACAAGAATTCAAGATCCACTTCACTTATAAGTACATAACAAAACCTCAAAGACAATAAACAGGACTGGAATTTGATGTCTACAAGGTTGTGTATAATGTCCCCAAAACACAATTATTTCCTCTACAATCACCCTCGTCTCTATCAAAGATCATCACAGTAAGACTAATTTGTTTGCAAAATAAGTCTAGTCTCATTAGATGTGGCCTGATTATTTACATAAATGCAGCAAGTGATCGACCATACAGGTTCCTTTTAAATCTTCTTTGCTGGGCCTTTTCATAATGAATCTTATACCGGACTGTTAAAAGCCTCTCCAGACTAAGAAACCAAGCCAAGAACTCACCATGAGACTTCACTTGGAATACCGACAGATCTACATGACTCTTCTTTTTGAAGGTATCCTCAGGGTTCCTGAGGATAAGTTTACAGGGAACCCTTAAGCAAGGTATCAGGCTAGTTTTTTCCAAGGGGCTTTTATTGGTTGCATGAAGTCAATCTTAGCTCCTTCAAACTGTCTGGTCATATTTCATTGTTGTTTTTTTGGTTTTTTTTTAAGATTTTATTCATTTGAGAGAAGAGAGAGAGAGCACAAGTTGGGGGGAAGGGCAGAGGGAGAAAGAGAGGGACAAGCAAACTCTCCACTGAGCAGGGTACCCATGTCTGGTCTTATTTGATTGTATACATATTCTCAAACATGACATTCCAGTCAAAGCTTTCATAATATAACCAAGTTTGCAATTGTGTCCTGTTATAAGGAGAACAGATTCTATTGAACGTATGCAAATAACCATATTGCCATGAAAATAAGAATACTCAATAGATTTCTGAATTCTGGAGGGATCAGACAGGAAGAAAAAGTAAATGTTTCATCTGTTTACAAAGGTATACTTTACAAAATTACCGTAAGTCATAGACAGCTTAGAGAAAGGAGAAAAAGCTTTCCTTAAATCTGGAAGAAAATAAAACTTAGGAACCAGCAATGTTTCAAAGAAACAGTTGTAAAAAAAAAATTACAATCACCCTCATCAGTTCATTCAATTCCACGTTATTAATTTTTGTTCTGCTTGAATCCAGTTTTTCCTTTAGTTCTGGAAATTCTTTCCCAGTTCAGTTTTATGATCTTAAAGTTATCAGAAACTTGTATTCTAGAGTACCTATCAGAGTCCTTTCCATGAATCTGAAGATGAAGCACCTTTGCAAAAGCATCAGAGTAAAGTAGTAATTGTCTGTAAATGACAAGAAGACTTTTAACCAAATAGCCATGGTTATAGATCTGACGAGAGTTCATTTGATAAGGAAATGTAATTATATTTGTGGCACACAATAATTTAGGCTAATAGTTGGACAATAGGAGAATACTGACAAATTTCTAGCAACTTTAAATAATTTCTGGAATACATATATTAGTAACAGACATTCATATACATATAAACTAAGAAGGCTTATCATCACTTATTTGACAACGCTTCCCTCATAATTTAACATACCAGATAAACCTGATTAGTTTAACATCTCTCTTTAACAAGATGAGAGAGCTTCTAATGATCCTCTGCGAAATCTCAAAGTTACTCTAAGGTCAAAAAGGCTGCATTTACAATTTGATTTTGGGAAATTGTCAAAACGTCAAAAGGTGTTAACATCTGACTAAATAGGATCTCAGATCATTATGAAATAATACTTAACTATCATTTTAACTATAGAAGATTTTAAAGGCTAATACAGAAGTTTACATAGTTGTGAACAAAACTTAGCTCTTTTAGTATTGAAAAGAAAGGATTTTCTTTTCTTTTTTCTTCTTTTTTTTTTTTTTAATTTTATTTATTTGAGAGAGTGAGTGAGCTAGAGAGAGAGCACAGGAGCAGGGGCAGAGGAAGAGGGAGAAGCAGACTCTCCCGCTGAGCAGGGAGCCTTATGTGGGGCTCGATCCCAGGATTCTGGTATCATGACCTGAGCTGAAGGCAGATGCTTAACTGACTGGGTTTTCTTAAGTAATCAAAGATATGACAAGAACAAGTGAAGAGGGGCACCTGAGTGGCTCAGTTGGTTGAGCGTCTGCCTTCAGCTCAAGTCATGATCCCGGGGTCCTAGGATTGGGCTCCCTGCTTAGCACAGAGCCTGTTTCTCCCTCTTCTCCTTGCTCATGCTATCTCTGTCTCTCTCTCTCTCCCTCAAACAAATAAATAAAATCTTTTTTAAAAAAGTGAAGAAACATTACATTATTTTGACAAAACACAAACTCTTTGCTTTTTAGGTTGATTACCCAAAAGGCAAAATAATAATAATAATAATAATAATAATAATAATAATAATAATAATACCACTATACTTTTGATACCAAAACTCATTCTTTAAAAACTTAAAGAAATCCGGGGCGCCTGGGTGGCGCAGTCGTTAAGCGTCTGCCTTTGGCTCAGGGCGTGATCCCGGCGTTCTGGGATCGAGCCCCACATCAGGCTCCTCTGCTATGAGCCTGCTTCTTCCTCTCCCACTCCCCCTGCTTGTGTTCCCTCTCTCGCTGGCTGTCTCTCTCTGTCAAATAAATAAATAAAATCTTTAAAAAAATAAAAAATAAAAAAAAAAAATAAAATAAAAATAAAAATAAAAACTTAAAGAAATCCATCCCCATTTTAATCAGCTTGAGCACGCACAAAATTCCTTTTCCAAGATTCCTTTTCCACAAACCTTCTAAAAAAATCTTTTTCTCTTCATTTAGGTTTTGACACCTATGTTTTCTCTTTCTCATTCTGGAACAACCGGTCACTCTACTTTCCCTACCTACTTCTTATACACAGCTGTTTCCTTTTACCCTATAATTTCTAAGTGGTTTTAATTATATGTATTAATTAGAATTCTTAAACCCTAGAATCCTTTATTCCTAGTGAAAAGTGGGCAGTAAGCAATTCTGCATTGTCTGTCATACTACTCTGTGCATCTGCAAATTTATAAATCCTTCTCACAATTTCTAGAAGTATATGTTTCCTCAGGCAAATTTTTAGTGTGATGCAAAACATGTTTACTAAAAGACTCAAGTATCTTTAACAGGGAGCCAAAAGTGAATAAACTTGTGTCCAGTAATTAATGTTTCAGTCCTTTATCTTATTTGGGAATGATCTAGATACGCAGTGAATAGCCATCATTTAATTTATCTCACTATATCTTTAAGGGTTTAAGTTCCCAAAAGGATTCCGGAAACTATTTTTAAGTAGACATACCATAAAGCATAAGTGTTGTTGAAGAGTTCATTTATAAACTTTAACCCTACTTAGATCTATTTAATTTACTTGCTCTTAAAAATTATGTTTAGGGGCGCCTGGGTGGCACAGCGGTTAAGCGTCTGCCTTCAGCTCAGGGCATGATCCCGGCGTTATGGGATCGAGCCCCACATCAGGCTCCTCTGCTATGAGCCTGCTTCTTCCTCTCCCACTCCCCCTGCTTGTGTTTCCTCTCTCGCTGGCTGTCTCTATCTCTGTTGAATAAATAAAAATTTTAAAAAATCTTAAAAAAAATTATGTTTAGATTACTTGTGAAAATGTCATGAGACACTGAACAGTTAGCCATCATTTTAAGTTATCCTTCTTGCTGACAAACTCTGTAACAGAGATAACATAAGTTTATTTGACTTTTAGTACACCTAAGTAGAATAAAAGGTTATAGTTGATGTGGCTAACTCCAAAGACATGTGTTTTAATTAAACCAACAAGCTTAAACTAAACTAGCTTTTATATACAGGAGATTATGCTATATCACATGAACTTGAAAAACATTTGCATTAGTTTCTATATTTCTGAGAGTATACTTGGTTAATATAAATGCCTGTTTGTCTTTAAGCCATTTAAATAGAGTTCTTTACAAATTAATTTGGGCAATACCACCCAGAGATAGAAAAATATCACACACCTGTAACATACATACATAAACATACACAAGCATACAGACAGATGCAGAGATCTTACAGATTTCATTTTAAAACATTAGCCATAGGGGCGCCTGGGTGGCTCAGTCGGTTAAGTGTCTGCCTTTGGCTCAGGTCATGGTCCCAGGGTCCTGGGATCAAGCTCCACATTGAGCCCCACATTGAGCCCCACATCGGGCTCCCGGCTCAGTGGGGAGCCTGCTTCCCCCTTTCCCTCTGCCACCTGCTCATGCTATCTCAAATAAATATATATAAACTCTTTTTTAAAAAAAAAAGTAAAATAAATAAAACATTAGCCATAAGACAGATATGATCATGCAAAGCTCACTAGTTTATAAAAGAATAGCTGGGTCCAAATGTGTCTCTAGCAGACAGAATAAGTAAAGGTTACCTCTTGAGTAGCTAAAATTTTACTTATATTTGTGGAGAAGACTTTTAAGATTTTTTTATTCACCTAATTTCCAAATTATTGTCTTTTTTCCCCTCCTGATCAGAATTACCTCCCTGAAGTTCACATTCCAAGAGAGAACTCTGAGTTCCTAGAAGAGACAGGTAGAACATTTACAACTCAAAGGCAAAGAAAAGGATGTAAGTTTCTTTAAGAAGGGTGGCTTTCCTCCCCCAAATCCACATCTTCTACAATATCTAAAGACTTTAGAGATAAATAGGGGAGGTTCTGCTATTAATAGAAAGGATAGTCGGGCTTTGCATTGTTTCTAGAGCCGAATTTCTGTTCTTGCAATGACTCGATTTGTAAGACAAGTACAGTTGTTCTTGACTCCTCAAAGAATTGGGTTGCAACCTGAATGACTTCAAAAGGCTGACCCAGCCATCTGACTACCTCATCCTCAATTTATTGCTTTTTATCAGGCAGATCTTCAACTAGGATAGAAATCAAAAGATTCCCCTGTTCTAGATTTAGAGCTGTGTTTCTTTGGAATGTTTTAGTAACTCCTTCCAGAATGGCTTCAGAGTGTTTTACTTTCCCTCTGGATACATAGTTTCATTTTAGCTTAGGGGGTCTAAAAAAGTTCCTATCAGGCTCTGAATATCAACTTCCAATTTGGCCAACTTTCAAACTTGCGACCATTAGAGCTACTTAAGAACAACAACAACAATACGCCTTTCAAATCTCTTGTCAGGTTTCAGCCAAGACAAAGAGTAAATATTCCCAGCAGTATTTAACAATTCCATGGACACAAAAGGGGTGCCGCAAGAGGGTGCAAAAGAAACTACCCTCCCAAGAGCCGGAGACACTGGCAAACATAACCAAAAGAAAGACAGACTTAGACAGTTTCCCTGAGAGCTGGCAAAAGGCAGTAGAACCCTAGCTGCAAATAGAGTACAACCCACATTTCTGTTGACGATACCAAACAAATTTTCCGGGCCTATAATCTGAGAGTAGCCAAGCCAAGTTCTCAGGACACAAAATTAGGACAAACAAGAGGCAAAACCTATCTCTGGGAGAGAAGGAAATGATAACTAATGTTTTTCTCCTGCCAATCTAAATTTGGAAAGAAAGAATAATACGAGATTTACCTCCCTCTCTTGACCAGGCACCAAAGAGAGAGACCTGGGAGAGCTGACTTTGGTTAGGATTCTTAAAATAGAGATGACTTTATGCAAATAGATGGAGAAAACGAAATCTTCAACCTTCTGCCATTTTTCCTCTGGTTGGATTCAAACAATAGGAAATGTTTTATTATAAAAAATATATTTTTCATCACATATTAATACAAAAAGGAGTGACTTTAAGTCAAACTTAAGGTAGAATCATTTGCTCAGGATTGTGTCCATTTGCAGAAAATTTTGATTGGTTATTGAAAGTAGACATGATTTACATAATAAAATCAATCCATTTATAATCTAATAATGGAGCTCATTACTTTTTAAAAGCTCTGATGGAGACCTAACCAAGTGATTAGACTTGGTGTCCCCACTAGTGGGACAGACTGATATTCTGTGCCTTCTAATGTGATGCTTCATTTGCCAACTAAGTGTCGGCATTCTTGATGGTGAAAGGCATTATTTACGGTTAAATGGGACAGAAGGCAAATGGGAATAAATAATCATCGCACTGATGAGGTATAGTTAAAAGTTCAATGTTTATTGATCCTGAACTTCAACCCAGCTTTTGGTTTACAAGAAGCACAGGAAATGGAAGAATGAGCTAGATGACCCTAAGAGATAATAATCAGATGGACAAAGCCATTATGTGGGACATCCTACCAGATGACTAGTCTCACCACAAAATCAATATACTGGGAAAAAATGTTGGGATGACAGGATTACTCTGGTTCTTAAAGAGATATAACCAAATGTAACATATGAACCATGATTGTTCCTGAAGAATTTGACTCTTAGAGTTGGTATCACATGGAACTAGAGAATTATTGGCAGAATAATGCCATGTGATTATGTGGGAAAATGTCCTTTTTGTAAGAGACACATGCTGAAATATTTAAGGTGAGGTGTCACAGTGTCTGCAGTTTATTGTGAACAAGTTTATCCCCCCATATATATTTATATTTAAATATATATGCAGAAGTGAAGTAAAACAAAATTGAAAAAATGTTAACAATTCTTGGTGGTTGTTTATTGTACTACTCTAACATTTTTCTGTTTGAAATATTTAAAATAAAAATTGGGGGCAATAATGCTCTTATGCAAATATTCACAAATATCTAGGTCTACTTCTACACATTTTGATTTAGATCCCAGTGTATTCTGAACCTTCCTTGGAGTAGAATTTTTATCCTCTCCTGTCTGATGTCATTTACCGGACTTTATTTTTATGTGTACTTTGGGATTTGGGAGATTATATTAGATATGTGTCTTGATGAAAGAAATGTGTAATTATTGCAAATTGAGTATGAACATTATCCTTTAGCAATCTTTCCACATCTATCATTTCTAATCAGAGTAGCGCTTATAAATTAAACATATCCTTTTAATCTGTTCCTACGTAACTACTCAGAGTGTGTGTGTGCGCATATGTGTGTGTGTGTGTGTGTGTGTGTGCGCGCGTGACTGTGTGTGTATTTAAACCCCAGTCTGGCACTTTGAAACTCTTTTGAAATATTGTTATGGCAGAAGATTATGATAGCTATTGATCATTTGTAGAGAACTGTGAGAGTTCATGGGACTTTATATCTAGTTTACAGTCCCCTCTGCTCCACCACCAACCAAAATAGAAATTTCCAAAGCAATGCTTCAAGCGACTGTATTTCACATCACTATTTTTTCCCCCTAAGGTTGTCTAAGCTCCCTCAGGGATGGATTTTTCATTATGGACCTAGGTGACATGGGACATAGTCTGATGGCTGTCAGACTATTGTCCCATTTGTTCCCCCCCCCCTCCATGTCACAGGACAATCTGATAAGGAGACCAGCCCATCCAAAGTGCAGATCAAGGAGTTCTGATTAGGTCAGACACTTTCTCTCATGCCGTCATTTCCCAAAGTATGCTTCACAGAGCTAATAGTTATTTCTTGGAGGGGGAAAAAAAAACTAATAAAATAATTTAGGAGAGGCCGGGTTCAGCCAAGTTAAATTGATTTCTTTACCACAGAACCTCTCAGAATGCTAACTATGCTAATGTACTTTATCAGTCTCCACTGAGAGATATACAGTTTCCAAAATGTAGTGACCACAAAACTCGTTATTGCTGGAATTCTACTTCATGGGACCAGTTCTGAGGAATATAGTCTTGGAGTTGCTGTTCTAAGATGCTTTTCTGCTTCAAAATTCTCATCTCCCGCTCTCACTTCTTTGTAGTGAACAACAGTTACTGCTTACTGAGTTATTTGCTATATATGAAAGAGGAAACTGAAGCTCAGAGAGATTAAGTTATCTGTCCACAGGTCCACAGCCATGAAATCTGACAGTTGTTATTCTTAGCTCTGTCTGACCCTATCGTTCAAACTTCTCAGCATTTTTGCTTCTCTCACCTCACCAAACTGACCATTTTGGGGGGGGGAGTCAATTCCTTAAAAGTGGAACAGAAAATTATTTTAACTAGTCTGCTCGTAATCTAAAACATTTAACAGACTTCTGAATATATGCTAAGCGAGGCCTCTCTGTGGCTGGAATGTAACTGAGCTGCCCCTGTGGCTGGTTCTCGTGGTTGCCTCAGAGGAGACCCCACGGTGTGCTCTGAAATGTAAGCACCTGCAGTATCTGTAAGTCACTGGAATGGAGCGATAGGCCATCTTCTGCGTACTTGGAAATGCTTTTTCCTCATTGCCTCTGAGTAGAGCTGGCACAAGGCTGTGCATCACAGGCCAAAACCCCCACGTCAGAATGTAAGGGAAGGTTCCCAGAGGACAGAGCACAGGGTGTGTGTAGTGGAAAAACATCAACCCTGCCAGAAACCACAGGCCAAAATCTGGGGCCTCATTAAAAAATAATAATCACTTGGGATTATTTTACCACTGCGAAGACCCTGTCCCTGCAGCCCCTGCCCTCGTGTGCCAGCTAGAGAATAAGGCACTGGTATTTCTAACTCCTCTCTCACTTCTGACTCATTAGGCATTGCTACCAGCCAAAAAGCAACAAGGGATCTCGGAGGCAGCAAAATGGCCCTGACTTTTCTCTATCCCAACACTTCGCAACAGAAATATAACGTGATCCACATACGTAGTTTTAAGTTTTCCAGCAGCAATATTTAAAAAGTAAAAAGAAACAAATGAAATTCATTTTAATAACACTGAATTGAATAAATCCAAACCTCTATCATTTCTACATGTAATCTAATCTAAGAACGGTTGTTCGTAACATATTCTATTTTTTTTGGCTTACTGGATCTTCAAATTCTTCTGATATTTTATACTCAGAGAATCTCAATTAGTCCAGTAAACTTTCTATTAGAAATATTTGATCTATATTCTGATTTCAGGAAATTTATAGTAAACAAGGTAGATTCACATACCCAAGCAAGCTGGTCTAATCATACTTCAAAGTTTCCCAGTAACTGAATCAAGCATTAGTTTTAAAATGTGTAAAGTAAATTAAATGAAAAGTTTCGTTCTTTTGTCGCACCAGCCACATTTCAGGGCTGAGTAGACACATGACTTGCGGCTACCCTATGACACAGCACGGCTAGTGCCGCGGTTCTCACGGGGACCAGGAGTGCCCCCCTAGGGGCATTCTGGAAATGTATGGAAACATTTACTTCCCAGTACTGTACTCACAATGACTGATATTTAGCGGGAGGCCAGGATGCCGAACATTCTGCAATATGAAGGGCAGTCCTGCCCAGCAGAAAACTGTCCCACACCGCAGACGCTCGCATAGGTAAAACACCTGTTTATAATTGAATCTAGAATCTGTTTGTTTGTGTGCTTGTTGGTGTGAGTGGGGAGCTCGGCTTTAATACATTTTGGGGGACCGAAAATTCATATAAACAAAGGGAAGTTAGTACTTTATTGTCATCAGAGCTCTGCCAAGCGTTGCCTACCATTTTAGAAAATCACTTCACAGACTGAAAGGCTGCTCCTCCCTCAGACGGCACGTGGAGCTGTCGCATTCACAAGGGTCCTAGACATAGGCAAAACATCTGACCGCTTCACCACATCTCCTAGGGACGTCACACCCAAGCATTTGCTATACATAGCTAGTAATACACAGTATTTTATTATCAACCACTTTCCCTTTCATTCTATTCATACGCAAGGTTTTTCAAGAACAAGGGTGTTGTATTGGTTTTTGAAGTCCTATTTCTAGGTGGATTATTGAGTCGCTAGTTTCATTCTAGAACAGTAAAGGGGTGTCAGGAAATAAGCATTACTGAAAGCACGCCTGGCGTCTGAGGCCCCGACAATCACTGCTCCGGGAAGTGTAGCCAGTTCCAGCTGATGAGGACTGCCACCTGCAGGGAGGGAAGCGAACTGAGGCTGCAGCCACGAACCCGAACCCACGAGGAGAGAATGTAGGAGGAAAGGGCTGCTTCAATTAAAGAAATAGGTATTTTGCACCTCTGAGGTCGAAAGTCCTGCACTTCTTGAAGATAAGGCTATGGAAGTGACCGAACAACCACGGGTCAGCTCCCAAGCCGTTCACAGCCTATATGGGAAAGTATTGCATGTGGGTCTGGGGGGTGAGGGTCAGGTCAAGTGGACAAGAATGGTCCCCACGCGCTGCAGACCGCTCTGCTGGCAACTTGTTCAGGTTAGTTGATGTAGGAAAATGCAACAAGAGTGCTAAATTTTCTGCACATACATATTTTTTTCAAAATTTACATCAACTTAGAAAATCTATATAAAAACTTAACACAAGTGATGCATGAATACAGCCTCTTGTAGGATAAATTTTAAAAATTAGAGAGGTAAAGAATAAAACAAAAGGTCTGCTTTGTTCTTCCAAAAAAAAGTAGCTATTACTGTAAGTCTCGAATATGGCCTTCCCAACACTTTATGCATTTATACACATATGTACGCAAATGCAAATAGATGGCTTTATTGTTTTTAAACACAAATGAAATTATAATGTATACATATAGGCGCATGTATACAGACACATATGTGTATATAACTCCATTTATATTCAAATATATATATATCAGCAGTTTTACAACTTGATTTCATTTAAAAATATATCTTGGACATCTTTCCATGTCAATTCCTAGAGGTCCTTCTCATTGATTTTAAAAGTCCATACTAACTCTGTAAATCATTCATTCATTCTTCAACAAATATTTATTAAGCACTGACTATATGCTTGAAACTATTCTAGGTGCTAGGGATATAACAGTAAACAACAACAAAAGCCAAAAAAAAAAAAAAAAAAAGCAAAAATCCTACCATCAAAGAACTTACATTCCAGTGGCAAGAAACAGACAACACATTTAGTAAGTTAATAATATATAGTACATGAAAAAGTGGTAACAGCTAAGAAAAAAATAAAGCAGGGTAAATGGGATTGGGCATACTAAGCTCAAAGTGGGGTAGAATGTAATTAAAAACAGAGTAGATAGGGGCGCCTGGGTGGCTCAGTTGGTTAAGCATCTGCCTTCTGCTCAGGTCATGATCAACCAGCATCTGACTCCTTGCTCGTCGGGGAGTCTGCCCCCCCCATGCTCGCTCTCTCTCAAATACATAAAAAATCTTGAAGAAAAAAAAAAACAGAGTAGATAGAGCAGGCCTTAGGGAGAAGCAGGCTTGAGCAAATGAGGGAGGGAGCTATGAGGACACTGTGAAAAAGAGTTTTCCAGACAGCAGGAAAAGCCAGTATAAAGGCCCTAAGATAGGATTCAAAGAACAGCAAGGATGCTACTGTAGGTAGAAAGGCAGGAGAGGAAGCAGGAAGAGCAAGTCGAAAGTGACTGCAAAAATCTATAAAAGATGCAAGTGGCTTAAGATCAGGGTGGTGGCTGTGAAGGTACTGAGAACGGTCAGAATGTGAACATATTTTAAAGGTAGAGTCAACAGGATTGACTGACGGTATTCACGTGGGGAGTAAGAGAAAAAAAAGAATCAAACATGATTCCAGTGTTTTACCTGAAGTACCTGGAGATACTCCGGTGCATTAACTGAGATGTACCTGTTTTATGAACGAACATTTAGGTAATTTGTGGGTTTTCTCTATTATAAATGATGCTACAAAGATTATCCTCTTACATGTACCTTTGTGCACACCCCGTTGGGTTTCCCCTGAACAGTCTCACTTGTCTCTCACCTTTGGAACGAGCTGATCTAATCTCACGAACCAGGGAGGACAGGTGCGTGCTCGAGACACACAAGGGAATCGAGGAGCTAAACTACATGAAGCATGAAGAAAAGGCAGTCTTTTCTCTTCTGTACTTTCCCTTTCTGCATCATCCCATTCCCCAATTAATACTGCACACGATAAAACCAAATAACAGCTAACATTTCTCAGCACTCAAGTGCCAGGCACGGTGTTAAGTGATTTACAAGCGGTATCTCCCCTTTACCCTCCTAACAACGCTATGAAGTAAATCTTATGTTATGTCCATTATATAGATAAGAAGTAAAAGAATTCCTTGGAGGGACTGAATATTTCCCCGTGGTCACACACTAAGTGATGGAACTTGGATTTTACCTGGACAGTCTGACCCTGGAGCCCACATCCTCAACCAGCTGTACTATGCAACATTTAAGTATAAATAAGCTCCTATATTATCCCTGTGATTTTTTTTCCTAGCACGAGCAATTCCATTTACAGTAAATATTATTCCTAGACCCCTAAAAGGCAGTGCAGAATAATGCAAAGGGCATAGGCTTAAAAGTTAACTCCTTCTGGTGTGGTCTTGGGTAAATTGCTTAACTTCTCTGAATCTCAGAAAAGTACGTCAGGACCCCTAAAAGGCAGTGCAGAATAATGCAAAGGGCATAGGCTTAAAAGTTAACTCCTTCTGGTGTGGTCTTGGGTAAATTGCTTAACTTCTCTGAATCTCAGAAAAGTACGTCAGGACCCTGAGAAAATGAGATGTAGTGTGGCTAATTTTCTAGAGGGACTTGTGAGTATAAAAACCTCTTAAAGATTAATGTAACAATGTATGTTAAATATACTTCAATATTAAAAAAAATAAAAAGAAAACTCTTAAGGATTTTAGATCCAGGTATCCTGTTTATGGCTGAAGACTGGCAATAAAGTTCAGAGTCTCTACTGGTGAAATCCAGAGCATTCTGTTCACTCCTTGAGGTCCCCCTGCTATAAATCAATTTCCTGTGATATTTAGCATCCTAATCTCCCTTCCTCACAACCTCCTCCCTAACCTGTGTTCAGAGCTGTCCCTGAAGGCACTGCAAGATTTCAGGGCCATGGAGAGGTTTGCCTTAGAGTCAAAAGATGAGAACTCTTATCCCAACTCAATCCATGGAATTACTGTGTGACTGGTACAAGCCCTTAGCACTCTCTGGGCTTCGACTTCCTCATCTCTTAAAATGTCAGTTGACTAAATAAACTACATTCTCTCTCAGAATGAACATCCCACAACTCTATCTCTAGTAGTGATGAAAAGATGGGAAGGAAGAGAAGGGTGGATATAGTGACCATGAAGAATCTGGTTTCCTTCCTATATTTACTGATTTGGCAGAGGCCACAGTTGATTGCCTCTCTCTGGAGTAGATGCACAATTGTTGTTCTCACTGCGAAAGCCGTTTTTTGCCTGAGGAAACAAAATGTCCTGGGAAATTTCACAAAAATTGCTCTTAAATTGTCTAAAGAGCTACAAATTCACATCAAGCAGGGCATTACATGAAGCCCAAGATCCCAAATGTTGCCTGTCTCCCCAATGAAAATTTCTACAACACTTCAGAGATGTGTCCTGGGCTGCTTGGTTTAACAATCAATTGTGTCAAAGGCTGAAGAGCACATGGGGCTGGAGCTGAGTTAGGTCTGACTCCAAATCCAGGGAGCTGATTTGTATGTGAATACGGGTCTTTGCCCAGAGGGGTGTTAGGTGCTGAAAACAGAACTCTGGGAGGATTACATCAATCCCTCCACCCCAACCCAGCCCAAGGCCCCTCTATCCCCCAGATCAGACTCCCAGAAACACACACACACTCATACACACAAACCCCATGTCCAGCCCGCTCCGAGAACAATCACTGCTGAGCAAACAGGGTGCTAGAAGGACACCCCGAGTAGGAGCCAGGATACTGTGGGTCTGGCCTGACACTGGTGGATCTGGATCCCGGAAATGGTCTTTGGGCCTTACTTGCACTATTTGTAAAATGAAACAGTTGGATGTGACCTTGTTAACTCTAACAATCTATGATTCTTGCCTGACCCACTGAGGAGCTCTGCTGGCTTTTTCCAGGCTCTACCAGGCTCTGGTAGCTACAACTTCCCAATTGTGGGAGGATTTTTTGAGCATCTCTTCCCCCTGTTCCATGTGGTCCTTGTAGGAGGCACAAGACCCCACTACCCTGGCCACAGTGATTGGTTCAAGGTTGAGCAGGTGAACTCAAAAACAATGTATCAGATGCTCACCTCATCTTCCTGTTACCTATTGCCCTGAAACTTAATACCTTTAAATGGCAACCACCTTATTCTCTGTCGTGGTTCTGTAGTGGGGCTTTCAGTCATGTGGAGGCCAGACTGGGCTGGAACATCCGGGACGCTCATTCACACCCGGCCTGCTCACTCAGGGTGGTTGCTGGGGCCGGGCAGCAGCTGAAGGCTCAGCTGGGACCGCTGACTGAGCATCTCACTTCCTCCCCACGGTCTCTCCATGTGGCCTGGGCTTCTTAGGGCATGCCAGCTGTGTTCCAGGAGGGAGCATTCCAAGCAGACAAGTCCCATTTTGCCAGCAACTAATCAAGCTTCTGTTTACATCATGCTTGCTTAAGTCCCATCAGCCAAAAGGAAAAAAAAAAAAAATCACACATCCAAGCCCAGTCACTGAGGGATGGCACAATACAACAGCATGAATACCAAAAAGCATAGTTCTTCAGGGGTCACCAGTGAACCAATAAATTTCCTTTCGTACTTATGCTGGTTTGAGTTACCGTCACTTGTTGCCAAAAGACTCATGATTAATATAGAGTTAAAAGATCTGAATTCATGAAAAGTACAGCATAGGAAATATAGTCAATAATATTATAATAACCTTGTATGGTGACTGCACTTGTGTTTAGTATTTCATAATGTATATAATTATATACATTATGTATGTATGTTGAATGTATACATACAACAAATCGCGATGTTGTATACCTGAAACTAATGTCAACTATACTTCAATTAAAAATAAAAAAACCTTAGCACTATTTTTAAAATTTTTTATTTAAATTTAATTTAGTTAACACATAGTGCATTATTAGTTTCAGGGGTAGAATTTAGTGATTCATCAGTTACATATAACATCCAGTGCTCATTACATCACATGCCCTCCTTAATGCCCATCACCCAGTTACCCCAACCCCCACCACCCTCCCCTCCATCCACCCTCAGTTTGTTTCCTATGGTTAAGAGTCTCTTATGATTTGCCTCCCTCTCTATGTCTATCTTATTTTATTTTTCCTTCCCTTCCCCTATGTTCATCTGTTTTGTTTCTTATATTCCACATTAGAGCGAAATCACATGGTACTTGTCTTTCTCTGACTTATTTCACTTAGCATAATACTGTCTAGTTCCATCCACATTGTTCCATATGGCAAGAGTTCATTCTTTTTAATAGCTGATTAATATTCCATTATACACACACACACACCCCACATCCTCTCTATCTGTTCATCTCTCATTGGACATATAGGCTCTTTCCATAGTTTGGCTATTGTGGACACTGCTGCTATAAAAATTGGGGTGCATGTGCCCCTTCCAATCACTACTTTTGTATCCTCTGGGTAAATACCTAGTAGCGCAATTGCTGGATCATAGGGTAGCTCTATTTTTAACTTTTGGAGGAACTTCATACTTTTTTCCAGAGTGGCAGCACGAGCTTGCTTTCCCACCAACAGCTAACACAATTTTTCTTTAAAGCCCTAAATTCAATTCTTGTCCTTACCACTGCACGACCAAAAAGTTACCTGCCTGAGATTCAGCTTCTTCATTCTTAAAATGGAGAAAATATCCCGTTCAGAATACCATTATGAAAAGTAAGTACGATGAAAGGCCTCAGAACATTTTATAAATCCAAACATACTCTACAAATAGATGTGCTATACAAATAAACATATCACGGTGATGATGAAAAATGACAAACTGAAAGTTTAATTCAATTCAGTTTGTTATCCATTTATTTCACAAACAGTTCTTAGACACTTGTCAGGTATACGGTACTACTGTAACTGGCTGGCTGTGTAGGGGGAACATGTCCAAGCTCTCGAAGATTTTAGAGTCCAATAGGGAAATAGGTAGGTACAGATATAATATCCACCCAAGGCCAAAAACACAAAATGCTACCTTAAGAGAGGAATAAATAAAGTACTATGGAGAGAGATAGAGCAAATAAATCATTCTGAGCTGCATGGGGACTAGAGAGAAAAATGAGGACATCTTAGCGAATATGGTACTTAACCTGGGCCATTAAGAATGTGTTGGCTTTTATACGCATAGAGAAGGCAAAAGGCATTCGGAAAGTGGTCACTAAATGAACAAAGGCTGGGACACATAGAAGTATCATGTATGTGTATGTACGGACCGATAAATGAACAAATGGTCTTCCAAGAATAACACACAGTCCAGTGTTTCTGCAGTGAAGGGAATATGGGAGTGCACGGTGACACAGATTAGGACTACATTGTGATGAGTCTTAAAAACCAGACCAAGGATTTTGGCATTTATTTCAACGGGGAGTCACCGAGGATCCTAGAGTATAATAGTGACAAGATCAGAACCGTGTCTGGCGAAGTTCGGTCTGATAGTAATGTGGGATGAGCCTGACAATGGTAGCTGTACTCTCCTTTACAGAAGCCCTCCCTCTCTCTCAGGCTATGGACTGTTGGTGGGCCTGATACCCCCACTCTCACATTCTACTCAAGGGGTGGTTAGATGAATCAACTTGGCCAATGCGAGCATTTCATCACTCTGGATCACAGTGACTGGTTCAGAAGGAGGCACCTGATTCAACCTGGACCAATGAGATTGTCTCCTGGACTTGTCCCCGTTGGGATTATTAATGTAGTATTATGTAATGCTGAAGTTGATGGTGACCAAGAAAGCCTGCCTGAGAATGAGGCTAACAGGGAAGAAAAAGAGACAAGGGCAAAGCGAGTCAATGACCAATGGCTTCATTTGAGTTCCTGGATTGAGCTATCCTAAAAGTAATGCACCCCTGAATTTCCAATCACATTAGAAGTGATTCAACCATATTCAATTTGAATTGGTTTTCCATTTGTAATGGAATGATTCCTGACTTAATAGAGTTGGGCACTACAATCATCTCTTAACAGTCATTCACTCATTCACTTAAAAAATATGCTCAACTGCCTACTATCTGCCAGGTACTACTGTTGGCACTAGAAATAGAGTGAAAAATCAGACAAATATTCCTCCCTCATAGAACTTACATTCTGGAATGGATGAGGGGTAGATAAATTAGAATTATAATGGGAAGGGGGAAGATCCTGGAGGGCTTCATTGGCCACTTTAAAGATTTAACTTTCATTCTTTTTTTTTTTTTAAGATTTTATTTATTTATTTGAGAGAGAGCGAAAGTGAGAGAGATCACAGAGGGAGAGGGAGAAGCAGACTCCTGGCTTGGTGGAAAGCCAGACACGGGGCTCGATCTCAGGACCCTGGGATCCTGACCTGAGCTGAAGGCAGATGCTTAACCAACTGAGACACCCAGGCGCCACTTAACTTTTATTCTAAGAGACAGAAAGCCATTGGAGTGTTTTAAGCAAAGGTGGGGCATACACTAATGCAGACTTAAAAGGATCACCGTGGCGATCACACCAAGTATGAAGAAGGAGGGCATGAGTGAAAACAAAAGGCCAGTTAAGAGACCTTGGAAATGAGGAAAGAGGATGGTAGCTTGGTCCCTGGTGGTAGCTGTGAAAGTGGTGAGACATGGTCAGCTTCTCAATCTATTTCGAAGGCGAAGGCCAACAGGTGTTGCTGATGAATTGGACATGGGGTCGTATAAGGGAAGGAAAAATGGCGGAGAAGACGCCAACATTTTTACTTGAGCACCCAAAGGACAGAGTTGCTATTAATAGATACAGGGATACTGAGAGAAGAGCAAGTCTGGGGATGAAAGTCAGGAGCCTGTCTCCATCACATTAAATTGAAGTGCTAGACTTCTAAGCGGAGACATGGAGAAGACGTCTCAAGTTCAAAGACAACATCTGATTTGCAGGTATACATCAGCACCAATCTCAAAGAAAGAGCAGAAGAAGCTTCAGCCTCATGGATAACGAGGAGAGAGACACTCCGGCTGCCTTACTTTTCCTCTGTCATGTCCTCTTTCCATTTATAACTGTAATTGCCTGGCAAGGCAGAGAGCTCAGATGTGTTTTCTTCCAGTCTCAGAGGTAGATTCTATTTTCCAACAATCCTATCCAAGAATATTTTTTTAAAGAAAAAATTCCCAGTTTAAAGTTACACTCTAAAAATCCAAGAGAATATGAATGACCGCATGCCAAAAACCAGGAACAAACCTACTTATCAGGAACGAAGTTTCCTAGCCGAGACGTCTGGGGGGAAACCTGAAATTCCTGGGACGTACACAAGGAGGAGCAAGACAGGCACAGAGAGCAGCACCGGGGCGACAGGTGGCAGAGTAGGTGTCGATTCAGAAACCTGGTGGGTTTCATCAGCTGATGAATACTGAAATGCTCTGATGATTTTTCAGCTTAAAATAGGAACAATGAATATGGAGGGATCTTTTAAATGTTAATAGAAGCAGTATTAAAGAAGAAAATTGAACCTATTGTTTTGCAAACAGCTGGATCTACTAAAGCAAATTCGGTGTGTATTTCTGAGGGCTCCTTTCAAAATATGCTTAATTATAATAAGCAAAAACTCCAGGGAGGCACACTATAGGGAAAAGACCTAGGGATTAGGAATCAGAAGATCTGGCTTCCAGCTCCAGCTCTACGGCAAATCCCTGACTTCTGAAAGCCACATTCTAAAATGCAGGGTCTAAAATCAATCACGCTGTTGTAAAATGGAAGAAAGACAATGTGCGTAGTAACGATGGATGCAGAAGCACTGAGAGCTACGACTTGCAGACACCGGACTAGGTCCCTGAGGGGCGCTGTTGTAAGGCGTCCTCACCCGGGAGATATCGGAGGTTAAGGTTGAGAGCTTTGGAAGATAAGAGTGCGGATTCAAATCCCAACTCTGAATGACCGTGAGTAAGTTACTCACCATCTATCTCTGCACTCAGTTTCCTCATCTGCAAAACAGGGATTACAGTGCTTCTTATTTTATTAAGAACTTATCAAGAAGATTAAATGTGCCATTAGATGTGAAGCACTTAGCACAGTGCCCAGCACGTAACAAGTACTCAATAGTTACTAGCCTTTATTGCTATCATGTATCATTCTTGTAAGGCCATGGAGGTGTGTAGACTTGATGACTGTCATGTAATCGCTGTCAAATTAGAGTGAATGAATAACTCGTCCAAGGTCACATTGCTGGTAAGTAACAAACATCACCAGTAAGTAGTTAAGAACGTGGAAGTGTTATTTGTTCTTTGTTTTTTTAAAGATTTTATTTATTTATTTGACAGAGAGAGACAGCCAGCGAGAGAGGGAACACAAGCAGGGGGAGTGGGAGAGGAAGAAGCAGGCTTCCAGCAGAAGAGCCTGATGTGGGGCTTGATCCCATAACGCTGGGATCACTCCCTGAGCGAAAGGCAGACGCTTAACGACTGAGCCACCCAGGAGCCCCTAATTATTTGTTTTTTGCATTTGGAGGGGATTGTGGGGTCTCTTTTTCTCCCTAACTTTGAACTCTCTCCAGGCACAAGGCTTCCCCCCATTCTGTTCCTCAGCAGGCATGCTATTAACTTCCATCTCTGCAGCTACTTCTATCCGAAAATCCACTTTTCACTTCCATGTCACATTTTCAGAGAAGTCTTTCCCATTAACCTAAAAGTCCTCACTACTCCCATCTGAGAGTCCTATTAACATTACCCTGATTTATTTTCTTTACAGAAGTTATTAGTTAACTTGCTCATCCGGTTGTTGCCTATCTCTTCCTACCAGAATGTAAGCTCCTTGAGGGCAAGGATTTTGACTGGCTTCTTAACCTTTCCATTCGCAGTGCCCAGAATAGTGCTTAGCACATAGCAGATGCCCAGTAAATGAAAGATGAACAAATGACTGATAACAATTCTCGCCACCTATCTGAGCCTTCTCACCCTGATTTCATTTTATGTATATAAATCCTTTTCAGTTAGTCTTCTGTCTTAGATTCATGAGCAAATGACCAAAGAGTTGGGATAAATACTCCTGCTCCTTTACTGCCCTCTCCTGTGAATTTACAAGGCTAACAGGACAGTACAATCAGACAAGATTTTCTCCTCTCCTGGAGGCTGGTGCTAAATTGTGAGGATTAATGAGATTCCCATTGCTCTCACTCATTCTAAGTGTCATGCCAAGGCCGAACCAATACTGAGACTCATATTGTACATAGGAGTTCATTTCATTCCTACGCTGTTGTACCTGCAAGCAGAGTCTCTGTCAAGTTTGTTTTAATAACAGGGTTCCAGAGGGAAAATGCCAACTGAATTCATTACTAAAATAAATCGAAACTACACAAGCAGACTGGAGGGCAAGAGACATCCAAGAAACTTTATCTTCTCAAACTCGGGGGCCGATCATAAATTGACAGCCGCTGAAACACTTGCTCTCACTGGAAGATCAGATCTTCCTGGTCAGCACCCCCAGACCATGGCTTGACCTTTGTGGATCTAAATTAGTCTCTCCATTAACCAAGCAAAGAGGATCTTGTTGCCCAGAGATGTGTATTTTCCTTCTTGACAATAATTTCCCCACCGTCCATAAAAACAGGGGATTGATAATGACATAATAATCTACAACCTACCACCTCCATACTAACCTCTGTTGAAAAGCCTTGGGTACAGTGCTGACGATAAGTATACTTACTATCTACACGCTAATGGGGGAAAGGGCACAAAACACATATAAATCAATTCATTATAAATTGTGAGAAGTGCTACGGCTGAGACCAAGGGACCTACTTTAAGATTTAAACTAATATTGAAAGGATAAGAAGGTAAGCCATGTGAGGGGGTGTGTGTGTGTGTGTACATGCACGTGTCCATCAATAGCCACATTCCCATTCTGTGGATGAGGAAACCAAAGCTCTGGGAGGTTAAACTTCCTGCCCTAAATCACTCACTTATTACAAAACAGGTTTTTTTTTTAATTGAAGTATAATTAACATAAAGTGTTATATTAGTTTCACGTGTACAATACGATTCAAAATTCCACACATTTCTCAGTGCTCATCAAGATAAGTGTACCCTTATTCCTGCTTATCTATTTCACCTATCTGCCCACCCACCTCCCCTCTGGTAATTACCAGGGTGTTCTCTGTATTTAGAGTTTGTTTTATTTTTGTCTCTCCTTTTTTTTCTTTTTTGTTCATTTGTTTCTTAAATTTCATATATGAGTGAAATCATCTGGTATTTGCCTTACTCTGACTGACTTATTCACTTAGCATTATACACTCCAGGTCTACCCATGCATGTTGTTGCAAATGGCAAGATTTCATTCTTTTTATGGCCAATAACATTCCAGTGTGTGTGTGTGTGTGTGTGTGTGTGTGTGTGTGTGTGACATCTTTTTTATCCATCATCTGTCAGTGGACACTTGAGCTGCCATATTTGGCTACTGTAAATAATAACACAATAAACATAGGGGAGCATATATCTTTTTGAATTAGTGTTTCTGTTTTCTTTGGGTAAATAGTAGTGGAATTACTAAAATAATTCTACTTATAATTTTTTTAAAGGAAACTCCATATTTGTTTCTACACTAAATTGCATTCCCACCAACAGTGCATGAAGGCTCCTTTTTCTCCACATCTTTGTCAACACTTGTTATTTCTTGTGTTTTTGATTGTAGCCATTATGACAAGTATAAGATGACATGTTATTGTGGTTTTGATTTGCATTTCCCTGATGATGAGCGGTGTTCAGCATCTTAGCATCTGTCTGTCGGCCACCTCTATGTCTAAGAAAGGGTTTTGAAAGCCATTCAGTCTAGCTCCAAGTTGCAAGGTTCTATGGCATTTCTTGCTTAAATCAGAGAAGACGAAGGGCTGACACTTAATTAGGGAAAGAGGTTGTTTCTTGGGTGTCCCCTGCACATTGTGGTGATTGCTGAGTGAGGTTGCTGGGTTAGCCAAAGTAGCAGCTGTGGGTTTACAGTTTGGAAAAGACCTGGCTTAGTAACAGAAAGGAGGTAGGAGGAAAGGGAGACTGAAATGAAACGAAGACAGTATGGTCAAGAAAAGCTCTACGTGGAGAAAACGTGACTGCCAAGAGACCTAAGGAAACAGATATGAGATAAAACATTAGAAAGAATGAACGTGAGATAGCCAATTCACTCCTCCCCTGAGAGTACCCTCTGGGCTGTACTTAGATACTGGCTGAATTTCAAAGGCTATTTCTGAACTCCCCCTCCGATCCCATAGCCAGCCTATTTTGTCCCATTCTCTCCTTTATTTACTCAAAATGCTCAAACTGTTATTGCAATGCAAGGCACTGACAACACAAAGATAAATGAAGTGGTCGGTGACTGGTCTTGTCTAAAAGGGGTTCACTTCTGGGGTGCCTGGGTGGCTCAGGTGGTTAAGCGTTTGACTCGATTTCGGCTCAGGTCATGAACGCAGAGTCAGGAGATCAAGCCCCATGTCAGGTTCTGCGCTGAGCGTGGAGTCTGCTTAAAATCCTCTCTCTTCCTCTGTCCCTCCTCCCTCCCCCTGCATGCTCTCTCACATACATACATACATACATACATACATACATACATAGGGTTCACTTCCGACTCCTCAAGCTGGCCAGCAAGTGCTCAAGCCAGGGGCCCTAATGAGTTTTACCAACGTTGGTTGTAAGTGTTGCCTCGGGCATTATGCCATCTCTAAAAGTAAAAAAGTGAGTAACAGCATTCTACTCACCAGAGCTCAGGGCCTAGTGAAGGAAACAAATGGGTCAGTGGATAGTTACAACCAAGAGGGGCAACAGTTGTGGGAAAGAGAAGTGTCAGAGGTCGTGGAAGCTGAATGGAGGGTTCTTATACCTGACCAGGAGTCAGGAAGGCTTCCTGGATGAAATGTGCCTTCTTTGGTTCATTCAGCAAATAATTCCAGAGCCCCTGTTATGTGTCAGACATTGCCCTAGGTGATGAAGATACAGTGATGAACAATAAACCTCTGACATCCCAGAGGGAGGAGAAGACAATGAACAAATAATAGGCAAATAAATCATTTAAGCAATCTGACAGATGGTGTTAGGTGTTGTGAAGAACGCAGAGCAGAGTGAAATGAAGGAGAGGACAGGCAGGGAAGCTACTTTAGAGTGCGTGGCAGCAAAGGCACCCAAATATCAAGACAAGCCAGCCATGTGAAGACCTGGAGGAAGAGCATCCAAGACTGAAGCCAGGGCAGAGGCCCGCAGCGGGGACAAGCGTGGCCTCTTCAGGAAACTGGAGGAAGGCCCGTATGAGTAGAATAAAGTGGCTAAAGACAGAGCGGACAAACAGGAGATGAGGTAGGAGATATAAACAGGGCCAATTCCCAAGGGCCTGGTACAGATTTGGAATTTCATCCATAGAGCAATGGGAAGCCACTGAAAGAGTTTAAGAAAGATACTGATATGCTCTGACTCACATTTTTAAAATGTAACTTTGGTCAACTGAATTGTTCAGCACCCAAGATTGTAAGCATTTATCTTTTTTCTAAATAAACTTTTTATTTTGTAATAATTTTAAATTCTTAGAAAAGTTACAAAAATAGTACAGAGACTTCTTATACTCTTCACCCAGTTTCTCCTGTTACCGTCTTACATAACCGTGGTACATCCAGCACAACGAAGACAATGATGCTCGTGGATTGCCACCAACTAAACTACAAACTTGATTAGAATTTTACCTGTTTTGCCACCAGTGCTCTTTTTCTGCTTCAGGATCCAACTCAGGAGAGCATGCTGCATTTAGACCCAGCCTCTTTTAAATATTCTTTCTGTATTTGAGGAAATACCTCAAGCTAGCAAAAGCTAGAATCAGCTTCCTGGTTTGTCATGAGAAGCCCTGACAGATAAGGGGTAACGGTGGGCTCAGGCAGGCTACTTCTGGAGTTACCTGGAGTCACTTAGGCAAGCCATCTAGGCAAGGGATGGAGGAGCCTCCCCAAAAGAATGGGCTGGGAGTCAGTTTAGTCAATATAGTCACATCTATTACTGTCACCTCACAAAATAAGGGTAATTTTAATACCTCCAAATTAGGAAGAACACAGGCTCAGAATAGGCATTATTTCTACACTGAATAAATTAAGCTTTATGACAAAACTAAAACAATGTCCTAAATTTTCTTATTTTTGTCTGAGAAGAATGACATTTTATTTGGACATATACCTATCCAGCCCCACAGAGTTTCATTTGGGGACAGCTGCCTCAAAAAACCAAACCAAAACAAACCAAACCAAAACAAAACAAAAACCAAAAAACCTATGTGGGAATGCAAACTGGTGCAGCCACCCTGGAGAACAGTACGGAGGGTCCTCTAAAAGTTAAAAACAGAACTACCCTATAATCCAGCAACTGCACTACTAGGTATTTACCCAAAGGCTACAAAAATACAGATTTGAAGGGGTACATGCACCCTGATGTTTACAGCAGCATTACCTACAATAGCCAAACCATGGAAAGAGGCCAAAAGTCCACCAACAAGGAATGGATAAAAAAGATATGGGACACACACACACACACACACACACTGGACTATTACTCAGCCATCAAAAAGAATGAAATCCAGCCATTTGCAACGATGTGGGTGGAGCTAGAGTATATTACACCAAGCAAAATAAGTCAGAGAAAGACAAATACCATATGATTTCACTCGTATGTGGAATTTAAGAAACAAGACAGATGAACATGTAAGAAAGGTGGAAAAAGAGAGAGTGAGGGAAACAAACCATAAGAGACTCTAAACAACAGAGAACAAACTGAACAAACTGAATAAAAGATGGAGGGAGTGGGTGGGGGGTGGGCTAGATGGGGGATGGGTATTAAGGAGGGCAGTTGTCCTGTTGAGCACTGGGTGTTATACGTAAGTGATGAATCACTGAATTCTACTCCTGAAACCAATATTGTACTGTATGTTAACTTGAATTTAAATAAAAATTTAAGGAAAAAGAAAGCATAGAAAAAACCCAATTAAACCTGTGGATTTGTAAAATTATAATCACTTCATCAGCAAACACTTCCTGAAGACCTTGTATAACTTCAGGCACTATGCTACCCTCTTGAGACAGATGTTTTCTGACCTACTCAAGCCTGTAGCCTGTGTGGACATCAGAAGAGTCCTGATTTGAGAAGCATGCTATGGACCGAGAAAGACCAAATAACTAATTGCAGAACCTGTTCAGAGATTTATTACTAAGCCGATGGAGAGGGTGATTAAAGGCAACGAGACACTGATGTGCTGGCTGTAAAATGAGCACAACAATTGGGAGTGCCTGGCAGGAGATCCTATCTGGGATGGGAAGGGTGGCCACTCCTCTTCTTGGGAAAAAGCCTCCTGAGAGAGGCGAGGTTTCCAGCATAATTTAATCAGAGGAAACAAGCTTTGAGGCAACTTCAGTTGTGTCCACACCTAACATGCAGCCGTCTTTCTTTAGTGCAGTATCTCTTCCCTACTCTTTCTTGATCATGGCAGTAGGTCTAAACAGGGATTCAAAGGTTAGAAAACCTCTTGCTAGGAGATCTCGGACCAGAAGATAAAAATCTTGATTCTAGTCAGGATTAAAAAATTAATAACAAATATTATTGGGCTCCTTCAATATGCACAGCAGATTGAGACGAAGAGCCACTCGGCCGTCTCCTCCCCGGCATCACAGGTGAAGACCAGAGCGCACCAACCAGCCAAGTGATGCTGGGGCCACCAGAGCAGCTCTGCTCGCAGCCAGCCCTGAGTGTTCCGGGCAAAGCTAGGCCACTCACAGCTGGGCTTCTTGCTTCCTTTTCCAAATGCCGTAACCCGAGCAGCACTGGTTACTTTTAAGAGTGGCTGGGAGGCTTCTTGCATTAGGATCTTCCAAAGTGCTTAGTGAAGAAGGAAAAACGGTGAGTCCCTCTCCCAGGACTCTTGAATCCGAATTTCCAGAATCTGCATGTTAGATAAGCTCCCCAAGTGACACTGACCTATCTGAAACTTTGAGAACGGCTGTCCTAAGGGCCCACTACCGATCTTTGGATGGCCACGATGAGAGACAAGCGAAGGGACGATGCAGATGACTGGGAGAAGGTCTTGTAGGCCGTGACAGGTGGAGGCAAGAGCAGGGGTAATTCCCACTACCATTCCTGTGCCCTGCTTTGTATCCTTTTTCAGTAATCTCAAATGGTCTGCGGCTGCTCTGTAAACCCTATAGTTATTGTTAACTCATGGCTTGACCCTCCAAGGTTATTGTCCACCTTGATTCTCTAGAGCCCTTTGGGCTGAAAACTTCGAAAGCCAGATACTACTCTCAATACTGTCCAACTTTCACACAGAAGATTCCAGACAACCTCAAGCCAGTGAGTCCCACTGGTTAAGAGAGGCTCTAGAGGGGCGCCTGGGTGGCTCAGTCATTAAGCGTCTGCCTTCAGCCCAGGGCGTGATCCCAGGGTGCTGGAATCGAGGCCTGCATTGGGCTCCCTGCTCGGTGGGAAGCCTGCTTCTTCCTCTCCCACTCCCCCTGCTTGTGTTCCCTCTCTCGCTGGCTGTGTCTCTCTGTCAAATAAATAAATAAAATCTTAAAAAAAAAAAAAAAAGAGAGAGAGGCTCTAGAATCTAGACACTCAGAGGGCTTTGTCTTTGGACATCTTGTGCCTCAGCTTCCTCCTCTGTACAGTGGGTTTACTACCAGAACCCGCCTCACCAGAGTGCTGTGAGCAGCAAATGAGAGCATCTGTTCAAACTCTCAGAGTGTGCCTGGAACACAGTTCATGTGTGATAAATGTTACTTTAAATGTACAACCAGTCAAAACTACTGCCCCCCCCATGGGGAAGTGCCCACAGCACACTCGGCTGACACAAGAGTCACCATTGAGGGGTGGGGAAAAAAAAGGAAGATGAGCTTATTCACAGAGAACTGATGATGCTGTGTGGAGAATTCAAAGAGCTGTGCATGGCTGTGTGAGAGCGACGGAGGAGAGGAAATGGGGGGGCACTGCTCAGAGCCCCTGCTTGTGCTGGGGTGGAAATCATGTATGATGCAAAAGGTAAAGGAGGGAAGTGAGAAATCCATTGTGCGTCAGTCTGTCATCCTGGATGAGCAATAGAGATCATAAGAATTCTCAAGACCAGGCTGCATCATTAGATGAAGAATAAAAAGGCTTATTATTAGCGGAAATTGATGCTTTGTGAAAGCAGAACTTTTAGAACTAAGAGAATCAGACTGACATTTTGTGAAGCTGGGAAAGTGCGTTTCAATCATGATCGGTTACAGGCCTTGGGGTCTTTTGTTTTATTGTTCTCTTGTCCCATTTTCTCCCCCAGGCTCCAGACTGAACCCTGGGGGGTGAGGAGAGTATGAAAAAGCTCTTGAAGGGACGGATTAGGGAGGGGGGAGGATTTCTTGTCCAGGAAACACACACAATCTATATTCTGAGGCTTTATTTGAACTGCTTAGAAAATACTTCAGAGGCAACCTTACACTTTTTGAAGGAGGCAATTCGGGGGGTGGAGAAGGGCATGGATGTAACTATCAGACCAGGATTTAAACATAGTTCAAATGAAGGTGACTGACTGTGTTACCTTGGGGGAAATTACTTAACCCCTTGAACCTCAGTTTCCTCGTCTGTAAAATGGGGTGGAGATTAAAACCGACCTTACAGGATTCTTGTGAAAAATGAGTCAAAGTAAGCATAGGATGGTGCAGAGCAAGCCCTCAGAGAAAGGGCACTCTTCCTCATCGATGTCACTGTTGTCACCATTCCTAAGAGGTTATGGGAGCAACAAAGGAACCCAGCAAAAAATTAAGCTGTTCCCTGGCTTGGAATCATAGAAACCTTCAGAAAATACACAGATCACCCGTTTCAACCCTAATAACAAGCGGAGCCATCACCAGATTTATTTGGTAAATTTCCTGTCTTTTTTGAGAAAGCAATTATTTCCAGAGCTGGAAGTCCCTAGAGTTCACATCTCGTTTAAGTTACAGAATGGTTCAAGACAGACCGATTCTCCACAGATTTTGCCTCCTGCCCCCACCCCATCCCATCACCAGCAACCAATTCCTGAGTCTCCTTTCTTCCCCAAAGTTGACCTCCCAAGGCACAAATGGCTCAGGAAGGAACAATTCCTATTGTTCTTTCTCAGGTGTTCCTGGTTTTTTTAGCCCCAAGTATTGGTGTTTCCATGTTCCGGTTTGTGGACTGCTTTGAAGATATTTTAGAAAGAGAAGAGGTGTGAGAATGAGAGTAAATGTGCAGAAAATAGTCAAGGACCATGATCCAAAAAAGGAAAACACATCCTCCCACTCACTTACTCACTGAATCATTCTGTGAACTCTCATGGAATCCCCACTGCATGGCAGGCCCTGTGCTAAGAGCCTAGAAGTCCCCAGCCTGGAAGGTAGACAGCAATAAACAGCCATAGCAGTAGAGAGGGAGGGGCACCTGTCTCACCCTCAGGTTTGGCCCAGTGACGCTTTCTGGTAAGATTACTGGACTTGTGTCCTGTGAACCGGCCTCAGAAGTATGTAGTGATATCCCAAGATACCTCTGCGTCCCACAAATGGCTCCATGCCTGAACTCCCTCGTTAGTCTTCATTTCAGAATACAAGACCATCCCTTCACTGAATGCCAGAAGACTACATCATCAGCCACACCAAAACCACTCTCCTTAATTCCCTTAACAGAACTTAAGAGATTACAAAACATTTTTATGTTTATTATCTGTTGGTAGGACAGGTAGTTTTGTCCCCATTTTATACATGAGGACATTAATTAGCCTGTGGCCTCACATTTCTTTTTATTAACGTGTCAAGTTTTTATTTAAATTCTGGTTACTTAACATGTAGTGTAGTATTGGTTTCGGGAGAATTCAGTGACTCATCACTTCCATACAACCCCCAGTGCTCATCAACACAAGTGCCCTTCTTAATCCCCATCACACATCTAGCCCATCCCCTGCCCACCTCCCTCCATCAACCCCCAGTTTGTTCTCTATCATTAAGAGTCTCTTAGGGCTTGTTTCCCTCTCTCTCTCTCTCTTTTTCCTTTCTCCTATGGCCTCACATCTCTGTGATGTGAGGTGGCGTGGGACTTGAACCCAGGTCTTCTGACTCCCATCTAGTGTTCCTCAAAGCCAGCAGGACCATCACTACTTCCTGGCACCTAAGGTGAAGGTACTCTTTCCTCCCAAAAACAGATACATCATGCTTCTGATGGAGAAAATGAACTTGAAATAGAGTTAACGTCCCACCCTGCATTCTTCAAAGAGCTCCAGGGAAGGAGGCTCTGAGAGTGCTGCCGCCCTCTGATGCTCACAGCAGAGACCGCCCAGTCCTGCGGGCACCGGGAAGAGGTCAGGGTCTCAGGGAACAGCTAGTAAAAATGACTGGTGCTTACCGGTTCCTGGGTGCTTACCACGTGGCCAGCAGCGGGCAGCAGGCTTCGGCTACATCACTCAAAGTCCCCCACCTCACCTGCCGCCACCCGTACAACCACAGTCCCTCCCACTGCCATTATTTAGGCATTTCTCCCCGCCCAGAGGGAAAACCCCAGGAACAATCCCCTCATCTACATTACTATCTACTACCCACCCACAAGTTTCTATAGGAATTGCCTTGTCATCCCATGGATGCTGTGGCCTCTATTAAAACACCACTCTGCATCCCGGGATGCTGTCTCCTGGGACGGCTAACAGACTTGGGTTCCCTTAGGGTCTCACTGTAAGCCTTGCCCCCAGCTGGCCGCTGAGCCACTGAGTGTCCCACATCTCCAGATGAGAAGAGATCCTTTAGCTCATGGCTCTACTCCCTGCCTCACAGGGACTGAGAAGTTCTGGGGGCCAGGCAGGGTCGGATTCCTCATAGAACCTTCCACTGTCCTTGTATTCCCATTTTTCCCCCAGGTCCCATGCAGAGGGCTCCTCCCTTTACTTGTAGTCCAAAGCTATATAAACAAATTGGGAAAAGTTGAAAAGCGAGGCCCCACACACCAAATGAACACTGCTGGAGAACTCTGTAAAAGTGACAGCTCAGGGAGGGCGTGCGGGAGTCGGTGCCAGCCCAGAACTCTTAAAAGGCCCCCCAGAGCAACAACAGCTGTCATTCACCCAGTCCTCACATGCTTACCTAATTATCCCTCACGAGTACCCTTTGAAATGAGTACTGTTACTGCCTTCAATGTAGATAAGAAAATGGAGTTCAGAAGGTCACTTGATGAGGTCACACCCCAAGCTACAAAATGAGGAGAGATGGGCCCCATCTCTCTGACCACAGAACCTAGACTCTGAACCCTCACATTCAACACGCAGCCCCACCCCTGGCTGTTTTTGAAGCTTTGCAGATCCAGGTAGCATTTCTTGCAACTCCAGTGCTCTGCTGAGCAATGACAAAGGCGCGTGTAAGTATTGGGTAGGAGGGTGGGAGGGAGGACGAGAAGCTGTTAATTTTAGATCTGTAATTCAGACTGCTCATTAAGTGGCACAGGTGTCACCATGCCCCTTATCTTGGCCATCCACCTTCCGAAATAAAAGAGTCAGGGCCTATGATTTCCTTAGTGGGAAGATCCTTCCGTCACATACTTAAAAACCCTGGGGATGATGAGACTTTTTATAAAAGACCAAAGGAGACTCTGGCATGTGGAAGTGTCCTGTCATTTTCCCCAATTTCCCTCAAACATGTCCTCAACACCTAGTAGAAAGCAACAGGAGAACATTTCAGAAATTTGTTTTTTGAGCCTGTCATGCCTCAAGGGGACCAGACTGATAAAACTGCCAATGGGTTCTTGTCAGTCTGGGCCCCTCATTCCTGCATCTGGGTCCCACAGATGTCCCTAGCAGAGCTGACTTGTAAATTTTTCACACCTAAAACACTAAATTCCTCCTCTTCCTCACTACCTTTTTTTTTTTTTTAAGATTTTATTCATTTATTGATGGGTGGGGGGAAGGGGCAGAGGGAGAGGAACAAGCAGACTCCGCGCAGAGTACAGAGCTCAACGCAGGGCTCGAGCTCACTACTCTGAGATCACAACCTGAGACGAAATCAAGAGTCAGACGCTTAACCAACTGAGCCACCCCGGCGCCCCCCCCACTACTTTGATCAGTTCTACATAAATTGAAAATTAAGTAATTATTTCACATAGTCAAAATAAGGACACTAAAATTAGAATTCTGCCCAGCTTGTCCTATCTATAAGATTGCCCCTGCCCCAAAAGACAGCGATGATAGTAGCTCACATCCATCTGGTGTTCAATGTGTGCCAGGCGCGGTTCTCCAAGTGTGGCCTGGGAATTGGTTCGAAATGCAAATTTTCAGGCCCCACCCCAGACTTACTGAATCAGAACCCCTGAGGACAACGGAGTCCTGCAATCTGTTTTAACAAGCTTTAAATGAATGATTCTGGTGCCTTCTGAAGTTTGAGAACCCTGCCTTACTTTACTGTGTCCTCACAAACACTTTAGAAGGTACAGGAACCTTGAGCATTACTGTTCCCATTTTATAGAGAAGGAATCTAAGTCTCAAAAGTATTGAGCCATCTGTCCAGAGTAAGTAGTAACACAAGGACTGGAATGCAGGTCATTCTGCTGCCCTAAATATGTTTCCCTACCAGAGAAAAGGACGCATGACAGAGAGTCAAGGAGACAAATGGCTAGTCCCCTGGAAACCAATTAAACGCAGCTTCAGTCCAGGGCTGGGAAAGAAATTAACATCTGTGGAACAGCAGTTAAATGCCAGTCATGATACATAAATACCTCATCTCATTTAATTCTCACAAAAGCTCATGCCAGGTAAGTATCCTGAAATCAGACCAGGTAAGGTAAGCAACTGTCACAAAGCAAGGTGCAGAGTAGAATCTGAATCCCACTCAGTCTGTCTCTAAAGTCCTCCCAGCCTTCCGGGAGCGCATACACATTCAGCATATTCACACGTGTCCTCGTGGCCAGGAGACCAGAAAACCAAGGCTGAATGCATATGCAGCAGCAAATGAGATCACCCTGCTCCAGGGGTGAAAAACCACCTTGACAGCAATTGTGTGGCTTTCACAGCGTCATCAATCACCCCGTCTGCTCCTCCCTCCTTTCTTCTGCTCTCAAACACCACAGACTTTTCCCTTTCACTTTCTGAGACAGGGAAGTCAAGTTCTCACCAAACTGAACATGCTTCTGCGCTTCCTATTAATTGAGTATTCATCTAGCTTTCCACGGAAGCAAGGCCCTTAGTGGGCAAGGACGCCAGCGATGATATGAAATACCAGTTGGAACCCTAGCGATAGTCAGGGAGGATTATCATAATATAATGGATGCCTTTAATCAGCTCCACACACAGAACACATACACACCCCCGAAACTGGTGTGGAATCTACCCGGAAACTTCGAAGCTGATGGCTTAATTAACTTGCAGGCTGTGTATATCATGTCATGAAATGTCTCTAAAATCTAAGAGCACAGGAAGGTATACAACTTGGAAACTACAGTTTCCCAGCCATCATTTCATAGAGGTTTGTTTGTTTGTTTTTAAGTTCATTTATTTTTAAATAATCTCTGCACCCAGCGTGGGGCTGGAACTTACCACCCAAAGATCAAGAGTCACATGCTCTCCTAAACTCAATTAGCTAGGTGCCCTTAGAGGCTTTTTGGTTTTGTTTAAGAAAAAAAAAAGTTACTTTCCCTTTTCACTTAAATACACAGTATTTTTCCCCTTAGTTCGTAAAATCGAAGAAACATAAAATGAAAACTCTGGACGAAAATATTTGTTGGCATAAATATATAAAACATCTCCAAAACCCCCCTAGCCTAAAACCTGCACATGGCTCTCAGCTGCTTTTAGCATGGAGCCCAGGCATCCCAGACTGCTTCATCAAGCCCTTGTGATCACGTGGCTGCCCACGCTCCAGTCCCGAAGCCTGACACGCCCGGCCCCAAACTCAGTGTTCACGCTATAGGGAATACAGGGTGTTCCCAGAAGGTTCCAGGGCCCTCACACCTGTGGGTCTCTCAGCATGGAACCCCGACTCAGCCCAGGTGCCACCTCTTCAGAGAAGTGTTCCCTGACTTCTAGGGGGAATCTCCCACCACACCATGTGCTGACCCTCCTCACACTACTTCTCACCCTATTTTGTGATCACCTATTTACTTCAGTCACCTTACAAGTCGCAAGCTCCAGTGAAGGTACCTGTGGCCTAACACCGTCCACGCACGTAGTAAACACTCCAAACACCTTTGTTGAATGAACGAGTGAATGAGTAAATTAATAAATGATAAGCCCTTATGCATTTCCCCACAAGCTCCGGATAAACCAGGAGAGAGATGATTGTTCTCTCCCGACATCTTTAAGACGCTGTTTCCACTCCCAGAGGCTCCTCTAGTCCAACACGGTCAGAAGTATCTCAAGGCCCTACTCCAAAATATTATCTAGATGAGCCCATTATCATTATCTAGATATATCTAGATGAGCCTAGGGGTATCCACCGAATTCAAGCTTCTTGAGATCGGTGACAAAGCCAAAGGTAGGCCAACTCCCGGAACTGGTTCTAGTCTGAACTAATCTGGAAACTCACTTCGGTGCAGAACTTCTGAGCATAAGGCCAGTGTAAATGTGTTTTCAGCATTTGTATTTCCTATTACCAAAGCGGTTAGACAGAAAAGAAAGCCCCACCGTAACGCTCTGCTGTCCATAAGGGGCCCTGCAGCTACAACCTGGAGAGGTGCCAGGAGTCCAGAGACCGGGGTGGGCAGCCCGCGCCCCCACCCGACGCCGCGTGCGGGAAGGCCTGGGATCCTACCTGGCCGGGGAGCGGGACCGGGGCCGCACGCGCTCCGCATTCGCAGGTCTTGGACGCACCGCCGGCGGCGGGCTCCCGGCAAGAGCACGACGCCTCTCGCCAACCTGGGCCCAGACACGCCGGGCCTGCGCTCTGACCCGCCGACCCGGAAGGGCCATTTCCGGTCCGCCCTCCCCCGGAAGGGAGTGTAACGCTTGGCGGAGGACCAACCGAGGATCGTGGCGACCTGCGCGCCGCATCCACGAGTTTGTCATCTCAGGAGCTGGGGTCTTTACTGAGCAGGACTCCTCTCCAGACAACAAGGGCAGAGCCGTACCTCTGATACCCAGAGAACATTCAGGAGGAGTTACTGAGTGACATGGTTTTGGCCCCATTCCCAGGTGGGGGGTCCTCGAGCTTCGCTGTGGCCCCTGAGCACCCCTCTCAGCTCTTACTGAGCCCCTACTTGGGCATCTCTGCTATCTGCTGGAAGTCGGAACCCACTGAAAACCCACTGAGGCGGCCGTTGGGGCCAGAGGAAGGTGAGTGCCCGCGGAGGGTGGGAGGGGCTGGGGCCAGGGCTATGGGCCCCCCTCCACTTCTCAGTCTCTCCCTTTATGTCGCTGCTGCAGCGGCTCAGAGTGGAAGTTCGAGGTTCCCCCTTTTATCGCCTTTTCCTGGGACCGCCAGGTCTTCCAGCCAATTGTCTTCTGCTTTAGGGACCCATGGCTGGTGGGGTCAGAAGCAGGGCATAGGACTTGGCCTGGGCAGCTAAGACTGCCAGACCGGGGGTGTCCTTGACAGGGGCATAAGAGCCGCGTGAGGCTTGTACTGAGCTGCCTGAGGGCAGGGTGGGTGGGGAGGAGAAGCTAGTTCTGTGGAGGGTGGATCAGTTGCTCTAGGCCCAGAGGTTGGGGCACTGCCAGGTCTGCTGGGCTGCCAGCGAGAAGCTCCTTCCTGGCGGTGGTCACCGGCCAATGGTAAAGTCTCCAGGATTCTGAAAGGAAGCATGTTTGACCAGGGCCCTTTCCTGGCAGATCTGATGGTCTTTGTTGAAGGAAGTGGACACTCCCCAAGCTACACCCTCTGTTTCTTGGTGGGGCAGTCATGGCCCCAGGACCAGCTGTGGATCAAGGGGCTTGTGAGGCTCAAGGTTGTTCCCACGCAGCTCAGGGCCCTGCTAGATACAGCCCTGTTAGGGGATGCCTCCTTACTGGAGAGCACTGTCGACCTGCATGTTTCCAGCAGCCACCCACTCTCCCTTCCCTCCACCAGTACAAGGTCTACGTCCAGAACCTGGTGGAGGAGTGAATTTCTAAGTCACTGGGGAGGTCTGAGCCCTCACTCCTCATTGTATAGGTCCCTTGCCCCTCACCTTGACCAATAAACTGGTTCTTGCCATGGTCAAACAAACAAAAACACCCTCAAATATAAAGCAACATATAGATAGTACAATGGAAGACCATACTCTGATATTATCCCAAAATATGATTCGCCAAAGAGAACCATTGTAAGAGTGTTTTAGAGGTTGATAGACAGTGAGCCTGCAAGACAAATCCAGTTCACAGATGACCACTTCCAATATATTTTTTTAATATTTCTAATTGTTGCCACAAAATAAAAATCAGGAGGTTCATGTAGCTGAAATATTTTCATGGATCTTTCAAGGTGGCAGAGAAGTACATAGACTATCACAAAGTAGCATGAAAAGTACTATGATTTATAGGTTTTCAGGAAAAATCCAAAGATCTGCCAACTCATTAGCAAAGATTAGCTGAAGCTGAGTGGTGTCAGTTGCTTTCATGTAGGGTGTGTTCTCAAGGTAGTCACAGTCCCTACCTGACCCATTTCTAAAACCAGTCTGGCCCCCTTATGCGTTTGAGTTTGCAGTCTTTGATGTCTGTCCTTACAAAATGCTTCTGAAATATTATGACTGTTATGAGCACTGCCTACAGTCTTCCATTATATCCATGTCAGTGTATACAACTCTACCTATTTATTCCACTGTATGACTACATTATGGTACATAGAACCAGTCCTTTCCTGCTGGATATTTCGGTTAGCTCCACTTATCTTCAGTTACAAAGAGCAGAACAGTAAATACCCTTGTTTATATCTTTGCATATTTTGTAGGCATTTCTCTTGACTAAAATTCTTTTTTTTTTTTTAAAGATTTTTTATTTATTTATTCGACAGAGATAGAGACAGCCAGCGAGAGAGGGAACACAAGCAGAGGGAGTGGGAGAGGAAGAAGCAGGCTCATAGCAGAAGAGCCTGATGTGGGGCTCGATCCCAGAACGCCGGGATCACGCCCTGAGCCGAAGGCAGACGCTTAACCGCTGTGCCACCCAGGCGCCCCTCTCTTGACTAAAATTCTAAATGGGAAATTACTGAGTAAAAGGAACACACATTTAAAATTTCAATAGATAATGCCGAAATGGTGAATCTGGTTTAGAATCTAAGCCTCTTTTAGTCCCAAGCAAGAGACAAGGAGTGGTTGAGTTTGGAGAGTGGCATCAAGAGATGAACTGTCCACCATACTCCATACCCCAATACTCCTATTTTACCCCTAGCTAATGGCTACAAAGATAATATTGGAAATTTGCAATGGAGAACTAGACCTAGCAGGATACATCTATTTTAGAATTCTAGCTGAAAAGTTAATTCAGTCATAAATTGGGCATGAAAAAAAAATGAGGTAAAAAGTCTGGTTATACTTTTGAGATTCTTCATTTGTTATTAAAAACCAAAGGACTTTTTATCCAAACGTATTGACTAGTTTTTAGTTTTTTGGCATTTCTCATTATTTTATCTAAAAGGGAAGTGCCGCCTGTACTCCCCCCTTTTGTGTTTCAGGCTTACTTCCCTTTCTGTTTCTAATAGATTAACCTAATGTTACTGTGTGAAGACTGCTTATGTTTCCAAGATTTGGGCTCTCCTGAGTGGAAGTAAAGATAAAAATTTGCAATCAGAAGTGTAATAAAGTATTAATTAGATTATCCTCTTTTTTATGAAAAATGCAGCAAATGGGATGACTTGATGGCTAACAGTGCAGACTCCCTGGACATAATGCCTGAGTTCCCTAAACACTGGCTGGGGCAAAGCATAACCCTCTCTACACCTCTGCTTCCTCATCCATTAAGATGGGAGTAATAATAGGGTTATAGTTCCTTGCGCAGAATATGGCACAAAATAATGTTAATTGTTATTATTTATCCCAACATAATAGCCAACTCCACCCCCTCTTAAAGTTCTACAGGGTGCTGCAGTGCCCAAGACCAAATTAGCCTCTGGGCAGCTGCCCTGTGCATTGACAGTCATGTCATGGCCAAATCGGAATGAATAACTCCAGGAAAATAAACCAGGAGTTGGGCTCAGTTTTAAACTATACTTGAGATGCAACATGATAGATAATAAGAGGCCTGGTAAGAGAATAATAGCTGACCTTTACTGAGTACTTACTCTCTGTCACACTCTTTGAAGCATTTTATGAGCATTTTCTCCCTATATGCTCACAATAAGCCTATGCAGTAAGCACTGTTATTACCATCCCCGTTTTCCAGATGAGGAAACCAAGTACAGAGTGTTTAATCAACTTGCTCAAGGTCACAGTCTTATTGAATATGATGGCACAGACCTTCTGACTCCAGAGTTTATGGTCATCAGAAACAATTGCAGGACAAAGTAAATCACAGCTAGGACAAAAAGAGGAATTCAGATACTGTCAACTGGTATCTTTCAAGCAACTTGCATGCAGCAGACACTGTTCTAAGTGCTACCAGCACATATTAGGAAGTTTATTCCTTGTGGCAAGCTTGAGAAGTACATATTACTGATAGCACTTTTATGGATAGGCGTAAGTTGTTGAGTACCCAGGGTCACAGAACTGTTAGTGATAGAGGTGAGTTTCCAGAGCATTCCCAAGCTTTCTCCCTAGGAATGCAGTAAGAATTCCAAACACAAGTGAGTCATCCTCATCACTCAGCAAATATTTATTAAGCACTTACCGGTGTTAGGCACAAATGAACAATACAGGGATGGTTCCTGCACCATGAAACAGAGATTATGTGGAGGAGAGATACAATTTATAAGGCCGAATGAGTAAATAACATAATATTATATAATTAATATATAATTAGCACCATTACAGGGCCCAAGAAATGTCTAATTGATTTGACAAATGTTTATAGTAAGTTATAGGAAAATAATTCTAATTCTTTAAAAAAAAAAAAAAAAGAGGAAGGCATTTACTTCTCATGTATTTCATGTCCTAGAAGACCTACCTATTAAGAGACATCTAGGACTAATCAGGGTATTTAGGGAATTACTGAGTTTTGCAACTTTCCCACCTGTGATCAAAAGTATAAGATTGTGGTTACCCAATAGCCTATGCAAACTGTCAGCTTTTGTACAGACTTGCCCTGAGTTTAATAAGAATTAAGGTTGCATCCTGCTCATGGTTGTGAATCAAAACATTTACTGATTTCATCAGAAAGGAAACAGTAAAGGAAGAGAAGGAAGACCGGTTAGGAGTGAAGTGATCGCAGCCCTTTTGTTCTGTAAGGCACAGTATCTGGTGTGGATTAACATCTATGGACAGCAGTTTCGGAGCTTTGTAATTTGTTTTTCTTTGTAATGGCTGTCTTATCAATGGTAATGCATAGGGTATTAGTGTTATAGGATTTAACTCCCCCTTTTGTAAATGTTTTAGTAAATCTATAGTGATTTAAGCTATCTTCATTATCTTTGAAAATTTTACACCAGTAACATGTTCATTGTAGAAAAATTAGAAAAACATGTGAGCAAAGTGAAAAAAATTAAATGAAATCAACTAATAAGTCCAGAGGCCAGAAATAACTGTTGCTGACATTTTGGCCTACATTCTTCTAGTCTCAATATTATATATCTTTGTATTATTATTAAATAACTTGGGCTCATACAGCTTTTAAGTTTCTGTATTCAGTTAATTATGAATGTCCTTCATGTCATTAAATGTATATCTCCACTATCATTTTTGATAGTTGTATAGTATTTGTGTGTGTGTGTGTGTGTGTGTATCGCTGTTTATTTACCCACTCTGTTGTTGAACATTAAGAATGTTTTTAACATTTCACTATTACAAGTAATTATATGAGGAACATGGTTGGGTATATATCTATTACATTAGTATAAATTTCTAAAAGTAGTATTTCAGGGTCAAAGGGCGGGGATGTATTTGTAAGGTTTTGAATATATAGTTTTTAGTGGTTTCCTTTTTTTTTAACTTTTTATTTTGAAATAATTATAAACACAAGAAGTTGCAAAAATGGTACAAAGAAGTCCCTTACATCCTGTAACCAGCTTCCCCCAAAGGAATCTTATATATATTACAGTATAAACACTAGGAAGTTGACATTCGCATAATCCAATAAGGTACTAGACTTTACTTGGATTTGACCAGCTGAATTATTTTTTAAACTGAATTATTTTTTTAACATTAATAGAATGGTAGGATGCATTCTTCCTTTCCTGCTTTCTCTCCTCACACAACTGCCTTTAGAATTCCTTTCTAATCTTGTAGAGGAAAGAATAAAACTATGTTTAGTAGATTATTGTCTTCTGTTGAAAATGAAGAGGAAGAAACCCAAGTGAGAGTCCCTCACAGATGCACAGGTGGTGAAGCACCATTTATGGCACAGAAGATGGTAGGGTCCTGCCCTTCTTCAGGTTCTTCACGGTTATTGTAATTCATTTATGCTAAACTAGAACAGAGTTTCTCAAAGCCTGGGGTACCCCCAACAAAATAGTTATCACAGACTCACACAGTAAGAAAGTTACCGCTTTTCCTTCCCTCCTCTGATTACAGCAAGGAGAAAGCCTCAGTACATGTCTATGGCGAACAGCATAAAGAAAGGATGCAAATGACTGAAGTTACAGATACACTGCATTAGAGCATTTTGGTCCATAAAGAACTGACCAACTACATGATCTGGTATGTTTTTCTTTGGGTTTAGTTTGGATTAGAGAAGATGGCTCTTGGTTCTCTTATGGGATCTGCTTGCAAAAAAGAAGAAACATAAGAAGAATCCTACATCTATTAAGCATTTATTGTATGCATCATTTCATTGACTCCTCAGAACAAATCAACGAAATAGGTCCTATTAGTGACCTCATTTTATACATAAGGAATTCAAGGAACAGAGGAATGTAGTAATTTGCCCAGGTTTTCCATCTAGTGACTGGCAGAGCTGAGATTCAAACCAGGTCTATTGGACTTTAAAACCATGCATCTGAGTGCTGGTTTCTCATTAAACTTAAGGACCACAAGTCATTTCTAGAAAATGTGGGATGGAGTTATCCTTGCTAGGAGTTTGGGTCACTTTACTGTGGGTCTAGTGATTGCATACCAATACCCTAAAGTACACTCTTCACCTACAGAGATCTTCCTGATTGGAGAGGAAATTTCACAGTGAACTTCATTTTGGGCCTACATCTTTCAAAGAAGGAAAGAATGTCTCATAGCCATGCAACCCTGCCATTCCCCTTTCCTTCATTTTTCCACTATTGGAAAGCTTTCCACTTTCCTCCAGTCATTCCTCTCCCTGAATAGTTCAAAGGTTTCCCAGTATCATTAGAAAACCAAATCAGAGAGGCAAATTTGGCATCAGAGAAACATTAAAGTGAAGTTTCATTTAAATATTTAAAACATTTCCAAATTTATACTAGGTGCTAAGGAAAGAGAGCAAAGAAGTACAAAACTTAGCCTTTGCCAACAAGAGTCCGTCCAGTAACAGTCAAGAAAGTCTTCATGACCCCTTCCGTTACAATGCTTTAGATTTCCAATTACTTGAACTCCTTTGGTGGATTTACAGATTGCTTTACAAATGATTAGCTTTAGGGCAAAGATCCTGAGACCACCAAAGAGTTAAGAGCCAGTCAAATAAAAATAGCACAATTCTAAAAGTATAATTCCAAAAAATAAGTAAATTTGATTGACAAAAAATTGCACACTTGTTTTGTGGCCCAATTTTAAATTTGAAAGAAACTACCTTAGCCTAAAACAAAGGCTTGCTTCCTTGCTTGCTTGCTTGCTTCCTTGCTTGCTTGCTCGAAGGTAATTTATGTGAGAGCAAGGGTTAGGGATGGAGGAATGATACAGAGAATGAGGAAGAGACAATACAAGGGTACATTACTGCTTTAGCCACCCAATAGTTGAATGGTACTCTTCCCACAGAACTGTATGAAGAACCATATGAAATCTCAGGACTGCCTACTCCAAAAGATGAAAGGAGGAAGTGTTTATTCACAGATTTCCCATTAGTTAAGAATCCACATTTCTGGATCACGCACATGGGAGTGTGGAGCAAGCCCATGGTTATCCCATATTACGACATCAGAGAAGCTGTAGGGCAGGAGGCAAGAGATACATGGCAGGGTCCTGGGGAAAGATACCACCACGTAGCATACACCTGAATCTGGCAAGATTTCTTTCTAAGAAATTTAGCCTGGGAGATGAGGCTAAGAACATTCAAAGTGGCACCCAGTAGTAAACCAAGGTCCAAGGTAAAACCATTATCAACAGTTGGCGGGGGGTGGGGGGGCGGCGGTAGGCACCTGGCTGGCTCAGTCCACAGAGCATAGGACTCTTGATCTCAGGGTTGTGAGCTCAAGTCCCACATTGGGCATGGGGCCTACTCAAAAAACAAAAACAAAAAACAGTTTGGTGTACATAGGTCTAGACACAGTTTTTTAAGAACATCATTCATTCATTAGTAAACTATTCAAAAACATTTATTAAGCATCAACCACATGCCAGTCACTGTGTTAGGTTTAAGGGAAAAGAGAAGTGATAAGACACATAAGTGCCTTGCTTTTCTTGGAGCTTGTCTGTTTGGGGAATCAGGCACTAAATCATTATAACATAATTACTGAATTATGGTTGTGATAACTGCTATGAAGGACAAGCGTAGGATGATACACTTCTTAATCATGAGAGCCAAGGAAGGCTTCCTTGAGGAAGTGGCATTTAAACTAAAATCTGCAGAAGAGGGAGTAAAAAAAGCAAAGGGTGGGGGAGAGTAACTAGGAAGAGAGGAGGAAGAAGAGTGTAACTAGAAAATGTTGCAGACAGAAAGAACATGAACAAATACCTTCCGGTGGAGAAACAAACTGTCCTGACTCAAGAGAGAAAGCCAGTGTGACTGGTGTGGGTGGGTGAAGGGGAAATGTGCAGGAAGTTGAGGCAGGAGAGGTAGGCGGGAGCCAGATTATGTTGGGCCTTGTAAGTCAGAAAAGGGATTTGGATTTTATCTAAGATCAATGGGAACCTACTGAAAAGTTGTGAAAAGGGGAACAATATGATCAGATTTAGGGATTTTGTTTTGTTTTGTTTTACATGAATGGAGATATACTTGTAAATACACACACCAGAAACTCATAAATATCACACAGGTATTGAAAAAGTACAGTCTGCAATCATTATGTTCCATTGATGGAGTGGGAGCAGTGGAGGTGGTGGCCTGAGCCTGGAGTCTGGGAAGGCATGCATAGTTCACCTTTTTGTTTATGCTTGAGGACTACTTGTTCATCTGATTTGACGCCAAGGTAGCATTTGGGTAAGCCAGGATGAAATCCCCATTTAAAACTCCCCCCTTTGTTCAAAAGCTTCAAAAGTTTCTACCAAGACTAACCTCATATGTGGGTGGTGTTGGGGACCACCTACAGGGTGTGAATTAAGAGGTGCTAAAAGACCATGCCTGCTCAGCGTAAACTTTCTCGGTCTTTCACGAATGCCTAAGATTCTCCCGTCACATTTCTCTTCTGCTGAATCTTCAATTGCCAGATATGTAGCACAGAGCAGCCTACTGGATCTACGCTGCCTTTCTGGAATGGAACTGGGCTTTTGAGTTTTGTCAGGGATGAGAGGGTTTGAAGCTTTTTGAGACTGCTGGCCAAGCAATGGCATGGAGGTGTGAGACTGGGCAGTTTAAATCGTTTTGTTTTAGGTTGGCTCGGAGATCAACTGGTGTGTACATAGGGACATATGTATACATGTGTATGGGTTTATACAATAAAGATATATGGGTATATTTATGGCATGTATATGACTTTATAATGTGGGAAGCAATAATGGGAAGGAACACAGGCCCTGGGACTGGGCCAACCTGGGTTCAGATCAGAAGCTTTGTAATCCTAGGAAAGTTAATGGCATCTACCTTGTTGGGTGGTTGGGAGGGTTTAATGAGATAATCTGTTTAAAGTCTTAGCACTGGTCCATGGCATATAGCATGTGCTTTATAAATGTTACTCTTAAGGTTATGTGTGTGTTTGTCTTTATGCAAGTATGTGTGTGCGTCTGCATGTGGTACAGATTTGGGCATCTAAGGCAGATAGAGTGTGTTTAAGAACAAGAGAGGGAAGGAGGAAGAATGTTGCTCACCCCTGCGGCAGGAGTTCTGGCACTGGAGCAGACCTTTCTAGAGGGTGAGGGGACTGCAGGGCAGCTCACAGAGGAGAGGGCTCAGCTTTACCAACTGGGAAAAAGAGTAAGGGACAACAAAGGGCCTCAGACTACAGGAGGCTTCGTGATGAGTATAGAATTTATAAAAGTGGAAATTAATTGAAGGAGACAGGCAACAGAGTGGATTTGATGTTGTTGAAGCCCCAAAAACTCTTCATAAAAGAGATTTTTTAAAAAAAGAAGAGTTAAAAATCGTTTCTGAAATTGATATGTAGTCAAATCAGATCTCTGTGCTCAGAGGACAGATGACTTCATCTGCTCATATCCTAAAGCTCTCCCCTGTTGTCCCCTGTTGTGAGCTCCATGCATCTTTGCTTTTTCAGAAATAACATGGAAGAACTTTGTAAAACATGTACTCCACCACCATCTGTTCTTGGGCCTCTTGGTCCCTTCTTAAGATTTTCCCATGGAGTTGTAGCTAAGTACTTTCTGCATCATAAGAAGTTGTCATCCTTGGGGCACCTGGGTGGCACAGCAGTTAAGCGTCTGCCTTCGGCTCAGGGCGTGATCCCGGCGTTATGGGATCGAGCCCCACATCAGGCTCCTCCACTATAAGCCTGCTTCTTCCTCTCCCACTCCCCCTGCTTGTGTTCCCTCTCTCGCTGGCTGTCTCTATCTCTGTCGAATAAAATAAAAATAAAATCTTTAAAAAAAAAAAAAAGAAGTTGTCATCCTTAAGTTGAGAGAGGAGATACAATAAAACAAAAAAACAAAACCAAAAAACCCCACCAGTTTCTAGTCCCAGTTTTGCCCCTAACTTACTGAACAACTTCAGGGAATATCTTGATCTCTCTGGGCACAGTTGCCTCATCTGCAAAAGAAGTTGATTGGTCAGCTTGGGTTATTATCTTTTGACTTCCTGCCATCCTGATGATGAGGTTTACCTCCCTTCAACCATCTCTCCTCCCCTTAAAGCTATATCACCCTAGGACACAGTAGTACAGAGCACAGAACACCTGTCTGTTGCTCTCTGTGGCTCCTGCAGTGAATTATTTGACCTCCCTGTGTCTCAGTTTCCTCCTTTGCAAATGAGGGTAAAGAAGAGTGTAGCGTATTACCAGCTTGCTAAAAGGATTAAATGAGTTATAGGTAAAGTAGAACAGTGCTTAGCACAGATAAGGGCTACTCTGGGGTTAAGTAATATTATCATGTTTACTTTATTGAATACCTATGTGACTTTACATGAAATGTATTATGGATAAATCAAGACATAAAAGTGTATTATTTGGCGCTATGAAAAGATTCCAGTAGGCGCTGGGCAGGGAAAGAGGCTGGAACCATTCCTTTTTCAAAGCCCTTCCGTGCTTTGATTTTTCAAAGATGTACATGAACAACCATGATACAACTTTTTTTTCAATTTGAAGAGATTGAGCAAAAAGATCACTAATCTACAAATTAGTCTCAAATCTACAAATTCAAGGATTGACTATGCTTTTTAAGGAGTACTTTTTAGGTGGCTGACTAATCTTTGTTACAGCTACCGTTAATATGTTTGACCTTTTCAGCAAATCCTTATAAAGTTTTAAAATAAACACAGTCACCTTGGCATGTTTATAACTGAGCATGTTTCAACTTCTGGGAAAGGAGACAAAATGAGAAAAGTGAAAATATAAACTGTAAATATTTAGCCTTAGGGGCCGGCTTATATTTTGTCCCTTACAATCTTTTCCCAGAAATCGACTCAGTTACATGAAGGAGAGATCAGTAGCAGAGAGTGAACTCAGCGGAGCGCGCCGCTGACTGCCAGGCAGTGAAAGCGTTAACAGGGCTGAGTAAGGCGATCCTTGAAATGAGTAAGACTCCGAGTTGTTAAAGTTTTCAAAGCGCGGCAGCGGCTCTTGGGGAAAAGGAAGCGAGTTGGAGGGAGCCTGGCCAAGCAGAGGATCGTGCTGAGCTGAACTCAGCTGGGGTTACGAGCTCAAGGTTAGTGGCCCCCCGCACATGTGCCCAGAGCTAAGGTCTTCGGAGAGTTGTCTCAGGAGGGCAAGGCGCCATCTCTCATCCCAGTGTGTCGCGTCTGCTTTGCTTACTGGCCGGGCCGCCCGCCCTCCCTCCGGCCAAACCTCCGGGGCTGCTGTGCACAATTTTGGCACTTGTGAGGGACAGGTGACCTCTTCCCGGGAGACTTCTCCCAACTGGAGACTTCTTTTCAGACATCTAAAAGGAAACTGTTTCTGGACTAAGGATGTTTTCAGACCACATGCGCGCGCGCGCACACACACACACACACACACACACACACACGGACATACACACACACACACACACACCTGTATACACTGCTCCATCTTGCTTTTTGCAGGTTGTGACCACAATCCAGAATTCCTATCTGCTTCAGGTGAAACTGAGAACACTTGTCAAAGTAACTAAACAGGCTGTGTGACTTCATCTTGTGGGAGGAATATTGTCTCTGAGGCTAGAATAATCAGGGAAGAAAAGGAAGGAGGGAGGGAAGGAGGAAAAAAGGAAGAAAGGGAAGGAGAGAGGGAGGGAGGGAAGGAGAGAAGGAGGGGGGAAAAAGCTTCCAAGCATCCTGGCCTGTAGTTAAAGCAAACAATTTTTGAAAATGGGTTTCTCATAGAAATTTTTCTTGTACATTGCTAGAACAAAATAATGGGGGAGGATTTATAGTGAAGGAAATAATTCTACATCTGCATGAGGTTCAGATAAACGTATCCATGTAAATTTGGCTGCTTGTGCTGCAGATAACAGATAAACCTAGGGGGAGAAGGACTAGATCGCTTCACAGAAATTGCATTCTGAGGGGGCCTCGATTTGAGAACTGAAACCGGTTGTCTGGAGGGGAGAAGGAGCCCCTTGAGCCCGAGCTGGGAGAGAGGAGTGCGTATGCCACTTCAAAGGGCCATTTTCATCTCTTTGCTCTTGCTTGCACGCAGAGGAGCAATGAGTAAGTCGTCAGTCACCGTGCTGAACGCTCCCTCCAATCTTCCAGCAGGCAGGAGTTGAGCCTTCTACCTGCTAGCACTGAATCAGAATGAGTCATTTGAAACTTGGGTGCTGGAATAAAGTACTTGCAAACTGCCTTATGAGACACTGCCTCCCTGTAGGTGGGATATACCTCTCAGAGCAGTCACATTTTTTTCCTCTCTTCCTTTCTCATTCAAACAGGCAAGAATTCTGACCGCTCCCAAGAGACTGGATTTGCCTCCTTGGCTCAGCTCACCCTACAATGCGGACTTTGCCCCTCCAGGTCAGGACTGGAGTTTTAAAATAAAATGGATGATTTGACGTTACTTGATCTTCTGGAGTGCCCCGTGTGCTTTGAAAAGCTCGATGTCACAGCCAAAGTCCTCCCTTGCCAGCACACCTTCTGCAAACCATGTCTCCAGAGGATTTTCAAGGCCCACAAGGAGCTGAGGTGCCCCGAATGCAGGACCCTGGTGTTTTGCAGCATCGAGGCACTGCCGGCCAACCTGCTGCTCGTGCGTCTTCTAGATGGTGTGCGCTCAGGGCAGAGCTCGGGAAGAGGGGGCTCCTTCCGCAGGCCTGGCGTGCTGACCCCGCAGGACAGCAGGAAAAGCAGGACTAACCCTAGAGGTCTGCAGTCCAGCCCTTTCCGGCTGGTGCCTAATATCAGAATCCACATGGATGGGGTAAGAACGATCTTATTTGTTCATATCATGTCCATTTAGAGGTTGGATTTGTGTATACCAGCAGCTAGGGATTATCTTCCTGTCGTTAGGTTTCAAAGAGTGCTGCCACTGATTCCCCAGAGATACGTTTCTGTGGGCAATGATCTTTTTACTGAAACCTGGTGGAATCCTGAGCCTATCTCATCCATCCAGGAATTCTTAGAATTGTTAAAGTCTCCTAGGCTCCCCCTGCTTCTTGTCTAGAAGGTGGTAGCACAAAGAAAGCCTTCGTGATTATTTTTCCTCTTTCACTTCTGCTGTTTGAGTCCAAACCAGTGCATGGGAAATGCACGGAGGATGGGGAAAAAGAGAGAAGATAAATCCAGCTGCCTTTTCCTTTTGAGATCTTTGAGAAGTTAAATGTCAGGTTTTGTTTTAATTTTACCCCACTCTATCTTCCCACCCCCAGTCCAAAAACGTTAGTATGACAGTGCTCATTCATTATCCATTTGAAGCTATCAAGATGCTTGAACGCCTGAAGACTGTGCAGGAGGAAAGCGTATCTGTGGGTGGACTGCTTGATAGGAAGGCTGGGCTGTGAGGCACAACACATGTGTACAGGAGCCCTGCAGATGTCTTACTTTACTAAATGAATCAAATGTACATGAAATGCTCCTCAGCGGCTGCCATGACCACAAGGGCCCAGGAGTGGCGCACAGGAGAGCATAGTCATGGTTTTGGTGTTTGGATAATGCGAATCACTCTGTCCAGCCATGCGAATGGATCCTGACGACTTTATCTGACCTGGCTGCGAGCCTTTTGTGGGAAGCTTGTTAAGGGCACATCTCAAGAGGAGGACGCAGTCCTCGTGAGTCCAGCAGGATTATGTGCACTGTCACCCCAGGAGTCACTGTGTCAGAGTAGACACAGAAAGCTGTGACTCGGGTCGCTGGCATACTTAGAAAGTCAAGGCTGCGTTGTGTGAAGTCTTACCTAAAGCTGACCGCTTTAAAGCTAACAGCAGAGTCCCCCAACTCTGTTGTGAAGAATAACAGTGGGTGGGAGGGTCTTCTGTCGATCCTTCCCGCATCGGAGAATAGGCTTATGATGTGCATTCAGGACACTCGTCTGAAATGTTCCTTTCAGCGGCTCACCCCTCCTTCTGTTCGGTGCATCTCCAAGCTGCCCATGCAGGAGGGGAATGTGGAAACGGTGGAAAATGAGAGTGGAATAAGCGGGCATTGGTGTGATTTCTTCATTGTAGACTTTTTATTGCCATTGTGCTCATATGTGTGACCACATTCCAGAAAAGGGCTTGGCACCCTTCTTTCAGGCTTCCTGTTAGCCCAAGGTCTAGTCATCAATCAGAATCCACAGGCCTGAAAGGGCAGGGTGGGGGTAGGGCAGCAAACTTCTCCCAAGAGCCTTGTTTGAAGAGAATAGGGCTCTATCTGAGGCCAGCAAATCCTCCTCTGAGTCTCTAAGACCCAGCAACCCCCCCCTCCCCCACCCAGCAAAGTCCGACTGGCCTCCGGTGGAGTTATCTTCCCTCACTAAGAAAGTGTAGCCAGACTGGGAGGAGGCAAGTGTCTAACATCTTCAAATATTTTTGTTCAGGTTTTTACCTTTTTTAATGTGGCTGTGTTAAGAAAAGGTAGCAACGAATGTACCCACGGCTACCAAGTTTTTGAACTGTAGGAGATTCCAGGCCCCTCCTGGCATAGGGAGCTGTGGGACTGAGAGGTGGTGATATGTAAGAGACAGCCGGTAAGATACTGCATGTCCCTGGAACTCTTTCACAAGGACTTGTAACCTCAGACAAAGGCGCCAGTGACAGGGTCGTGCCCATCCTCCAGGCCGCACTGGACCGAGTCCTTGGCGGGAGGCTGCCGCACAGAAGCAGGCTGTGAAAGGGTACTGCTTGCCGGCAGGCCCTGCCATAGTGAAGATACTCCACAAGAGAGCCGAGCTGGCAGCCTCCCCCAACCAGCCCCACTCTCTTCCTTTTCTGAGCCATCCTTACTTGAAATGGCTCATCTCATCCCTTTTGCCTCTCTCAGCGGGGCTGTGAACAAACCTGTTCCTGGCTGTAAATCTGGCTGTCATTGTGCAGCCTGTCTCTGCTTCCAGGAGTGGAGCTATCTTTCCCGCAGGGCACAGCAGGCAGGCACCCCTCAGTTAAGAGAGCTGAGTATTGTCTGGGATGCCACACTGTCCTGAGAGTCCGAGGAGGCACTTACATCCTCAGTCAGATCCTCACCAAGTCACTTGCCTTCCCTGCCTCCTCAGTTTACCCAATTTCGTCAACAGTTAATAATAGTTACTACCCGCCTTCCTCCAGGATAGTGTGCCGATTATCTTCGCAACACACTCTTAGTGCCTTAGAAGACACAGGCCCTGTAAATGCAGAGCATGGTCGTTATCCTGAATTTAAACCTGCTATATGACTTTGGACAAGCCACTTAAGTTTGCTGGGTCTCAATTTAAAATTCTATAAAATCGGAAAATATATTGTAAAAACAGAGAGCCATTGTGAGGCTTAACTAATTAGTGTTTACATAGCACTTTGAGATCCTTAGATGAAAGGCATTTGGAAGATCATTATCATAGCAAACATTACTATTGACTGTTGATTGTGCCCTGCCGTGCATGAGGAATTCCACAAAACACAGAAGGAGTGATAGCCCTTGCAGGAGAGTGTAATAGGTATCATTATTGAACTTGAGTCTGGGATGAGTCCAGCCCAGGATAATACTAAGTATAAAGTACTCCCGAAGAGGGCATAAATCACCTGTTGTCGCAGGGTACCATTTTGTAAAACACCTCTTCCAAGGGCCACGATGTTAACCTGACCGTCTAAAAGAGTTCGCCTAACTTCCTGTCTGTGAGTCCATGCAGCCCAAAGTCTATTCTGCTCACCTAGGCTCATCTAAAAAACGAGCTCATCGGGATTTTTTGTTGCCTCAAAGAGGCCGACTGCTTCTCGTGCCAGCCAGTATGCCAGGTGGGACCAATAGTCACACTTCATGGTGCCAGCCCAAGAGAGAAAAAACAGTCCATTGTGCCTACCTGTCTAAAACCCTCCCAAGCCTGTTGGGTAAAAAGATAACTTGAGAAATGGCTGTAGGTTTCTACAGCGTGCAATTATTTCAAACCAACAGGTGAGATCAGCAGACTCTTGGATAGCCCCTGGCAGTGCAAACCCCACCAGTTCTTACTGCTTCCCTCACCGCAGTCAGGCCAAAGGAACTTTGCAGGCCTTCAAGAAGATTACAGCCTCCTGAATAGTCGATCTGTCTTCCTCCTCACTGTGTGAATTTTTAGAAATATTTCTGAATTAAGACAGGCAGGAAAGCAGTGAAGCTTGCAAGCTTAGGTTTGAAAAATATAAGAATTCAAATCCTGCTACTGCCGCTCAGCAGTTGTATCCTTGGGGTGAGTCCCTTAAACCCCGGGGCCTCAATTCCCCATCCGTGAATTGAAGAGAATAGTAGTGCCTACTTCATAGGGTTGTTGGCAGAAATAAATGAGGTGATATATGTCAATTAGCTCTTAGCACGGGGACTGGCTCATACTCGGTAAATGTTAGCTGGTTTTGTTATTGAAGTGACTTCAGTACTTTTCACTCGAAATTGCACACCCTCTTTCACCCGCTTGTTAATGGAGTGTCATCCCAAGATGGTCCCTGGTACCCTGATTTCTGGCCTGTTTGATTTTTCTCCACATGATCCATGGCTGTGACTGAGATGTGTGATTCTTCCCAGCTTGCACTGGCTTGGCAGCCCACCTCCGAGATCCTTACAGAGCTAGGAGCTGATTCCAGGAGAAAACTTGCTAGCAACCTTCACTTCCCCAAATAACAAGCTCAAACGAACACCTCATGTAGGTTAAGAACCTTCCACTCCCAGCGTCTCTGATTCTTCTTTCACTTCTCTAGTTTTCCTTTCTCCTGCCTCTCTATCCCTAACACAAATGTCTCTGCCCCAGGTCTTGCAAGGCTGGACTTTCTCCCTTCTTTGTTACCCATCATGCCAACCACACACATTTCTATCTCACTTCCCCAACTCAGCAAGAACACACCTGCCACCTCCAGCACACAGACCAGGTGGCTGTGTCCTAGAAACGTCTTCAGCTGGTGTTGCAAGCACCTGAGGGGGGGAAATCAGGTCAGAAAAGACACGAGGGAATTGAGGCTGAGTAGAAACCAGAAGGTATCCAGCTCCTTTTCTGGGTCTCAGCTGCTGTGACCTGTGACACGGACAGTGGTTTCTGCAAAATTTGCAAGGGGACTAAAACTATCCCAAACCCCTGAAAACAGCAAGCATGTGTCACCTGGGTCAACAAGGACTGCATGTGACAGGTGGAGGAAAACATAAAGGAGGAGCTGAGGTGGAGAAGTCAGGAGACCCAGATGGTTCTCCACCTTCACACACATTTGCAAATCTTTTTCAAAACCATATGGCACCAAATTGGCTCTGCCCCCAACCTCTCTTTATGTACATCTTCCCTCGTGACAGTCCCTTCCCTTTTATTACTTACCGTAATGTTAAGGATATGTCATCAGATGGAGCTGGGTTTGTGCTGGGATTCAATGATTTGCCTTAGGCAGGTCACTTAACCTCTCTTACCCCCAGTTTCCATATTTGTATAATGGAGATAATAATGGTGTGCATCTATCATGAGGCTGTTGTAAGATTAAAATGAGATAATGTATGTAAAAAGCTGAGTACAAATGCTTGGCACATCACAGATGCTGATAAATGTTAGCCACAGAAAATAACAAAACAGTAACAGTAGAGGAGAGAGTCTGCTGGCATGGGATTTGGAGTTCTTCGCACCCACACGTAACCATGCAGAGACTTCCATTTTAAAATGAAGCAAAGGGGATAGCGAAAGGAAAGGGAGTTTTAAAAAGACAAGACTATAGTGATGGAAAATAATGCTTCTGAGTGGTTGCCAGAGATTATGGTGTGTGAGAGGATGTGACTAGAAAGGGTCACGAGGGAGTTTTCTTGAATGAGGGAACTGTTCTGTACCCTGACAGTGGTGGCAGTTATAGGAGTCCAGATAGCTGTTAAAATTCACAGGCATATATACCAGGAGGAAAAAAAAAGTCTTTTTTAGCATCTGATGATGTTTAAAATATTTTTTTAAACGGAAAGGGAGCTCTCGTACACTTCTTACAGTCTCTGCCTGATTTCACCTAGCCCGGTCTGATTTCCGCTCATCTCCTCGTGTATCGGGTCAGTGCTGTTTTTGAGGAGGACTTTGCCATCATTCGAGTGGCCTGGGTAACTCCTGCAGGTGGCTCCTGTCTGTTCTAGCGAGCCATCCTGTTACCCCTTTCAGTTTTCTCATCAGTTAAAGCTGTCTGGCCACAGTGTTGGACAAACACAGCAGCTCCACCCCAAAGGGCTGGCCAAGGCGGAGGGGTGGGGCCGCGGGCTCTCCTGATGCAACCTCCATTAGCCACCCTGCGGGCTCGGGGCAGGTCACCTAAGGGATTAGCCAACACATATTTTTGTGTTGTTTTCCTTTCCTCTTAGGAAAGGTTGCCTGCCCACACGTCTCTACGTAGGATAAAGAGAGATTATGAGAGCGGGAGGGAGAGCGCTTATTCAGCTGTTCTGCTCACAAAAAGCATCCTCATCTCTCCCATTGCAGATGCCACTACATAGCTTTGGGCTGACCTGGGCCCGACGCAAATACAGCTCTCCTCATCTTCCTTGTCTTCTCCCTTTCTTTCTCATTTTTAAAAAAATCATGCATATATATATATATTAGAGCGGTCTTTCACAAGGCATATTCTACAAGCTATGGATGGATGTTCCTTAAAGCTCCAGGGTCAAACAAACCCAAGCTTCAAACAGAGCTAAACAGGGGTAACTGGGTTGCTCAGTCGGCTAAGCGTCTGCCTTCGGCCCAGGTCATGATCCCAGAGTCCTGGGATGGAGCCCCACATCAGGCTCCTTGGTCAGGTGGGGAGTCTGCTTCTCCCTCTCCTGCTGCCCCTCCCCCCAATTGGATCTCTCTCTCTCAAATAAATAAATAAAACATTTACCTCCCCCCCCAAAAAAGAGCTAAACATTTCTTTCTTTGCAGCAGCACTTGTCAGAACTTTTAGCATGCTGATGAAGTGTGAATCTCTAAGCAGTAAATTATAATAAGAAATGTTTCCCAAATTTCTTTGACAGTGGCATGTCCCTCTCCTCCCTTTTATTAATACCTTGAATAATATTAATCGTCCATGCAACAAATTTGGGAAAATGTCTCATACTATTGCGAAGGCAGCTGAGCCCACAAAGAGAACCTATGTTGTACTTAGAGACTACTGACTCATTCCAAGACAAGTTTTAGGCAGGTTCTTGCCATTAGAAGATATTTTTGGAATACTGTTTGAAACGCACTATCACCACCCTCTGTAGTGCTTATTTAGCCCCTATCAGTGTCCAGCTATAAGCTCTATGGGAACACAGCAAAGTTAAGATTCTCACCTTCCCAGTGCTTACTGTCTAGTGGCAAAACTAGTCAGTACACATGTATATACACAAACGCGTGTGTGTGTATAATATATATACACACACACACATATACACACGTGTGTGATACACACACACACACACACATATGCCCGACTCAAAGACATTACCCTTAGAAGATGTGTTACCATTTTAGTTATAACACTTAAGGGAAAAAGGATACTCACTGTTAGATACATCCAATTTTAGAAATGGTAAGATATGAAAAAAGGAGTGCCTTACTTATTGTCTGATTCCATTTATATAAAATTCTAGAAATGGCAAAACTATATAGTGATTTGGGGGGTAATGCAAATGTTTTATGTTATGGTGTATAGGTTTGTCTTAATTTATCAAACTGTATACTTAAGAGTAATGCATTTTTTTCTGTATAAATTATAACTCAGTAAGGTCAATTAAGACAAGGAAGTCATAGGCTCAAGAAATGATGATCTATTAAAATGTCAGGCAGTGAGGTGGTTCAGTATGAGGGAGATGAAGCTTGGCCAATCAAAAGAAACTTCCGAGAAAAAAACAGGTGTTTTAATGGTCAAGAAAGGACACAGGGTGAAGAGGCAGCCTCTAGTCTGGGCACGGGGGTGCTGGGAAAGGCAGGACAGGATAGAAATATGTGCAGTACAATCAAAGTTGGAGGAGAGGGAGAAGGAAACAGATGCCGAAGAGACCAGGTGACTGGATACCTAGCCTCAAACCACCACTGGGAAGACACATGTCAGGTGCTCTGTATGCTGAAGTCTCTCCACCGGTTCCTTGTCATCTTATGGCCCATGGGCTCTATCTGCCTAATGGATTCAGTGCAGCCAAACAATGCTCCAAGTGGATAGCCGAGCTTACTGGGCAAGTGAGAAGCAGTCTCCACTTCACTGGCAGACAATGCCATTTTTTCCCATTGAAATGGTTGGGATACCCGATAACCCTAGCATATAGGAATGCCAGCCAGCGCATACAAAGTAAGTGGTGGAACACAGGCAAGGAAAGAAAGACAAGTCTGTTTGTCATGAGCAGCTTCCTGCAGCTTGGGTCTGTGTGTCAGCCCAGGGTCAAACCCCTCCAGATCCCCGGCTCGGAAGCCAGGACGTTCAACAGAATGCTCCTAAGCGCCTGCTCCGTACCAGGCTCTGTCTTGAAAGCTCACCCATTGCAACCTCATACCACAGATGCTCATGGCCTCAGACTCCAGGACTCAAATAGTAGCTGGGTTCACCTCCAATCTCTGTCATTTCTCCAATCTTTTATCCAAGCACAAGAGGAACGGGCAACTTTTTTGGTCTCTCAGTGCTCAGAGCACCCAGCCCACAGCCTGGCCCATATTAGGAACCCCCAAATATTTTGTAAATGAATGAATAAATAAATGAATACCTTCATGTCTGTGGGTGACTTCATGGAATCATGGAATAACTCCTGATGACGCAGGAATGAACTCTTCGTGAATCAAGCCCTTGTAGAGCTATGTGAGGAATGAGCAGCACGTTATATTAGGCGTAAAGTCATGCAGTGACTGAAATCTTCTCGATGTGAATCACCTTACTAAGTACCTTTTTGGGTGACAGCAGTCTCTGGAAAACACAGTGGGCCAAGTTCAAAACCACTTAGCTCATGAACTGCTAACCCTAAGAACATAGCAAATGCCATTCCACGTATGGCTAAACTTTGCGTCAGATATCACAAATTTTATGTCCTCCTTTGATCTTGGGAGAAACATTATCTTGAGTTAATTGACACTTAGTCACAGGGATACCAATGACAGAAAGGAAGAGGCTGCAAAAGAATTTGCCACTGGAGTTAGGAGCTGAATTGACCTGCCCTCCGATATGAAGGGAAAGCAACATTTCAAGTAGGAACATGGCCCTGTACCTTTCATGCTACCAAACCTACGTCGCACATGTATCTAAAACATACGTAAAATTTACCACTTCCGTCATTCCAGGTGTGCAGTACGGTGGCATTAATGCATTTACGATGTTGTGCAACCGTCACCACTATTCATCTCCAGAGCTTCTTCAGCATTCCGTACTGAAACTGTACCATTAAGCAGTAACTCTCCATTGGCCTAAGTACGTGTGGGGGGGGAGGGGGTATTTTAAAACTTCTTTCTGAATAAGAGGAATAGGCATTTTAGTATTGTTTTTAAAATATGTATTCCAATTTTCTGCCGCTTCTGGTCTTAGTCTTCCAATAAACTAAGTAAATAAGTAAAATTGTTTGTGATTCAAAACAGTGGCTCTCAGCTCATGTACTGACTATGTGCTTCTGGGCAAGTTACTGAGCGACTCTGAGCACCATCGCTATAAAACGGAAACAGAAAGCTCACCTCCTCAGGTTATTGGGAAAATTTAACAAGGTGATACCTGTCAAGTGCTTAGCCAGGGTCTGGACAAAGTAAGCTCCTAGTAAAGGTTAACTGCTGGCACTCCCTTCTAAAGTACTACCACACTTACTGCCTTTGGACTGCTATTTTACCGTGTTGTAGACATGGAGTAACAGCAATCAGGGCCTCATTTGGAGGATAAATCAAGATACTTCTTGTAAAGTTCTTAGCACAGGGCATGACACACAGTAAACGCAGTGACAGTGAATGTGAGACATGGTTGCTAGTATTTCCCATTCATTCAACAGATATGTATAAAATGCTCGTTATGAATAAGACCCTTTGCTGGGCTCTAGTGATGAACAAAGATAAATAAGATATGATCCTTGCTGTCAAAGAGCTTATGGTCTTTCGAGAGAGCCGCATGAACTAAAAATTATGAAGCAGTTAATAAATCTTAAAGGACTAACTGTGGGTCAGACACTGGGTGAAACACTTTTACTTAACGGAATCTGACTTAACACTTTCTAAGGGCCCCTGCGATGGGTGCTGCTATTGTCCCGACTTTCACATAAGAGATTTGTGTTCAATTTATGTTCATATGAGACAACAAAATGGGAGAAAATGGTTACAGATAAAGATTTACAGCATCCTGTTTGTGTTTGGGGTAGTTATGGAGGTTGCAGATGGCCTGATTTCTAATCGCGCAAGCATTCACAGTAACCCATGATGCTGAGGATTGCAGCCCTCAGAATAACTGAGGGGCACATAGTTTGGGTGGTGAGTTCTGGCACCATGATCCTGATGCTGCTGGTTTTGGACACTGTGCCTTTCAGCCACCATTCACATGTGCAGCATGGAAAGCCAAGAGAAGAGGTGAGAGAACTTGGACAATCCACTGTTACTCTTCCTTGAGAGGCTCATGGGAAAACTTTAGCCTGGAGATCAGGAGACATAAGGCATATGCTCCTGGGGTGCCTTAAACAGATCACTTCAGCCCAGGGGTTCAGCCAGACTGCCAGTGTTAGAGAAGGCAAGAATGAAACTGTCCACCACTCAGGAAACTGGCCCACGTGGCCACTGCCACCCACCCTTAGGTCTCAATATAACCTTCACTTCTCTGGGAAGTCAGCCCTCTTTCCAAATCCTAATCTGGCCATAGGTTCCTCCTCAAGTTCCCAGAGGCCCCAGTGCTGTCCTCTGGCTTCCACAGTACGCATCAGACCGTATAGCATTTTCCACTCTCTTCTGTCTCCTACTGAACTTTAAACTCCATAAGGTTAAGGAGATGTCTTGTCTCCTCTGTACCTAGCAGACTGGCTGAAATGCAAACAGCAGTCAGTATGTGATTACTGAATGCATGCTGCTTGCCATGTTGCAAGAACCGGGTTAGAGTCAGCAGCTTCGTGGCCGAAGAGCTCCTGATGTCTTCCCCTGAGGCTAGAGGGAAAGGGGATATACCAGCCATTTTGTCTCCAGGATCCTTTCCAGCCCCTGTCTTGTTGACAAGGGTGTTTCTTGATGTCAAGCCAGGTGTGTTAGGAATGGCACGTAGGTGCTTGCAGGGGATTCAGAGGTAATTGGGAGGTGAAAAAAGAAGCCAAACGAGAATGGAGCCAGAGAAAACACCAACTGCCTGACGTGCCACAACCCTCTGAGCAAGTTGCCCTGGATCTGCAGAATTAAGGATGATATCGGAGCGCACATAGAAGTATTTTAACTGGTTGCCAAGGCAATGCAGCGGAATCAGTGGGCATGGGGCAGGAATAGAACTCTGCAGGGCTGTGTTCAGGAGGGGTGTTTGTGATACTAACAAGCTGCGTGAATCTGAGAAAGGCAAGGCTGCACTGAATCTCATTTGGGACTTTTGCTTAATAGACAGGAAAGGCAGAGAAAATGAGGGACAGAAGAGAAAACTTCCCTTTCTGACTTTCTGGAGAAGCAGGAAGGACAATCTTCTGGATTTCAGAATTTTCCTTGAAGTTGTAAATTGCCATACATGAAGGAAATCCAAGTAGACTGGTTCCATGCTTGAGGGCAGGGGGACTAGGATGAGGGAAGAATGGAAGGAGATGGCCATGTTCTCTTCCTCCTGAGAGATTATAGAAGGATCTAGGACAAGGAGCCTGCATTTGAACAGAAAGGACATTTCCCATCTTCTTCTTTTATATTAGAAAAGAATTTCTGATTAAACATATCTTTTTATAGTTTTGGTTTTATTTTCTGAAGATTTTGAAACACTAGGATTTTTTTTTTCATTGTAAAATTTTGCTGTTAAGACATGTTCTGGGTTTCCTAGTTTCCCATTCAAGTGGCTATGCTAAGGCCCAGTGAATCAAGCAGACTTCATCCTGTGGAGTGCTTGTCCTGATTGCTTGGGCAAGGAGGGGGGGACCAGGAAGGAGAGAAGACAGAGAGGAGATAGATATGGTTATCAGGCAGCACCTTAGCCAACGACAATCATGTAGTTCACACCGGGTGCCTGATGCTGGGCAAGATAACCGTGGTTTTCCTTGAATCCTCCTAACAACGCATGGAGCTCTGTGGTATTTTCCCACTTGGAAAGTGGCTAGGAAGTGTCAGAACCAGGATGTGAACCAGGTCTGCCTGCGTCCAAGGACTGGGCTCTTAACCAGATCAGTCCAGGTGACCAAGACAAGCATGGGGGCCCCCTTGGAGCTCCGAGGATCTCTGCACTATCTGCCATTGCTCATTGATACAGGTTGGCACCAACAGTACCATTCTAATGTTGCTAATAAGCTTCCAGAGCATAGCATGTCATCTGTGGCCAAAGCAGTTCCATGTTAATGATATAATTGTCTTAACTGGGCGCCACTTGGTCAGAAATTTAAGATTTTAAGTAGGAGGGGGGCGCCTGGGTGGCACAGCGGTTAAGCGTCTGCCTTCGGCTCAGGGCGTGATCCCGGCGTTACGGGATCGAGCCCCACATCAGGCTCCTCCGCTATGAGCCTGCTTCTTCCTCTCCCACTCCCCCTGCTTGTGTTCGCTCTCTCACTGGCTGTCTCTATCTCTGTCAAATAAATAAACAAAATCTTAAAAAAAAAAGATTTTAAGTAGGAGAAATGAGTTTAGGTGAATAGGGAAATGAGACAGCGGGAATGGAGTCAGAGAAAAGAGGAGGGTAGAGAAGAGAAAGGCAGAAAAGTTTGCATCTGTGATCTACGCTGGGGCAACAGAAACCAGGGAGGGACAAGGAGGACAGGGAGACAAGCTGATCAAGGGGCCAACGCACAAGGGCAGAATACTTGGGGAGATACGTTTTATCAGGAGTTACCATAAGCTCTGATCCAGAACTGGTCTGCTTTGCCTAGAAATGTAAACAGAGTCAGAACAAAATATTTATGTTCCATTCCTTTTGGAAACCTGCCATCTGGACAGGCAAAATGGTCCATTATAGGTGGGGACAAAAAGAGCCTGAAATTCAGGAAAGTCAGCTTCTAATCCTACCTTAGCTGAAAACCAACCATGTGACATGAAATGTATCTGAGTGCTTTTTTTTTTTTAAGATTTTATTTATTTAGTTGACAGAGACAGCCAGCGAGAGAGGGAACACAAGCAGGGGGAGTGGGAGAGGAAGAAGCAGGCTCCTAGCAGAGAAGCCTGATGTGGGGCTTAATCCCAGAACTCCAGGATCACGCCCTGAGCCGAAGGCAGACGCTTAATGACTGTGCCACCCAGGCGCCCCCGTATCTGAGTGCTTAATAGACGTTAGCAGTTACTGCAGTTACAGAAGTCCCAGATTCTCTGAACCTCAGGAGTCTAGCATCTCAAATGTAAAACCTGTCCTTTTCATATTTTACAGAATATACAAATGATGCACAAGAATTTGGATTTATGTTTTTCAGAAGTAAAGGTTTTTGGAAAAATAGGGACCAGTTTTGAGCCCTTAGAGTCTTCAAGGGACTGTGCTAAATACTTTACCTGCAAAAGCATTTAAATCCACAGAGCAACACTGTTTTACAGAGAAGGAAACTGAGGTTCAGGAATACTGAGTAGCTTGTCCAAAGTTACTCATGTAGACTGACTCCAAGCCCACGTTCTTGACCATTCTTGACATTATGCTGGTCAATCTTGCAGCAACACTAGCTCTGCCTCTCTTATGCAAAGAGTATATATAGCACGTACCTTCTTTAATGTATGAATGTGGCATTTGTAAATTTCTCTCAAATCATGTTACCTTTGTAAATCTTGTCGCTCCAGAACTACATAATACCAACCACATGTGCAGGTATCAAGTGAGTCTTCTAATTCCTTTGTATTCTAGAATCACATGCCTAAAAGAGATCTTAAACGTCCCCCAAGCCAGCCATCCACCTCTCCTGTTCTTCAGTCCTCTTGGACTTGCCATGTAACTGGTGCATTTCAATCTCCAGTGTGGGGTAGTTTTCTGTGCCTGAACACACACTATTCCCTCCACCTCTGGGCAACAGTATTACAAAAGTCTTCCTGAAATTGAGCCAACAAAATACACCTGTCCTTTCTTTCCATGAGTGACAACAGGTCTTTGAAGGCGACTAAAAGAGGTGCATTTTATTCTTATTTTCTCCCGGTTGAAATACTTGACTTTGTTCATCTGGTGAGCTGGTTTTAAGTATTCTTAATCCAGGGGGTAAGATTGACGAATAAGAGCAGGGGCTCTGAAGTCGTAATACTTGATTAAAAATCTCAGTTCTACCTCTTGTTAGCTGTGTGACCTTAGGCAAGTCATTTAATCTCCCTGAGCCCTGATCTTTCCCTCTGAGAATGGGGTAACATCACCTGCCACATACATTGGCTCTGAGGATTAAATGAGATACTACACGTGACACACTCAAGGACGGGTCTGTGAATGCATACTTAATACATGTGAATGGTTTTGTTATTCTTCCCTATTATTATTTCCAGTCTCTCTGCACAGGGATCCATCTTATTTTGCTGAGGGCACCTGGTCCAGGGTCCAGTTGCTTTCTGTTTAAACCATGTACAAATATGCACAACAGAGTTTTGTCCTATGAAAGAGCTCTGAAGTATCTGTCCACTGGGTTTCAGGTGGCTTCAGGAAGAATTGTCACTCGCCTAGAGAATCTCTCTTGGGATCTCTTCCTGGTAAAGAACCTCTAGGTATAATAAGCCTTGCTAAAACAACACCTTAACAGAAACGTTATTCTTGAAAATACCAGAGAAAATACCTTTTCTTTTGCTCTAAGTTTTGGAGGGCACATTTAACATTTCTCCGGGTGCACGGTAGGCTATGGTATAAACTAAATTCAATACAAGGAAGATATTCTGCATTGCAAGGATAATACCACGAGTATTCTCTCATGACATAAACATATACTGAGTGTTTGCTAGGTGCCAGATACTAAACTAGGCACTACAATATAATCATAAACAGGATAGACATAAAATGTACACTCTCCTGGGATAGATAAAAAGAATCAAAAACTCCATGGTCTTAGTTGGGTTCCCCCCAGAATCAGACCCTGTCACGAAGATTGAGTGCTTATAGGTATTTGGGGAGGTATATGGACATTGGCAGGAGACTGGGGTTATACAAAGAAGCGATGGTGGCTAGTAAAGGTGTGTTATGAAGCTAGTTAGCACAGGGCGTGACTGGAGCTTCATCCTTTAGGAAAGATCTGGGAAGCAGCTCAGAATTATCCTGGCCCCAAGAGGTGAAAGATCTGGGGTATTTATACCCATATACCTGTCAGTCATTGATTAAGAGCTGCCCTAAGGAAAAAAGTAGATTCTAGAAGCTCAAGGGAGGGCTTCCTACAAAATTGTAGTTGCTGGCTATTGAAAGTGAGGTGGGATTGCACAGAAATGGTAAAAGCATCTGGAAAAATGTGGGTTGAGTACCATCCACAACATACACACTGAATTACCAAAATAATCACAAATTATGATAAGTTTTCTCTATAAACTAACTCTACACAAAGGTTTGAAATAGAGGTTAAAGGGAAGGTTTCTGACCAGAGTAGTCAAAGAACGCCTTGCTAAGAGGAGGCATTTTTGCCGAGACCTGAAGGATGAGAGGAAGACAGTTGAGTGAAGAGCAGAGAACTGGGTTGCAGCTCTGGAGAACATCCTGAGCCCTGTTCTCAGAGGCCGGAGGGAGCTTAGAGTCTGGAGAACTGACTAGAGACCCAGATGGCTGTGGGGGGCGGTGGGGGCGGTGGGAAACAGTAAGGTGAGCAGTATGAGAAAAGGCTGCAGGGGAAGGTCTAGAGGGACCAAGGTGCCATGTTGATGAAGGGAGATTGGATCCTACTTGTAATGAGAAAGATCCAAGATGAGAGCTGACCTGATTTTCAGTTTCATATACACTTTGGCTCCTGTGTGAGAAATTAATATCTGGGGGACAAGGATGGAAGTAGAATATCAGTTCTAGTTTTCTGGCTGGGGGGCCTGAACTGAGATGGTAGCAGTGATGGAGAAGAGTGGATGGATATGTGAGCAAATCTGAAAGCAGAAACAGGAGAACCATCCCGCTGCAGCTTGGCCTCTTTCTGTGTTACTTACCTTCACTGTGCTAAGCACTTCCATTTAACTCTTGCAACCTCTGTGTAAGGTATTCCTTTCATCCCCATTTTACAGGTGGGAAGACTGAGGTTCAGGAAGATTCACTTGCTGAAGGTCACACCAAGAATAAGAGACAAAGGTGGATTTGGCCAGAGTCGATTGTCTTTAGGTGCTCTATTGTAGCATGAAAACAGAGAGGTGGGGATCGGCCACATGTCACTCTCTCTGAATATGTACATCACTGTTCACTTCAGCAGTGTTCACTGGCAGGATGTCTGTGAGACAGAGAGAAAATCACAGACATTAAAACCAAAAGCCAAAGCTGGGTTTGAATCCCAGCTCTCTCACTTGCTGGCTGTCATTATAACTTTCTGGGCCTCAGTTTCCTTCCTAGTAAAGTCGCATAACACCTACTTCAAATGATTGTTCTCGAGATTAAATGGTATGTTGTAAAGCTGAACCAGTAAGGTGTCCCAGCATCACTTCAGACCACCTCCCCAGGTGCCTCCAGCTGGGAGCAGAATTGGGGCCGAGTCAGGCTCCCAGCCTCAGGAGTTGGTTCAGGAGACTTGACTCGGAGGACTCCAGGACAGGTTCCTTCAAAGGGGAACTCATCCAAGCATGTTCCTCCCATGACTTTGCCTGAGGCCCAACCTAGACTGGGTACTGCATAAAGGCACTCCTAAACCGAGTTCATCTCAGGCTTTTTTGAAAAATGCTACCTTATAAGGAATCATAAAGCATAGGTGCCGAGAGCCACAAAGGGCTATAAAAAACATCTCACCCAATGTCTTAGGCACTTGTGGAGTCTAAGGCTTAGCGAGAACAGATTTTCCAAGGCCACGCGCTTGGACAGGGAATAGGCACAAGAACCAAACTGCAGGTCTCCTGATCTCAGTCGGAGCACTTTGTGTGTTACCAAAGAGCCTTGCCTCTTCCGCAGACCATTGTAATTAGTTTGCTGCGCTTGGGTCAGAGGCCTCCAAAGCAGATTTCAGCATAAAGAGTATTTTTAGAAGCATGAACACATTCAGATCATGTGTCGTGTTTTGCAACGTGGCCTCTTCAGGGCACTTTCAGACCTCTGGCGCCCAACTGCAATTTGGTCTGAGAAGCAAATAACCATTTACACAGCCTCACAGTTTATGCCAATTTTGAGCCTCAAAAGGCAGTTTCCAAAGACTCAGGGGATAGCACAGGGGAGAAGCTAAACAGAGAGACATAGACTAAAACTAGGTGGCAATGAGACCACGTTTCAAATGAAGAGCAAAAGGTCTGACGACGCTAAGCATGGAATTAGCCGCAACAACATGGATGTTGTTATGCAAAAGCACTTTTGTAGGCAACCATTTGCCTCACTCCAACGATTTTGGTGTTGCTTCTTAACATTTTAAATTATTTCCAAAGAAGAGAAAAATGATTACCAGGCACAGGAGATGAATATCTTTGAGCCCCCCATATATAATGTTAATTTGATTTCATCTGTGTTTACAGAACGCTTGCAACTGCAAGTCACGGAAAGCCACCTCAGGCTACCTCAGACAGACGTGGGGATCTGTCAGCTCCAGGAGTAGCACCCTCAGGGCCTCGTAAGGACCCACCTTGTCCTGTCCCACTCTCCTGTGTTTGGACTCCACTTCTTTCTATGTATTGGCATCATTCCCTCCCGTTGCAGATGACATTTTCCATCACGCGCATCGAAGAAGGTGCATCCTCCTGGGTTCTTAGTCACAAACAATAGAATCTACTGCAAAAACAGATTTAAGAGACAGGATTCATAAAAAAGGATGGGAGGTAGTTCACAGAACTTCTAGGAGGGCTGCAAAGCCCGATTTGAGGCCACCTTGCCAGGAACAATGCCCCCAAATGACCAAGGGCTGATTTCCACGGCTGACCCCACTGGCACTGAACCCTGAGGCTTGCCGGGGCCCTGCTCCTCCTCCTGCTGCAACCGGAGGTCACCCTAGCTGTAGCCACTCTGCCACCTTCCCACCGAGTGGAGGCGAGTCTACCCTGGGCCCCTCTTTGGGTCACTACCTCCCAATTTGAAATCCAAGTCAGGTCTCTCCAGCTGACCAAACCTAAATCCCTGACTGCAAGGCTTACTGATAAAGGTGGCAACTGAACTTCTTAATTTTGAGGCAGTTTCTGCCACCCACCAAGATTTATAGTGTAGGTGAGTTCCCGAACATAGAAAGGGGGTTCAGATACAGGGCATTCAAAAGAATCCTGAGTATGTACTGTAAGAAACACAGCAACAGCTCAGATTTATACCGTCCCAGCTCCACAACGCCGGGAAAGAAGGAAAGTCGCTTTCACCACCACCTAGTTCAGTACCTGGCACTTAGTACATGCCTGTCAGACTGAAATGACCTGGAAGCCTGAGCAAATAAGGCCTGATTCTAAATCCTAAGACTCCTTTGTGTCTGATCTTGACAAGACTAAGATAGAATTAAAGTCCTGTGTCCTCCTCATTTCCCTCCATTTGAAAGTTTTTTTTCCTTGAGGTTTTGTTGAAGGTGGCCAGGTTGACCCACCTCACTTGGTCTAACTTTTATGGCTATCTAATTTCTTTTTCAGAGGCGGGGGGAAGGGACATAGTATTTTTTATAAATGGAAATCTGGCAGTTTTACCAATGGAAGTCTACTGAAATAGAAAATGAGATTCTTACCTAGGAAGAACATTAAGGGATGTAAAATTGCTATTGGCACTTAAAGATACATTAGCAGGGCCAAAACTGGGATCGAAAAGAACCCAATAGGCAAGGCAGATGGCAAATACAATTCTCAGTTTCATTGAAAACAGAGCAGGAAGTTAAAATGCAATCCCTCAAAGAGCTTTCACAGGTAGTGTGATATTTGATAGCAGCGAGCAACTGATGGAAATTTTTATACAGATGCTGAAATTAGCTTTGCTAACACATATTCCTATGGTGAGCACCACCCAGCCTTGACTCTTGCAAAGTTGCCCGTGGAGATAAAATGAAGAGGGCAAACTGGTATCATTTTTGAAGACAGGAGGATTTTTTTAGGAGCCACTTGCTGTCCTGCAAACATCCTTTTCATTTTTTTTTTCTCTTTCTTTCTTTCTTTCTTTTTTAACAAAAGAGTTTGTAGTGGGGAAAAGTCCTGAGGGGGTCATCTTTGGATGTCGTTTGTGACAGTCTCCCTAATTTGGTAGTAAAAATAAGGATTTGTTGAGTTGTAAGAGTTTACTCATTTCTCTGGAAAGCACATTCTTCGACTCCTCTTCAGACTGCTGTTGCCTCTTTCTGGCCTGGGGGAAGGAAAAGAGCAAGAGAGAGACAACACGGCCACAGTGGATGAAGTAACCCTCAGTACTCTAGGTGCAGATAGGGAACTATTTCAGGATTCTTTGGAATGAAAGGACTCAAATACCTAAAATATAGGAAATAATCATTGTGATGAGTGGTTAAAAGATTTTTTAGCTTTGATCTAAAGAAAAGAAGTCTGGGCATCCACGTGGGGGCATGCACTGTAACTACAGTGGTGGTGCCATTTTAACTGAAGTTGCTGACTGCGGCTGTCAATTCAGCAAGAAAGAGAAGTTGGCCAAACCAGATGTGTTAACCTGAAGTGTCGATTTTTATTGATAATGTTTAGACCAGTGTATCCAGGGAAATTTCCTTTGCATCAACTCGGGTTATCAGCTCTATGTATGAGGACGTTTTCAGTTGTAATTTGCAAAATTCCTTACCAAACTAACTTGGGGGGAAAAAATGGGAGAGAGGGACTAGAGGATTGGTGGTTTCATGGAGATCTGACAAGTGGATCTCAGGCGTGGCCGTATCTATGAGTTCACAGTGATCTGAATTCTGTATCTCTGTCTCTCACCTCTGCCTGCTGCTGCTTTTTTCATTCTCAGGGAAATTTTTTCCAGGAGGAAGATACTGACAGCCAACGTCTACATCATTCTTAAAGCTCTTAATCTTAGAGAAATGGAGGGTGTCTTCTTCCGTGACAGGTCTACCAGAAAGACTCCAATTAGCTTACCTTGGGTCCCCTGTGCGTCTCTGAGCAATTGTGGTAAATAGGATAGAAAGAATACTCTGATTGGTCGGACTAGGTCCTGCAGCCAACCCTCAAGCCAGAGGGCAGGGTGGGGTCAGCACTCTGGCACCACAGGGACTAAGCAGAATTATTGGGGAATAAAGGAGAGGTGGTTCACAAGAAGAAGAGAGTCTGTGCAGTCTCCTCAGTAAGAATACATTTAAATCCTGGGTATGTTTTTAGGATTATTAACTTTCATGCACAGCAGTTAAAAGCAAAAGGGAACCAAAATTCAAAGTACCCACCCCCCAGCACCTTATTATTTCCCTGAACCCTCTCATTTTCCATCTAGCCTTTTCACCACCACACAAATCAATCTGTCAAAATCGTGCTCAGACTTTTTAAGGCCCTGTTCAAATGCTGCCTCTTTGGGAAGTCTTCTCAGTTGGTCCCCACAAGATCCCGTCTTCCTCCTCCGCTCCTGACCCCCCTGGCACCACCTTGCCCTGCCTTCATAGGTATTACACACGCATGGTTTTGCCTGATGCCCTCTGCCCCCTGCACCACCAGATTAAAACTCAGAAAATACTTTAAAAAGAAACAGACTAAAGGGGGCAAGAGAAAGAGGAAGGCAAGAGGCTGAGTATTTCTTGTCTGTTTCTTCTCCTGGACTCAGTTCCCAGCAGGCAATGACTCTGCAATGTTCAACTCTTCCTTTTCTTATGTCTTGCCCAAAGCAAACACGGGGTGCATGCATGGATGGATGGATGGATAAATGAATGACTGTGTCATTACGACTAAGAGTTAGTTGTAGGCTGGCGTAAACCTTCCCCTTGTACCAATAAGGAAGAGTTCCAAAGAATGGAGGAATTAAGATCAGCTGAGTGAGCAACCAAAAACTTTATAGTCCAAGGTGTCATAACCACACTGAGAGCAAATAGTACATAATACACTAATTATTGCAGAAGAGAATTTGTTTTAATGTAATGAAAAACTACCCTCCTCTCAGACTGATTAAGTACCAGAACCTTCTTGCCGTCACTTGTAACTACTTTTCAAGGTTCCCAAAGACAAGGGGCTGGATTAAATGTTATCAGGTGGTCCTCAGCCTTGTCCCTCACCCCCAGCTCTTTGATTCCTTGGAGTTCCCCCTCAGTGTTTTGGGGTTTGTATTGTAGCATCTCCATATCACCAGAACATCCCAAAACTGCAGTTCCAGTTAAGTTCTGCTTACAGAAAAGAACCAAGCCGATCGTAGCGACTTGCCCTTGTCCGTTTGGGCTGTGGGTCCTTGTGATCCACCTCAGGGCTCCACTTAGTTTTCATGCAACATGCTCCAGTTGAAAAACATTTTCTTGTATGTTCTGAGAATAATTAAAGGAGGTAGCAAACTCATTTTTGAGCATTTGTTCTTATAGAGCTGTTCAGAAAGCCGAAGCTAGAAGAACCCTATCGCAGCCATTTGTAGTTGTTCGGTTTTTCTCCTAGAAATGGCACTGCCCTGTTTTGTCGGTGGTGTTTATCCTCAGACTGTGTCCGATTCTGTAAGTAGTCGTCAAATGAAGATTGATGTGAGTCCACTTGTTCATCTGGGGCTGTACTAGCCCCACAACCAGTCAACCGACACGCTGTGTTACAAATCACTGTAAAACTGTTCTGAACAATCTTCATTTTACTATCTAGAGCCATCATCATTTTTTGGGTTTTTTTTTTTTTAAGATTTTATTTATTCATTTAAGAAAGAGAGAGAGAGGGCATGAGGAGGGGGAGGGGCAGAGGGAGAAGCAGACTCCATGCTGAACAGGGAGCCTGACACAGGCTCCATCCCAGAACCCTGGGATCATGACCTGAGCCGAAGGCAGATGCTTAACCAACGGAGCCACCCAGCCCCCCCACCCCACCCCAAGCCATCATCATTTTGGACGAGGGTGATGGCAGTCTTCTGTTAAATTAAGAGAAGAAAAAGAAAGTTGAATTTCAATTGTAATCATCTCAACAAACATTGCCTTTTGCACAGAGAGCATTAGACTGGGCATTGTGGGGTTTTTAAAGCTGAAAAGAACTAATACAGTCAGTGTTTACATTAACTACTCTAAGTATCATTCATCCTTTCAACAAATATTTATTTATCAGCCACCACCATATGGCAGACAGATTGCCAGGCTCAGGGGGAGACACAGTGGAGAAAAGCGTACATGCAGTTTCTTCTTATGGAACATGCAGTCTAGTGTTAGGTAGTGAAACACACAAATAAATACATAATTTTAAGGTGTGATTTAAAGTGCAGTTGGTCTTAACAAGGAAAAGCCTTGAAAGCTGTGGCCTTCTCGTGAGGAGGGATATTTTGGATGATATTTGAGGAGAGAGATGTAATTAAAATGAGGGTCAGAGACCAAAAAAGGTACTTGCTGAGAAAGTAAAGGGTAAGTCAGGATGAGCCAACTGAAGAGGTGGGCAGGGGTGCTTGAGGTAAAGGAAATGGCTTGTGCAAGAGTCCTGAGGAGGGCAGAATGAACTGCTAGAGGACAGGATGCGGGCCCTGGAAAGAAGCAGAAAGGAGTCACAGGGGAGGGAAGGGTGAGGCAGGGACCCAATCAGATTTTAAGGACAATGGGAAGCCACTGATGTTTTAGATGAGAACAGGATGGTCCAGTTTACATTTTCTCAAGATCATCCTGGCTGCCTTGGTGAGAAGCACTGCGTGAGGGCAAAGTGGCAACTTGGAGAACATAGGAGAACATAGCCAAGGGAGATGGTGGTGGCAGTGGAGACAGAAAGAAGTGACATATTTGAGATCCATCTTGGAGACTCAGTTCCCTCAATTGTAAAGTAGAATCAGTAACAGCCATATCATGGGGCCGTGAGGCTAAAGGAAGACAAGGTGTGTAATGAGTTCATAACAATGCTTGGCACACCGTAGGTGCTCAGTAAATGTTAGCTATTGTTGTCGTTGTCATTATTTGCAGACCAACGAGAATGACTTGAATAAAAACTCCCTCCTCTGTTAAGAAACTCTGGACAGGGATTCCAGTTCCCAAGAATTGAAGTATACATTCTATATCCAGCACTGTACCAAACACTGGGGGGAACGCAGAAACGACGAGATATGCTTCTGGCACTCAGAACAACCCACATTTTATAGGTGGGAATGAAGAGATAGAAGATGGAAACTCATGGCACAAATAGGAGTAATTAACTGTAAGTAGGGAGCCAAAGACCCTTCAAGGGAATAAGAGCTTTTATACTTGAGGTTAAAATCTGCCAGTTGGAACAATGATATTGAAACAGAATATGAGTTGAAGGCTGGTTAGGCAACTGCTTCAAAACAAGAGTTTTGCTGGAGAAAAGGGCTCCCAGTGTTTAAGTAAACTCTGACTAGGTATCTGTTGACTCTCCGAATTTGCTGTCCGAGGACGTCTGCCCAAGTCAGCCACTGACCAGCAGCTGGGCACTGACAGCAGTCTGTTGGCTCAGTCAGAGGAGCAAAGATGCCGCAAGATCAAGTCGTTCAGAAGTGCCAAAAACGAAGTAGTGTTTATTTAGTACATGCCAAGTGCCAGACCCCACAGGTGGGCATTATCCCTCTGCTTTGTGGAGGAAGAAGCTGACGCTCATCGAGTTCAAGGAATGTTCCTGTGGTTACAGAGATGATAAATGGTAGAGGGGGTCTGTCTGATGCCAGGTGCAGAGTCCTGAGCACTATGTGGGATTATCTGCAGACGACTTTGTGGCACTGTCTCTCTCTCTCTCTCTCTCTCTCTCTCTCGTAATCAACAGTGAGGACACTTAGAAGCTGAATTTATGGTGGATTATTTCCCTGGAAATGTACCTCTTAACTTTGATTTCAGGGGATACGTGAATTCCTGACACTCTATAAAAAACTATAAATGTTTGCCTCTGCAATATTTCCTGGGGAGAGAGTCCATAGCCTTCCTCAGATTGTCAAAAAGTCCATGACCCTCCAAAATGATAAAATTTGGCCTAATCTATCAAAATTTAAGGTGTATGTACTTACTAATTTAATCATCTCACTTGCAAAATACTAGCAAAGTGCTTAACAGTATTTGTACACAAATTCTGAAATACTGCCTCATTATTTACAAAAGAAAACACTTGGAGGGGTGCCTGGGTGCCTCAGACAGTTAAGTATCCGACTCTTGGTTTCAGCTCAGGTCTTGATCTCAGGGTCATGGGATCGAGCCTCCCCCTGGGCTCCGTGCTCAGCACAGAGTCTACTTGTCCCTCTCCCTCTGCTCCTCCCCCTGCTTGCTCACGCTCTCTCTCTCACATAAATAAACAAAAAATCTTAAAAAAAAAATAAAACAATGAAAACAACCCAAACCCCATCAGTGAGGGCTTAATAAAATGAACAATGATATATATCTATAAAAATATTACAGCCAATTTTAAAAACAAGGAAGCTCTACATATGCTACTAAAACATGTCCATAAAGTACAACTAAATGAAAAAAGCAACTTGCCAAACATATTTATATATGCTCTATACACATTTTCGTTCAAAGTTATGCTTCATGTGTTTGTGCGTGTATGCGTGTTTGTATATGTGTGCAGCAGTAAATCCAGAACATCATTTTCAATAGAAATGTTATGTGAGCCACTTATGTAATTTATAATTCTTAGTAGTCACATTAAATAAGTCAAGAGGAAGGTGAAATTAATCTTAAAATATTTTTTATTTGGGGGCACCTGGGTGGCGCACTCCATTAAGCATCTGACTCTTGGTTTCAGCCCAGGCCATGATCTCAGGATCCTGAGATCAAGCCCCATGTTGGGCCCTGCACTGAACACAGAATCTTATTAAGACTCTTTCTCCCTCTCCCTCTGCCCCTACCCCCTTGCATGCACATGCTGTCTCTCTCTCTCTCTAAAATAAAAAATAAGTATATGTATTTTTTATTTGGCCCAATATATCAAAATATTATCATTTCAACATATAAATCAATATAAAATTGAGATACTTTACATTCTTTTTTCATACTAAGTTTCTTAAATCCAGTGTGTATTTTTCTCTTACAGCACATTATAATTTGACTAGTCACATTTTAAGTGCTTTATAGTCACGTGTGGCTAGTGGCTACCATATTGGGTAGGGAAAATCTAGAAGCTTACATATTAGACTACAGACAGAAGTTGTCTTGACCAGGAAGTAGGAATGAGGAGAGAGCAAAAAGGGGAGCTATATTTTCTTTACACGTTTCATAGTGCCTAGATTTCTTTATAGATACGATACATTTCTCTTTTACATTTTAACAACATGTATTTTAAAGAACTCTTAGGAGCAAGATATAGGTACTTGAGTTTCCTTCTCAGGTCTAGTCAGATAACCCACCCAGCCTAGAACATACTTGATTTCAAGGATTCATTAGCAAGGGTGTGAATATATATATATGCATGTTGTGTGTGTGTGTGTCTGTGTGTATATGTATTTATAGTGTGTATATACATATATATGTATATATTTGTGCATGTGTATATATATCTCTCTCCAAGAAAATAAATCAAGCCATCCAGTGTTTATTAAAAATTTACAACGTGAAAAGAATCACAGGGAGGGCTAGACCCCATGGAGGTTATGAAGATGGAGAAGGCAGAATTCATGCCTTTGAATTTAAAATCTTGATGGAAGAAAGGCTTATTTATGCAAAAATTAAAGAAAAAACTCAAGGCTGAATGTCATCATCAAGTAAGGCTGACAGTGCAATGGGAATTCAAAGAAAGGGGATTTGGTGGGAAGTGGGAGGAGAGGAAGAAAGGGAGGGGCGAAACAAAAGATCTTCACTGTGGGCATATTGGGGCGGTCAGGCTCCAGGTTCCCCTGTGTCGCTGAGTGGTGATGGAAAAGGGACAGATCCCAACACCTCCTGATTCTCTACCTATGGATGAAGCAGCTACAGAAGTGACAGGGCAAAGCAGGCTAGAGTAAGGGGGACCCAACTCATGAGTTGATAAAGTAGACCAAGTATGTCAGGCTGGGGTGGTCAGTATACGGTCTAACATGGGTGTACGATTCCTAGGATTCTGGATGACCAAGGTTATGCAGTGGCATTTTATGTCATGAGCACATACTCTGTGTTATTCTCTCCCCACTCCTTTAATCTGAACATTTTCCACTTGACCAAGAAAGAAGAGATTTGGGGGCCAAAGAAATCTGCTCATATTGCCAAATAATAATAATAAAGGCTAATCGTGACCAAGCCCTTACTCACACTGACTTTCTATGCGTTAACCCATTTAACCCTCACAGAAATCTTTGGCAAATGTACCATCATCATCCCATTTTAGATTCTAGGAAACTGAGACTCGGGAACATTAAGTGGCTTTGCTTGCCCAGATTCCTGCTGCCAGTAAGAGCTGGAGCTGGTACTTGGTGAAATCTGGACCCAAACCAGTACTCTTGACTATGATGCTATATCTGCTCTCCTTTTGGGTATTGATTGGGCCCCATCTTACCCTCGTTGACTGAAAAGATAATATAAAAAAGTCAAATATTCTTTCAGTTTTCCCAGACCACTGGAAACTATATGAGTTCAGAGCTTTGAGAATTTTTTTTTAAAGAGGGAAGTGAACTTTATAGATGTGGTGTCTATTAGAAGATGTTCTGATAATTAATGAGCATGCAATTTTTACTGATATGATTCCAATACATTTTTATCTCCATACTCTTCTCAGAGCGTTTGAAAAGAAGGGGGAAAAAGCAACCTCTTTATGAAACTTTGAGTCATTTTTGAGTCATAAGGAATATTAATGGGAACCGGTTCCAAGGATTTCTAAACCTAGTCTCTAGCCTTGGGGTTTGCATTGGGCTGGTTCTCCTTAGACCGGGGCTCTTTTCTCTCGTAAGAACTTAGAAATCCAGCCCTAAACAATCTATGAATATTACCTGCATGGCTGCGTCTGAACTTGACAGCTCTGCAAGAAGCCATATTTGTTCCATATTCAAACTGAGCCCTTGGGCTTGGAAACTTTTCCTACCTGCCAAAAGCTGATGAGCTGGCTTTATTGGTTTGTAAGTAAATGAAGCAACAAGCCAATAAACAATAGTCTGCCTCTCTCCTTCACCCTGGATCCAGGCATTGGAAGGTGACTGTTTAGTCACAGGAGATGATGGTTGAAGGAAGAGGAGAAAGGATCAGCACAGGCAGTTCTCCTCACATATGTCATTTCACCTTCAAGGTGACTGTACAAGGTGGGGATTATTATTTCCACCTGACTGGCGTAGAAAGTCGAACTTAAAAGAGGTAGGTTATTTTTCCCAAGTCTCCCAGCTGGCAAATGTCCCTAGAACCTGTGCTTATTCCTCAATACTGTGTTGTTTTCTAGAGCAAGGGAGGCCAAGCAGGAATATAAGGCATCCAGGCCAAAATCAGAATGAAGGAAGTTCAGTTCTCTCAGTCCACAAGGCCTGCTGTGGCCCCTATGTGCGAGGTGTTACGGTGAGCGCAAATTGCATGGTCCTAGCCATCCCCGCAGGGTGCTGATAAACAAAACTGTCAACTCTGGAATGGCCAGACTAAAATCAATCCTGAAGGTTAAGACTAAAGATGAAACATAAGGTTTGGAATAGTCAAGAAGTAATAATGATAATGCCTGACAATTTTCGACATTTACTAAGCTCTGACCATTGCATACAGCCTAGCTCATTTAGTCCCACAATGACTGTATGAGGGTGAAGTGATTATCATCCTCATTTTAAAGAGGAGACAGGGCCAAGGTCACCCAGCTAGAAGTGGAAAAGATCTGTCTTCACAGACTGTATTTTTTTGGATTTAGAACCAGATAGATTTTCTTCATGTTGTTACTGTACTGCTCATTCTCTAATGACCCTGAGAATGTTGTTTAACTTATCTTGTGTCAGTCCATCAGGAACAAAATAAAATAAACCTAATAATACAAAAAGAAGAAGGAAGGTAGGAGAGAGGCAGAGAGGAGATGAAAGAAAGAAAAGAAAAAAGAACGGTCATCTTCTTAACTCTATGTAGTAGGTGGAGAGGATAAAGTATATTTCAGCATCCCATCAGAATAGCAGAGGCTCTCTTTCCACTCTTCAGGACAGACTGGTTTGCTGCCTCCTAAAGGAAGGGGTGCGGCAGAAAAGGCTTTAGAAGGATGTGGACCCCACCACCACTGCCCACCCATGATACTTGACCTGCCCCCTGTAAATTAGGCTCCAGGTCGCCATTCCCATGGCAATCACTAGTGACTGCCCAGAGCCATTGGAGGGGCAATGGACTGGACATGAAGTCCTCTCACAACCCAAGCCTCAGGGGGTGAGTGTCACAGGAAGCACAAGTATCTGCTGGGCCACATCACCCCAGAGGTAGGCATCTTCTCTGCAATTGCTCCTATGTTCTTTGTACCTTTCCAGGATATACAGAGGCTGCATATATCATCTTTATCCCTAATGGTCTGGCCTCCTGGAAGTCACCTGTTCTATTTGGTAGAGGGATGCTGAGGGTAAGTCAGGCCAAAGTGGAGTAGGGGCTGGTAATGTATGTTACTCTAGTCCTAGTTTGAGCTCCACGGGGGCAGGACTTTGTCCTGTTTGCTGCTTTATTCATACTGCCAGGCACACAGTTAAGCATGTGGAGTACAAGAGGAACCAAGTAAGAACCCCGCCCTTAAGGATCTCCTGGTCTGCTGCAGTGAGACAGATATTGTAATAAGGGCTGTGATTTGACAAGTAAAAGGCCACATGGGGAGGCACCTAACTTGTGCTTAGACGTCAAGAAAGGCTTTTTGGAATGAATGACAACTCGAGTGGCACCTGAAAGATGGCTGAGAGCAGAGGAACAAACAGCATGTGCAAAGGTTTTGAAGTGAGAGAAGTCAGAACATCAGAGGAAGAAAGAGGACCAATGAAGCTGAAGAAGTTAACAGTAGACTTTAAGCCATATTAAGGAGTAACAACAACCCTATCTTGGAGGCAGTGGGGAAACTGCTAAAGAATTCTGAGCTAAGGGGATGCCTGGGTGGCTCAGTCGGGTAAGCGTCTGCCTTCAGCTCAGGTCATGATCCCCCGGTCCTGGGATTGACTCCTGAGTTGGGCTCCTTGCTCATGAGGGAGCCTGCTTCTCCCTCTGCCTGCTATTCCCCCTGCTTGTGCTCTCTGTCTCTCTCTCTCTCTAAAAAAAAAAAAAAAAAAAAAAATTCTGAGCATACCAAGTGATATGATCATTTAGGAATTGGACATTTCCAACATTTTCTTCCACACCATCCAAGAAAGACAGTGGCTCTGAAAGCAATTGAGATTCTCTCCAAATAAGTCTTTTGAGTCTCTTTCAAACTTTTCATTCTGTAAGTAATAGTTGTTGAAATGTCCAAAAATAGATGCATCATTTTAAGAAAGATGAGAAGTTGCTGAAATCTCTGCAGAGCCATATAGGAGGAAAGAGATGCTACTTTTATTATGCCATAAAAATAAGTGCAGCTTCTCTAGGTCTTTCTCCAAGGATACTTGAGCCCATTCAACCCAATTCAATTTGTTCTTTGTTTTTTGTTGGTTGGTTTGTTTTTGCTTTTGACCTTAAGACAAAATTGCCTTCTCCTAAATAATTCAGCAAGGGATATATGAATGTGGTTCTACTGCATTTTCTACTTAAGATGTATACACAGCAATTATGAAAGGTGAGAAGTAGTGAAGAGAGAAGTAATTGCAGAAGAATACATACTTCTATGCTAACAAATTCCCACAACTTAGAGGCATAAAAATACACACTTACCTCACCATTTCAGTGAGTCAGCAGTCCCAGCACACCCAAGGGGTCAGCCAGGGCTGGGTTCTCATCTGGAGGTTTGATTGAGGAAGGATACACTTCCAAGCTCACTGAAGTTGTTGTCTGAATTCATTTCCCGTGGCTCGGAGAATGAGGACCCAGGCTTCTTGCTGGCTGTTGGCCAAAGATTGCCTTCAGCTCCTAAACAGTGACGACCCCTGGCTCCTTGCCATATGGACCCATTAGTGCGGCCAGCAAAAGAGAGAATCTATAGCAAGATGGAGAGTTGTGTAGTCACTTCTCATCACCTTTGCCATGTTCTCTTAGAAATAAGTCACAGGTCCCACCTACACTCAAGGGAAGGAGATTACACAAGGCATGAGCACCCCTGTTCATGGTGGGGGATCATGGGATCACCTTGGAATCTGTCTGCCACAGATAGATAAGGAAAGCAAAGAAAAGAGCAAAGGAGAAGGAAATAAAATAGAAGGATAAGAAAAATGTATCAATGTGTATGTAATATTCATTATGTATTATGTGCAAGGTACTGTGCCAGTTATCTTTATGCATTTTCTAATTGAATCTTCCTCAAACCCAGTGTGGTAGGTGTTACTATTATCCCTATTTTACAAAAGAGAAAACTAGTGTTCAGAGAAGTTTCTCAAGTTCACATAGTGTAAATAGTAGAGCCAGAATTCATATTCATTTCTCTTACATTCCACAGCCCAGGCTTGTAACTACTATGTTGTACTTAAGAGAGCAGGAGAGGGGAGGAAAAAAGAGGAGAAAAGAGAGAACAGAGAACGGAGATATAAGAGAGGACATAGTTTCCAAATAAATGCAAATTTGTTCCTAAAAGAGTTGGCAATCAATAGGGAAACCTGTAGGTCTACAATACTGGCTTCGCTTCAGCAGGAAGCAGCCAATTAGAAAACATTCTCTTGAGCTGAAGCCAGTGGGACTATAGATGAGTCCCAGGCTTCTGCACCTTTTGCTGGCCCTCCTGAGTTTTTCAGAATCTAGAGCTAAACGCTCCAGCCAAGTGTACCCGGGCCCTTGGAGACGCCCGGCTTTATCCAGGCGGCACCTATACCCATGTTCTGCCAGATGTCTGCAGGAGCACATCTGGGCCCAGGCGGCTGAGCGGGGCTTGCGCTTGTTTTTCATGGCTCATTTGCAATGTCCCATTCTATTCCTGGACACTCCGTCCTTCCCAGCTGACACTGGAGCTCAGTTTCCCAAGAGCCACTTTAACTAGATGGCTGCAGAAGTGCTGCTCAGCGTCAGGTCCTCGGAAACTAGCGTTTTCCAGCACTGGCTCTAAGAAGAATGGCTGAACTTGGCACGCCCCTCACTCAGCTCTTAGTGTCTTAAAGGGGCAGCAGCTGCGGGCACCACGGGAACCCTCTTCATGTGACACAAGGTGACTCACAGCAGTGCTGGGTGGGGGTGGGGAGGGGTTTAGCAATTGGATCGCTCTTGCACCATTTCGGGGCAGGCAGGTCGGTGAATCCCAGCCCCCACCCCAGCTGCCTGTACTACGTGACTTGAGAAAGCCCTCCAGCTGGTTCCCACCTGCCCAGAGCAAGATGCGTAAAACCACTGATCCTGTGGTTCACAGTCAACCCTGCCAGAGTCTAATCAAGCTATAGACTTATATTAAGTTCAAACCTCGCACAGAGCACTGGACCCTTCGTGGACAGTCAGAGGAGACAGAGGACACGCATTCTCATACCTGGGACAGTGCCTGGCCCTGCCACTTGCAAGCTGTGGGCCGTACACAAATCCCTGCTCTATGCCTCACATCCCTTATCTGCAGGTGGCGATAATAAAAGGACCAACCTCATAGACTATTGTGAGGCTTCCATGCGATCCTGCCTTAGAACACAGGACTATTCTACCAATAAATGTGATTTCTAACAGGCATTCAATAAGGAATGAATGGTACTGACTTTCTTAAATGCTGCAATGAACAGCATCCGTAAGTACATAATTATGCAGCTCTAGTAACACGGTAACAGATCACATGCACACAGTAAAGAACCTTCCTTTGTACACGGTGGATTTTTAGTAAATATTTGGGACGTTAATTGCCCTGGAATATTAAGCAACTTCCACAGAGAAGCCAGTCACATTAGGCCGCATGGCAAGGGCACGTTAATAAAGGCGGGATGCCGCAGAGGAAGGAGGCCAGGGCTGATCTGCAGATTCCGCCACTTACTTATCAGCTGCACGACCTTCCGCAGGTTCCTTCGCCTCTCTGAATTTCAAATTTCTTTGCCTATAACATAACAGTAATACCTGCCTCATGCACTGGTTGTAAGGATTGAACGAGATATTCAGTCTAAATATATTTTTAGCCCAGTTCCTGACCCACAGCAAACACTTAAGAAATGGTGCATTTTATTAGCTGTTTATAGACTAATGGAGTGAAGGAGGGAAAACAAAAAGGGATTTTCTGAAATGCACTTGCCTAAGGGCCAAAATCACTAACTGCTTAGAAACCACGTTGCCTTCCCCAAACTGAGAGAAAGAATGCCTCATTCATGTGCCTGAATGGGAATTTGAATAGTCTTGTTCTAACTGGCAAACTCAATGAGAAATAGAAGATATTACTCATAGACTGATAGAATATCTGAGCTGGAGAGAATCTTAGACCAATTTAGCCAGAAGTGATACAGTCGCTGTCACTGAGTTAGCCCAAGCACGCCTAGAACACGAAACAGTCTCACATGCCCAAGCCGTCTGCTGTTTACCCCAGGCTCTCTAGCCAGTGCTCCCCTTGGTTCTCTAAGTGAAAGGACATTTGAAACCATCCAGAACTGACCCACCATGTGATCCTGGGCAAGTCCTGTCTTCTCAATTAGTGCTTTATAATCAAGCATGTTGGAACAGAAAGTCCCTCTAAGACTCACTCACCCACTCACCGCTTGCCCGAGTCTGGCTCACACCCCTATTTGTCTATACACACACTAGGCAAAGTAAGGACTTGTTACAGTGAAATACGTTCGTGTGATAACAACAGGCACTTGACCTAGGCCAACCCACACCCTCATCTCATTTACACATGAGAGAAATGAGGTTTGATGAAGGCCGGCTGGGCAATTAGAGGCAAGCAAGTAATGGGTGAGCTGGGGCCAGAACCCAAGTCTTCTGATTGCCAGCCTGGGGTGCTTTTTTTTTTTTTTTTTTTAGGTCAAATTATCTCCTGCACATGCAGGAGAGACAAGGTACCTAACGGCTGCCCAACACCTACACTTTATTGTGACCTCTGTTTTCTATTTCTCCAAGGACTAAGAGGAAGGGAACTAACCACTACTGAACACCAACTATATACTATTGGTACCTCGTTTGCATTAAAATCTCATTACACGCCTACAATAATAAAAGCTGCTACTTCCTGAACACTTACTATGTGCTAGGCACTCTTCTAGAGGCTTTGCGTGTATTTGTCCAAGGTACCCAGCCAAGGATGTACACATGACTCATGTGCCCAGAGAGATGTCCTTTCCAGAGATACACAGAGTCACGCACCGATGTGTGGTGGAGGTTTTGACACCATCCTCACATGCTGGTCCTATTGCCATTCACTGCTGAAATGTCATAACATTTCAGTGGTAGAGGCGGGGATTGAACCCAGGTATTCCGACCTGTGTCCCATAAATGGCCTACCTGAGAGCGGCTTGAGATAAGCTCTAACGTTACATACACCTTGAGGACACGAATACTGACTGCCTTAGTCACTGACATAGTCCCAGCGTCTAGAACAGTGTCAGCGCACACAGGCACTCAGATTTTGTTGACTAACTGACCCCCTAAATGGTTTGCTTAAGGTCACGCTGATAGTAGGAGATACAGCTGGGATTTGAATGCAGATTGTTCTGACTTGAAAGCCCTTGTCTTTCCCCAGTTACATTCTGTCATTCTGGGTTGAGTTTATTGTTCTATAATTATGATCTCCAGTTATGAGTTTATTGATCTCTAAACTGGAAAAGTGGTGCTCAGGAATCTGGGGCTACAAAGATGGATAAGATTTAGTTCATCCTCTCAAAAAAAAAACGGGATTGCGGGGCGCCTTGGCGGCTCAGTCAGTTAAGTGTCCGATTCTTGATTTCGGCTCAGGTCATGGTATCAGGGCTGTGAGATCGAGCCCCCTGTTGGGGTCCGTGCTGGGCCTGCAGCATGCTTAAGATTCTTTCTCTCCTTCTCCCTCTGTCCCTCCCCGCTAACCCCCACCCCGCTCACTCTCTGCACTCTCCCTCCCTCTAAAAAGAAAAGGGATTGTAATTGTCTGCAAGAATTCATATTCCTGGAATCATAGCCTCTTATTTCTTCAAACAAAACAAGTCCAAATGATGTAAACCCATGGTACATTTTAAGCCAAGAGTGCCTCTTCTATCTCCCAAACCCAGGATTATAGAAGTGGCCCACCAAGGTCTGCTGGCCTTAATTTCTTGCATACACCATTGGCTGGGTGTGTTCCTGGAACACTGGTGCAGGGAGAATAAGTTAAATCTGCAAACTTGGGATAGCCAAATCCCCATCCTAGCTTCTCTAGATTCCTTTGAAGTGATGTCCACAGGTCAGTTTTTATATGGACTTCCATGCCCCACTACTTTCTCGCCCGTCTGAGGGTTTACAAAAAATGAGAAACTTAAGCTAGACGACTAGACTGAGAAAGTGACGCTTTTAAAAGCAGCAGTCACGTTCTGATCAGGAACATTACTTCAGGGTTTACCTCATTTTCCTTCCTGGTTTTGTTTTCTATAATATTTAGGAGGCAGGAGGTAGTTCGAAGAGACGAGTGGTTTAAAAAAAATCTCTAAATTCGTTAGTTGAATTCCACAGGAGTGTGTGAGCGATCCCTTAATAATCCTACATCAATACGAGAGAAGTTGTAACTAGTTCACTTCATGTAATTATAGGGCAGCTTTCTGCCAGGCTTTAAAGATAGATTTTGAAATGTTTCTTTTTTCATTTGCCTCCTGCTGTGTGTCGGGAGCGGCTCAGGCTCCTGGGAGACAGGCCAGAGCTAAATGGGGGCCAACTGGAGAGGGAGGCACCAAGCTTTGGTTCCTGTTTTCCTATGCTCAAACTGCTGGGAGCACAGATATCTTACCAAAATGGTCTTCTGTGGAAAGCTCGGGGCCTAGAACTTCTCTCTGAATCCTCTCCTCTTTAGATCAGAGAAGAACTGATAAAGCCATGGTCCTGATAAGCTTCTAGCAAGATGTGCAGCAGAAAGCTTCAGATTTTGTACTAGACGGTAGTTCTTCAAGCAGGGTCCCTGAGCAGCAGCACGAGCCCCACCTGGAAACTGGCTAGAAATGCAAGTTATTGAACCCCATCCAAAACCCCCTAATTCTGGGGGTAAGGCCCAGCAATCTCTGTTGTAGCAAGGCTTCTAGGTGAATCTCATGCACCCTAAAATTTGAGAAACATTTCAGGGGACAAGATGTTGAAGAGCATTATCCTACTTAGCTTTTGTCCAGGTGAGAGTCCTAACTTTTAAAGAGAGGTTTATTCAAACGATGCCTGTCTAAACATTAAGACCTTTGGAGCTGAGCAGAGCACGGTTTACTTTTTTTTTTTTTCCTTTTAATTTTGTTTATTTGACAGAGAGACAGCGAGAGAGGGAACGAGGGAACACACGCAGGGGGAGTGGGAGAGGGAGAAGCAGGCTCCCCGCTGAGCAGGGAGCCCGATGCAGGGTTCAGTCGAGGACCCTGGGATCAGGACCCGAGCCCAAGGCAGATGCTTAACGACTGAGCCCCCCAGGCGCCCCAGAGCATGGTTTAAATTCAGGCTGTACCACTCACCAGCCACAGAGCCTGCGGAGTTATTTAACTGCTCTAAGCAGCAGTATGCTGGCAAATGCTTAACAGCTCTCCGTGGAAAATGTGTTTGCCCATTGCCATGGTGTGAATGCTCCCATCTTGTCTAATTTCAGGCTACCCACATGATGGTCAGCCTACTCAAAAAATTCCTGAAAATTTAGCAATGAGCTCTACCCACGTGAGCTGGTGTCAGCCCACCACTGTCTCTGAGACTCAGTTTCCTCGTCTGTCATATGGGTGAATTATCATGTTTACCCCCTAGGATTGTTGGAATGTTGAAGTGAAAAAATAACGAGAGTGGGTTTTTCTTGAGCACTTATACGTGCCAGGCACTTAGGAAGCATTATCTCATTGAATTCTCACACCCATGAGATAGCTACTGTGATTCCTAACATTTTATATATGAGGAAAGAGCTGAAGTGACTAGTCCACGGTCACACAGCCAGCACGTGGGAGAGTCTGAGTGTGATTCCAGAGCCTGTGGGGGAGAGGCGTGTGTGCTGACTTCTCAGCACAGTGATTGGCACAGAGTGTCACCCTGTAACTGGGAACGATTATGACAGACATGAACTTCCTAAATGCCCCTCCCTTTGGAAGGAGGGCTCAAAAGTTCATGCTAAATGTAACTTCTCAGCCACAGAAGCCACATTCAATTTCTTCTGGGAGGAAGGGCCAGTGTCTTAGTCCATTTGGGCTGCTATAACAAGTTCCACAGACTAGGTGGCTTATAAACAGCAGAAGTGTACTTCCCACAGCTATGAATGCTGGGAAGTCCAAGATGGGGGCACCAGCAGGGTGGAGTTCTGGTGAGAGCTGTCTTCTCGGTGTCTTCTCACTGTGTCCTCACACGATGGAAGAGCGAGGCATCTCTGTGGGGTCTCTTTTATAAAAGCACTAATCCCATTCATAAAGGTTCCATCCCTAAGGCCTAAGCAGCTCCCTAAGGCCCCACCCCCTAAGACCATAATCTTGGGGGGTTAGGATTTGAACATACAAATGTGGGAGGGGAGACACAACATTCAGAACATAACAGTCAGTGTGCCTGATTGGATTGCTAGCTGTTGATTGTTCATAAAACAGAGGATGAGTGCCTATAGGTAATAGCCACAGAGAACACAGCAACTCAGTCTCATTTTAATAGAGTTGTAAGCTCCTCCTGCCCTCCCCAGATCAATTTGGTATATGTTTCTTCCAGGCTTTATCTGTGTTTGTATGCCAATATATGTATACATACTCATATGTAGTTTCTTATTGGGTCATAGTGACACGTTTGGTGTTTGTTTTTTACAATTTGCTTTTCTTTCTGGTCTGAGAATACATCCTGGATATCTTTCTGACAGCAGTCCACACCGATATATCTCATTCTCTTAAATCTGCTTAGTGTTCCACAGTAGTCACACGCCGCCATTTACCTAAACGGTCCTGCACTTTACAGTCTTTTACATAGATTCCTGCATATAACTGTACGAGAAATTTCTAAAACTAGAAGTCCAGAGTCAAAAAGAAAATACAGTTTAAATCTCGATGAATGTACCCAAATTGCATTCTCCATGTGAAATTTTAAGCTGCCAACATTCAAGAAGGGAAGTGTCTGTTTGTCCGTATTCTCACCAACATTGGCATTCCTCAGATGATTTTTAAAAACTTTTTATTATGAAAATTTCTAAACATAAAAAATAGAGCACTAAATAGTAATGAACCACTGTGTACCCCTCACATGGCTCCCACAGCCATCAGCATAAGGCCAATCTTATTTTACCTGTACCTCACTCACCTTTTCCCCCTGCTGTGTTCAAGTGAGACAAAGCCAGGCTCTTTTCATCTATAAACAACTCGAAAGGTACTTTTAAAAGATAAGGACTCTATTTTTTTTATTTTTTTAAATATAGCCTCAATACCATTAGTACATCTAAAAAGTCCTTGATATTATGAAATATCCCATCAGTTTTCAAATTTCCCCAATTGTCTCATAATTTTTTAATAATTGTTTTGCTCAAATCAAGATCCACCAAGGTCCACACATTGCATTTGGTTGATATGCCTTTAAAGTCTCTTTTAATCTCTAGATTTCAAACACACACACACTTCCTCTTTTTTTCCTTATAATATATAAGAGAAATTGGGTCATTTGTCTTGTAGTTTGCCATTTTGTGAATTTTTCTTATCATCTCCCTGTGGTACCATCTGCCCTCTTCAGTCATTTGTTTTTCCTATAACTGATAATTAGATCTATAGCTATGCTGCCCAATAGAGAAGCCAAAAGCCACATGTGGCCATTTAACTTTAACTTTAAATTAATTAAAAGTAAATAAAACCTAAAGTCCTGTTTCCCAGTCACATTAGCCACCTGGCGAGTGCTCAGGAACCACATCGGGCTAGTGGCTACTGTGTTAGTTCAGAATAGCACATTTCCGTCATCACAGAAACTTCTATTAGACAAAATGCTTCTAGAGGTGTCAGTGGATCCTCTGATGACTGGTAAATTATTTTTTCTCATATGTGTTTAAGAGCAAAGATGAACACCCTGAAGTTTGCATTACTAGGCAGTCTCAGGTAATAGAAGGAAGTAACTAACGTGTGCCAGACTCCGCCTGTTTTAAGTGGCAGCTGCCTGTGTTTTCAGAAGATGATTAGATGTTTGTAATGAGTATCTCAGGTGTGTGAGAGCTTTTGTGGTGCCAAAGGTCAGCGGCTCCCCAGCATGCAGGAGACCCTGATCCTTTCCTGCCTCTCAGAAGGAAATTGAGGGAATCAGTGCGAATCCATAAGGGCTTAGTCTTGCAATTATTGTAGGACGTGCTGGCTCCAGACTATTCCTAAACGTTGCTCCTTTCTCAGAGGTGCAGGTGCTTCTGGCCGGAGCCTTCTTTCTGCCTGTGTCTTTGTTTTGGCATGTGGGTAATGAGCATATCTCATAGCACACCAAACAGGTTCCTCAACTGGCTTCTGTGACTTTTTGCAAAGTCCAGAGGGGCCATGGGGAGGGAGGGGACGTGAGCAGCTGCAGCCAACAATGGAGAATTCTGGCTGGTTGACTGGGCATTTTAGCAGGAACCTCCACAGATTCCTGATAAAGCCTTAACCAAGCTATGAGCACATGGATGCTTTGGGGTCCTGAGAGGAGATAGTATAGAAAACAAAGCAGCCCGTGAGGGTGAGGAGACCATCGTTCATGGAGTCATTCATTCTAAAAATACTCATAGAGCCGTGCTAGATTAAAGTTTCTGCCCTCACAAAATTTACTGTCTGGTCCAGAAGGCAGATCGATACTTAAACACCATCTGACAGGTAACAAGATGGGGATAAAAGCACATGGGAGAGATCCCTGAGCCAAACATGGATGTGGAGGGACATAGTGTTTAAGCTGAGACCTAGAAGACAAGTAGCAGCTGGACAGGAGGAGAGGGTGGAGTGCAGGAAGAATATTCTGGGAAGAACTTAAGAGGTGAGCATGCATGGGGCACTGGCAGTATACAAACATGTATGGTTTGGCTGCAGCGGGAAGTGTGAGAGGAGAACGGCCAGAGTCAAGAGTAGAGAGATGACCCATTGATTGATGAATGGAAAAAGAAGGTGTGGCATATATATATATATATATAACGGAATATTATTCAGTCATAAAAAAGAATGAAATCTTGCCATTTGCAATGACATGGGTAGAGTTAGAGAGTATAATGCTAAGTGAAATAAGTCAGAGAAAGACAAATACCATATGATTTCACTTACATGTAGATTTTAAGAAACATAACAAGCAGAGAAAAAAAATAAAAGCGAGAGAGCCAAAGCATAAAACAGACTGTTAACTATAGAGAACAAACTGATGGGTTACCAGAGGGGAGGGGAATGGAGGGATGGGGAAGTAGGTGATGGGGATTAAGGAGTCTGCTTGTCGTGATGAGCACCGGGTGAGGTATGAAACTGTTGAATCATTATATTGGACACCAAAAATTAAAAAACTCTATATGTTAACTAACTGTAAATAAAATAAAAACTTAAAAAAAGAAGAGTATAGAAATAACAACTGAGTAAATCCCACCATGTAAGCTGGGGCAAGTTTTTTCTTCCTGTGCCTCAGTTTCTTCTCCACCAAATAGGCATAGTACCCGCTGTGCAATGTTATGGGTAGAGCCCAATGACATAGCAGGTGCAAAAGTTATCTTCCAAACTATATTCTAAAATCCCAGTTGTAGAAAGACAATGGTTCTAGTCTGGACCAATTGCACCTCTGGAGCATGTGTGAATTAGGGGGCTGTATAGTGGTGCTGGAACAAGCTACTTGCTGGGTCACAAAAGGCCATAATGCACATGTCTTATGTCCTCTCAACTTCATATTCAGTGATGTCAGGTTGGTAGCCAAGGTAGGAGTATTTATACCATGAAATTTGGCAAACACTGCAAATCAGAGCTGTTTATTTGTTTGTTTGTTTTTGAGAGCTGGTTTATCAGCACACCACTAAGTGAGGGTGAAAGTCATGAAATTGAGTAAGAACCCTGGGCAGCAATTATCAAGGAATGTCCATCCACAACAACAGAGATTTTTAAAGAATGACTCTTACCACTCTTCCTGCCATCTGAAACAGGCCTACCCAAAGCCAGCCCTTAGGGAAAAGAACAGGAGAGCCACTCCTCCATGCCAACCCATTCCCAGACATGCCCAAGAAGTGTCAGTGACACCCAGGGCACGTAAATGAGATTGGAGCCTCTCAGATCAACAGCTGCTAAGAGCTGCTTTCTTTGGCTCATGTGGCCAGTGATAAATTGGATTTCAATGTTCTGAATAGGCGGAAAAAGATATCTCCTTGCTCCCTTCTGCTCCCTTTCCTGGAGCTGCCAGTTGGCACTTTTTGTCACTCATCATGGCTGCCTGCAGTGGAGATTATACACTTGGGGAAGAGGACATGTGGGAAAGACAGAGTCTTCAGTGGTGGAAGTCTCTGAGGCAGGTATCCATCGGAAAAACTGGGATATGGAGATAGCTCAAAGCACATTTGAAACAATGGTGCCTTTTGAAGGGTGACCCAGAAAAATACTATATTGATCTGTGGATATCTGTGACTAGCATGCTTGCATACTCCCAATCCTAGAGAAATAACTAGCTGGGCATGTTAGAAATTTATTTCAGGACCAGAGATGACAAAATATCAGAGTTGGAGTTCAGTTCAAATGGCATGGTGTGGTGTAGTATTCATTGATTCATTGATTCATTCATATATTCAACAAAAACTTATTGAGCTTCCTAGGTGCTGCTAGAATGTAAGTCCCATAAAGGCAGAGATTGTGCCTATCTTATTTCTTGTAGGAATGTCAGTACATTTTTGTTGAATGAATGCATAGGATGGCATCACTTTGCCAGTTGTCGGGGATATAAAGATGAATAAGCCATAGGCCCTTCTGCTACTGAGTTCAAGTCCAGAGGGGAGACAGACAGGGAAACCAGCAATTACATCACAAGGTGAAGAGTACTGTGTGATAGGGCACTTGTAGGGTGCAGTGGCTCACAAGAAAAGGAGACCCAACTCAGCCTTGAGGGCTGGGAGACAGTAAAGACTTTCTGAAGACAGAGAGGCAATGCCAAAAATATTGGCACCTATCTGGGAAAGACCTTATGGAGGAAAAAAACCCTTCACATAATTTGCAGTATCTCGTATTCCTTTTGGGGGGCAGGGAGAGAGAATCTCAAGCAGGTTCCATGCCCAGTGCACAGCCTGACACTGGGCTCAATCTCACAACCCTGAGATCATGACCTGAGCTGAAAGAAAGCTGAAAGAATCAGACGCTCTACCAACTGAGCCACCCAGGTGCCCCAGTATCTTGTATTCCCAAGAGGATTACTGACTCTATCTTAGAGTGAAAAATGATTGCAAACGGTTTCTATAATACTTCTAGAGCTTAATTATCAGAGACATTTTCCATTTCTCGGGGACTTTCAGAAGGTTTTCCTAAATTCAGGCTTTGCTTAAATGCCCCTGGGCCCAGTGGGACAGATGACATGTGGGTCTTTAGCATCACTCACTCCTAACATGGGGACCAGCTCTATAGGCAGGCAGGTGCTTCTTCTCCAAGGTCATGTCTGTCCCATTTGGTATAAATGAGAGGAATGCTCTAAATTTTCATTTGACAGAGGCAGACAAACTGCAGATTTGCAGAAGGTCCTTACGATGAAAATCTTGGCTTCAAGGACAGCTGAACTGAAAGAAAAGAATTCTAACTTCCCTGAGCTTCCTGTTTTCAACAAGGGTCACGCAGGCTTTTTCCTCTGGTATCACCAAAGTGCAAATAGGTATAAATATGCACACACAACCTGCAAGTCTTAAAGGATTGAGATGAATTAAGAAGCAAACTGTTTGAAATCAAGATGTAACTTTTGACAGAAGTCAAACTCAGCCACCTTAGTGTTTGTTCCTCTTCAAAGGTTTTTGACCCCCAAGGTTCTGGGGTCACTCACCGTCACTTCATGCCTCACCACAGTGGCCTGTTAGAGGCACCTGTACTCCACCGGCCATTCTAAGGAGGACCACATACACAGACATCAAGAGGACAGTAGGATAATCAGTCACCTTTTATCCATGACTCAACCGTTACCAACATTTTACTCATTTAGTTTTGTCTCATCCATCACCTTTATTTCTGGAATGTTTTAAAGATATTCCTGGAACTTTGATCCTTCACCTCAGTCTCTGTTATGTTTAGAGTTGGAAGGAATGGTAAGAATTACTATCTTTGCTTTGAAGTTGAAGAAACTGAGGCTCAGAGAGGTTCAATGCCTCACTCATGGACACAAATGTGTAAGTCTTGTATCCCGTCTAAGGGTTCCCTCCAGCCCCCAACCATATGGCCTGATTATCAGAAATGTCTGCTGTTTGCTTGGGTCATATTGTCCCTAGACATTCCTCCTTTAGCTGCAAATATCTTCACATGGGGGTGTAAGAGAGGGAAAACGTGAGGGAGAAACTCAGTGTCGATGTAACCAGAGCCTTTTTTTTCCCCCTAAGCCAGGGAATGTGGTGGTGGTGGGAGAGTCATTTGACTCATCTTTCCTCCCTCTGCATGTGGGATTTGGCTCAGGCTCTCAAACTATATGGAAAGAGATTCATTCACCAGGTGCCACACCTACTGGAAAAGCTTGCTTTGGAAATGAGGATAATGGAAGGGAGCAGAGTCGCCTCCCAACATGAGTGAGCAAGCTCCTCCCCTTATCCTTATTCCCATGCTCCCCTGGCCCTCCCTCACAGGTGCCTATCCCCTCCTGGAAGAAGAGATGACAATGGAAATGCTTTCATTCCCTGGGGAATTCAGTGCTATCCCATTGAACAGCTCTGGGACCTGGCACCCAACCCATTTCAAAAGAAATCCCAAGCTATTTATTAAGAACCAGCTTATGCTAGAAGCCAGGGATATGGCTATGAACATGTCTGGAATTACCTCCTATGATAGAGGAATGAGATCACCCCAAAGCAATCTCAGAGAAATGTTTGCAGGGAAAAATGAAAGCATGCTAAGGGTGACCCTAAAAAGGGGCTGAGGACTGTGAATGGTTCTATCTCTGCCCCCTGGTGTAAACTCTGCCTCTTTCAGTTTTTCCCTGCTATAAGACCCTTGACAACCCAGAAAGGAGGCAGGAGGAACCAAAGGAAAGAAGCATGACATATCCTGGGTACTTGATTGATACTTGATTAAGAGAGGAAGGCAGGAATGCTATGCCCACTGATTAAAAGTGGCAGGAGATAGATAATAAAGTACAGTGCGGAGCTATGGTGTCCAAGCTTTCTACCTAGGACTGGAAGAAGAGAAGTCTGAGACAAAAGATTAAGGGAGGGTGATACAAAAAGCGAGATACATGACAAAAGTCGCCAAACAGAATAGACTTCTAGATGTAGACACAGGGCCAATAACAAGAACTTTCCTTACATTGGTTCCCTTCCCAGCTTTCATCATCCTGTTCTTTTCCTCCATAATACTTACAGCAAAATGTAATTACATATTTAGTTATAAGTTTAATCTTGGTTTCCACAACTAGACAATGCCTGGCATAGTTGGCCTTCAAAAGGGTATATATTGAAAGAATGAATGAATGAATGACAAGTAGGGCTGGAAAAGTGAGGCCAGAAGATGGAACAGTGAGCTCATTACTCCTCTCTCTTCCTTTGGGCAAAATCTCAAGGAATCCTTATTTATTGAACACTTATTATTTTCCAAGCATTCTACAAGTACTCTATGATTTATCTCATTAGTCCTCCTAGCAAACCCATGAGGAAGTGTGTTCATAGGTTCCCAAGACCCCCTCAGATTTAGTGATTCACTAGAAGGGCTTGCAGAACTCAGCAAAGCTGTTACACTCACAGTTACAGTTTATTACAGTGAAAAGATACAAATTAAAGTCAGAATCAGAAAGAAACACATAGGGCAGAGTCCAGGAAAGACCAGTCACAAGCTTTCAGTTGTTCTCTCCCAGAGGGGTTGTACAGACCCTTATTTGACTCAGCAACAATGCATGACAGCACGCATGAAGTATTGCCAACTAAGGAAGCTCACCCAAACTTGATGTCCAAGGTTTTTAATGGAGGTCGGTCAGGTAGGAATGTGGTTGACTTCGGTCTCCAGCTCCTTGAGAGATCAAGGTTCTACCACATGACTCAAGCCTCCCACCGTAAATCACATTGGTAGCTTAGACTCTCTGGTGTGCCCCAAGGCTCCAAGTAAACCAAGTCTCTCTGAACCGGCAGGATATTCCAAGGGCTTAGAGGTCATCTCCCAGGTCAACTGCCAAACCTTTCATTGAAATAGGCAGGGTCTGAATGACCCAGACTTGCTGAGGGTACTGTACAGAGAGGTATATAGTACTGGTCCCAATTTGTGGATGACCTAAACTAAGGATCATGAAGGCTAAGTGATTTGGTGAAGTTACAAAAGCCAGAATGCAAACAAACACCCTACTGGATGCTAACATCTGTGTTCTGTTGCACCGTTATATCTCCCTTGACTGAGTAAAATTCTCTATGAAGAAAAGAAATTCACATAGAAAAAGAAATATCTCATAAGCCTGGCCTCAAGTGTAAATGCCCAGATTCAGGGATTTCCACTTAGGAAGAGCATAATATTGTGAACCTTCTGGTGATCTCAAGCCCCCAACTAGCAGATGGTCTTGATCCTGTTGAACACTGGGGGAGTTCTCCCTTCTCACCAGAGAAGACAAAACATTGTGCACAAGGGTGAGCCAACACTTTCTAACATACACTCCATTGCCCAAAATCTGCTCCAAAAGGATTACCATGGTGAGGGAGGGAGGCAGGGTGGCCCAATTGGCTAAGCAGCAAATAGGAAGTTAGGATCCAGGACAGTTAGTTGACCCTTTGTCTCACCAGTAAAATAAAATCACATTTATCTTCCCCAGCATTCCCAAGTCCTGTTCTGCTAATCCTGCAAAGTGGTCCAGATGCAAATATAAGATCACATTGGCAGATAAAGCTTCTGAGAAGCCAGTCAGCAAAGAAACCTATGTGACTTTGTTTAACTCCGCATTTCCTGAACTTGAGTATGGAACACTTTTTCAAGTGTGTGTAGGACCAAAGTATTAAAATTCAGGACAATTTGGAAAATATGGCCAAAACTCTCCTTTTTTATTTTCCACCTTATGCCAGTAAACCTACTTTCAAATTACTATTATCAGTCATATTTATTAACCTTGAATGTATCCCTCTCCTCCAGGAATGGCAATTACTGGATATTTCTTGATTAATTCACAAATTCATTCACTCTTCAAGCATTTATCAAATACCTGCTTGTCTTCAGGTCTCAGAAACAGAGGTGCTTTAGACACACATCCTGAACTCTCCGAAGAGAATTCATAGCCTAGTGAAGAATAACTTGAGCCAAAGGCCAGGATGTTTTTTCTTGGCTCTATTCTCTAGAGATGGGCGATCTCATGACCAGCTCAGGGAGGTAAGCAGTTAGCTCAGCATGTTGATTTTGGCCCCATCTGATGCCAGGAGTAGAGAGAACCAGGCCAAATCCTTTCTAAACCACTGGGAAGTGTCGCTAGTACATGGTGAAGGGCTCATTACATGGTAACAAATGGAGTTCTCATCCCGGCTCAGCCTTTTCCTTTGTACTGTGGTGGTTCTGTTCCACTTGGGCTCCTTTTCCTGTACCTTGTTATCAACCCACATGCCTCCTTCATGATTTTCAAATTGGAAATAAGCTCAGAGCTCACTGGCAACTATATCTCCTGCTGTTTCTGGATTCTACTATTTGGAGATTTCATTATTATGTAGTCTTGTTGTTTCTGGGTTTTTAGTATGTGCTAGTCAGGACTTACTCAGTTTCAAGTGTCAGAAAATAACTCCCAAGTAGTTTAGGTAATAAACAAAACATTACAGATATGGTCTTATTTAACTAAGTATCCTTCAAGCACATCTGGATCTAGGCATTCAAATTTTATTGTCAAGGCTCTTATCTCTCTATATCTCTTTCTGCTGCCTTCTGCAGCTTCATTCAGGAAGATGTGTCTGTTGGTTAGGAAATATCACCACTAGTAGTCCAAGGCTTACCTACCTCCTCAAGGCTTAGGATCCAAGAGACCATCCATATATTAAATGTCAGAAAAGTTTCTAGTTGGCCCTGTTGGAGGCAGATGACTGCACTGCATGAAGCACTATGCGAGGGGGATTTGGGTCCCCTGGCTAGCCTGGGCCACATACCCCTATGTGTGTGGTATGACCAGAGTGAATGACAGGCCTCTCAGAAGATGGAGAGAAAACAGGTGGTTCCTCAGAAAAGGAATGCTTGCCAGAATTTCACTACTAACATTCATTACTACAACATTCTGTTACTACTAATGTCTCTGCGTGACCTCGTTTCCATGTTTCTTGGTTCCATGCATTATCCCTCCATCAAAAGCATGGCCCTCGTGGCTTTCAGACCGTACTGTGGCGAAAAATGAATAGACAGATTACAGGACCATAGACGTCTTGAGCCTTTTGAATTATAGAAAAGGAAAGCTCTTTAGGCACATACAAGCTTCCATTGGATTATCTGGCTTTCAAAAAAATACCAGGAAAAAAGAGTTTGGTAATGACCTGGTTTTGAGACCTCCGCACCCACTTTATCCCCATTCCCCTTCCCACCTACACCTGTAGAGACAGAAAACAATTGTGGGTGATAAAAGCTATTACCAGCAACATAATGGGTGATAGCTGATGTGGAACTCAGAGTCATTTTCCCCTGAGAGAACAGTTGAGAACAGGATAGGCTCAACCAGCTGAGTCTCTTCAGGTGCTTAACTTTTATGTGAGGGCTCTGGAGTTCAATAATTCATGCTAATGCGGCCAGCAGCAAGCAAATTGCATTCACAGTCTCTTCAGATTTTGATTATAAAACAGAACCCCAAATGAGTTTTATGATGGAAAAACATACTTGGTGACTTCAGCTGGATGAAAGAGAATGAGGGTGAGAGAAGCACCAGGCCTGGGGGTCAAAAGAGCCAAGTCAGTCTCAGGGCTGCCACACTGACTGTGTGACCTTGCCGTGATAACGTTGAACATCTCAGAACTTTTGTTTCTGCATCAATACAATGGGATGATGCCCCCTGCTTCAGAGGACATAACATATGGAAAGTGAAATAAAGTATAATGTGAGACAAATTTCTGTGGCCCATCAGTACCAAAATAAATGTTAATTTCCATCCTCTCTTCAGATTCTCTCCCCCTCTTTCTGCACCTGACCCCACCCAACCCAGTTTACAACAGGAAGCTGGTGGTTCCTATAAGTGTGAATGTAGAGCTGAGAATGCCAGGGGAGACTGAACAGAAAGAAGGTGTCAAAAATGGATTGACAGTACGCTTCCACAATACTCGCCTGTACAGAGGGGAGATGGAGCGAAAATGAAGATGGTCAAGCACTTAGAACTATCTCAGGCTTTCAAAGTTCTTCACAGAGATTTAAGCACTGTGTGCAATCTCAGCTTTAATATACTTGCTCAGTAGTCATTAAAATACATTGCCACTTGCACTGGAATGTCTTCCAGAAAAGAAAGATGAAAGACAGCTTAGCCATTCACAAAACCTACATCAAAACTCCATTGCTCCCATTTTAGTTAGAATAAGATGTAACTCAGACAAGGGGCATCAAATTTGGATGCTGGGGGAGCTTGGTAAATATGCAACCAAGAGATTCTGGTCAAAGAGGTCAGGGATGGGGTCCAGGAATCTGCATTTTGGACATCTCCAAGGATTCTGGTACAGGTGAACCACAGACTTTATTTTCAAAAACACTGGCTGAGTGGTTAAGAGCTTGAGCTCCTCAGAATAGACAAACCCCACCTCAAATCCTGAACCCACCACCATCTACCTTCATGAACTTGGGCCACTTTTCTAACGTCTCTGATCCCCAGTTTTCTATCCCAGGTTGTCATGAGATTAAAGAGCTATTGTGGAGTACCTAGCACAATGCCTGGCATGTGGGAAGGAACACTCACTAATATTAGCCATTGATATTATCATTATTATGCAGAGTTAAAGGGGCTTCAGTGGCTTTTTTTCCTTAATTTTTTTCATTCCTCCTTCCTTTTCTTTTACTTTTACAAATCCAAAATAACAGTGCCTTAAGCAAGATGGACGTTTATTTAGGTTCCAGACAAAAGTCCAAAAGTAAAAGTAGTCCAGGAATTATCTGGTAGTTCTGTAACCCAGACTACTTCCTTCCCTCTCTCAGTGTGACCCCCCTCCTCCTCATTGTTCAAGATGGCAGCTAACACTCCAGCAATCGGGGCGCCTGGTGGCTCAGACGGTTAGGCGCCTGCCTTCGGCTCAGGTTGTGATCCTAGGGTCCTGGGATCAAGCCCCGCATTGGGCTCCCTGCTCAGGAGTGGCCTGCCTCTCCCTCTCCTGCTCCTCCTGCTTGTGCATGTGCTCTCACTCTCTGTGTCAGATAAATAAAATCTTTAAAAAAAATAAAAAATAAATAAAATTCCAGCAATCATGTCTGCATTCCACATAGCAAAATGCAGGAAAGAAAAGAGAAAATCAGTCTCTCTCAGAAACAACACATCCTAAAAGTTGCTTGTACCCCATTGGCCAAAACTTAGCTGCCTCGGGGAGTCTGGAAAATGTGACCAGTGTTCCAGGTAGCCATGTACCCCCAAAATGTGATTTATATTACAGTGGAAAATTGGAAGAAGGAGGGGACAACTGTTGTGCCCTGATCTACCTAACCCTAGGAGTCTAACAGACTCAGGTCATTCTTCAGAAATCCCGTGCTTTCATTCTGCTTCTACCTGCTTATTTCTCAGATAAGAAACTTCTTCAAGGGGCGCCTGGGTGGCTCAGTGGTTAAGCGTCTGCCTTCGGCTCAGGGCGTGATCCCGGCGTTATGGGATCGAGCCCCACATCTGGCTCCTCCGCTGGGAGCCTGCTTCTTCCTCTCCCACTCCCCCTGCTTGTGTTCCCTCTCTCGCTGGCTGTCTCTATCTCTGTCGAATAAATAAATAAAATTAAAAAAAAAAAAAGAAACTTCTTCAAGAAGGTAGTTGCATGGTTTGTTGATCCTACTCTGCTTGGCTTATTTTCTTCTTATTTTCTTTCCCTTCTCATTCCCTTGTATTTCTACTATCCAGTTTTTTCCCAATTTTTTAAAAATAATCTGCACACCCAACATAGTGCTCAAACTCATGACTCAGAGATCAAGAGTCAGTTGGTCTACTGACTGAGCCAGCCAGGCGCTCCTCTACTGTCCATAGAAAAGTTAGAAAACATGGCTAAGCATTTACGGAAAGCATTTTTTTAATATTCAAAAATATCAACACTTAGAAATAACCACTCTTAAAATGCTGATATAGCCATCCCAGGTAAAAATATACATATTTATCTACATTGAAAGTCTAGTTTTCATTTATGATGAAAACGTAACTGTTTTTAACGTCTTCTATTATACTTAGTATATGTCATGAGTAATTGTCAATGTTACTCATTCTAGATCAACGTCATCAATTTAATGACCACAGGGTTTTCCATAATTTATTCAACCAATCCCACTGTAATATCCACAGCACTGTGCTAACCCTCCTAGTACGCACGTCTTCACTCACTTGTCCACTCGTTTCCCAAGGATGAGCTGTGTTCGTATGGTTTTCTACCTCCTTGGGCCCCCCTTGCTGTGTCCAGGGTCCAGCAGAAAAACACTGCTCTAACATCCCATCAGCAAGGGACTGCTCAGGTCTTGTCTCTACCCCGAACTGCTTGCAATTCCTTTTCAAATGAACATCGCAGACTTGGACAGTTCTCAGAGAACTGAAATACTGCCTGCTTCCATCCCCTTATGAATAGCAAGACTGCCCCCAAGAGAGGGGACTACTTCAGCCCATTGCTGAGGAAAGCACAAAATGCAATACAGTCCCAGGTGACGCTGAAGGGCTAGTAAACGTCAGTTATTAGAACTTGCAGTCTGCCACTCTGACTTCAAGCAAGACCAAAGTGAGGCCCTTTCTGCGTGTAGAAACCAGTTTCTATTAGAGAAAAAAAATGCACTTGACTGAAACAATTATTTAGAGAGACAACTAATTTAACAAATGACAGTTCTTTAGCTGATTTTTTTTAAAGTGATGATTGATTTCTGACTAATTCTTTGTCTCAGTGCTTCCTAATGATCCAAACACTCATGACGTTTACACTTTTTAGAGGAGGCTGAAGACAAATTATGTTGCATCTCCCATAGAGCACTTTCTTTTTTTTAAATTAACTTATTTATTTTATTTTATTTTATTTTATTTTATTTTATTTTAGTAATCTCTACACCCAGTGTGGGGCTTGAACTCACAATCCTGAGATCAAGAGTTGCATGCTCCTCCAACTCAGCCAGCCAGGTGCCCCTTGTATAGTACTTTGTATTTTCAGGGACTTGTCACCTCAATTTTCTTCCCATCAACACTGAGGAATAGGTAAAACTGATATCATTAGCCTTTCCTTATTATAGCCATCCTATAAGAGATACCATTTATTGAGCCCATGCTGTGTATCAAGCAATACGCTAAATGCATTATAAATATTTAGGGCACCTGGGTGGCTCAGTTGGTTAAGCATCTGCCTTTGGCTCAGGTCATGATCCCAGGGCCCCAAAAAGAGTCACTGACTCACTGAAGCTCACATAGCTGTGGAGTCAAGTCCAAAATCCTGTTCCCTGCATAGTGATTAAGAACAGGGGCTCTGGCCCCCGCCCCTCTCTGTCTTCTCTGCACCGGGAGCAGCTCTCCTGCCAATAGCCCCTCATCCCCTGAAGATGTACACCGGTGCAAAGTTCATCTCCACCCCCTTCGTGGCCAGGACCACCTCTCCGCTGTTGAGCTGATCACCGTCTGCAGTGGTGCTAAAGCCACCAGAGACACTGACAGATGAGGTGCCTCTAAGAGCCTCAGCAGCTTGGCAGCCCCACGTCCCCCGACCTCACTTATTCCTCGCCGCAGCTTCCGAACCAGCACCATTTCAAGGGACATCGACACAGCAGCCAAGTTCACTGGGGCTAGGGCTGCCGGAGTAGGGGTGGCTGGCTCTGGGGCTGAAATTGGGACTGTGTTTGGGAGCCTCATCATTGGTTATGCCAGGCATCTCACTCTGAAGCAACAGCTCTTCTCCTACACCATTCTGGGCTTTGCTGTCTTAGAAGCCATAGGGCTCTTTCGCCTGCTGGTGGCCTTTCTCATCTTCGCCATGTGAAGGAGCATCTCCACCTCCCATAGGTCTTTCTCCAGTGTCCCATCTGCCCTGTATGTTCCTTTTCCTCTACGTCCCCAGGCAGCCTGGGGAAAGTGGTAGACTCAGGGTTAACAGAGGGAGAACAAATAAATACTGTATTAATAAGAAAAAAAAACAAAGAACAGGGACTCTGAAATCATGTAGCCTGAGTTCAGACCCCATATCTGCCATTTCCCAGCTGTGTCCCCTGAGGCAAGGTAGTAGCCCACTCTGTGCCTCAGTTGCCCTACTTAGGAGAGGGGTAATGAGAAACTATCGCAAAGGTTAAAGAAGATGATGCGCATCCAGCACTTTGCACATAGGAAGTGCTCAGTAATCAGTTATTAATGTTATACCTCCTGTCCCCCTCGCCTGTAAGCTAAAAATATATTTCATTGGTCTGTGCCGCTGCAGGTGCCTCGAGCAAAGGCCTTATGCAACTACCGAGGGCAGAATCCCGGTGACCTGAAGTTTAATAAGGGAGACGTCATCCTTCTCCGGAGACAGCTGGATGAGAACTGGTACCAGGGCGAGATCAATGGAGTCAGTGGGATCTTCCCAGCCAGCTCCGTGGAAGTTATCAAGCAGCTACCCCAGCCACCCCCACTCTGCCGAGCCCTCTACAACTTTGACCTACGAGACAAAGACAAGAGTGAGAACCAGGACTGCCTGACCTTCCTCAAGGTAAGATTCTGGACGGCCATGGGAGCCACGAGTGACTGCATAGAGACTGGAAGAACCTGGAATCCTATAATACTTGCTGATTTTAAAAAAATGTATACATATTTTCACGTACATGTTTATATGTATTTACGTCTGCACATGTATGTACGTGTGTGTGTATACAATGCAAAACTAAATGGAAGTTGCCAGAGAAATCTAATGAGAGTTTGATGGAAATCCTTAAACCTTTCCTATTGTAATTACACAAATAAGTATTCACTTCATTCATTCATTCATTCATTCATTCTGTAGTCATTCTTGAGCACCTCTTCTTTGCAGGCACTGGGGATGCAGTGTGAACAAGTCACAGTCCCAGCTCTCAGGCAGAGTGGTTGGACAGACAGATAAGTGGACAAAAATTTACAAATACATTTTGAGTGTGCTGGGCAAAATACAGCTCTTACCTCTTTATGTATCTGTAAGGGCATTCTTGCTGACCAAGTTCTGAGCCCCTAACTCGACTCTTTACAACATTCTATTTTATTATAAACATTGTATTCAAAGCCTTCCAAACACACAATAAGATAATTATACCTTTATATATAAATAACCTGTTACAAGATATATTTTCCAAGCACATTAATTACCCTAAGATTTTTTTTTGCCTCTTTTTTTTATTGGACAATTCCTCACCATGTGCAAGTAACAACTCTTTTACTAATGTCTAGACTACTTTAATTCTCTGTATTCAGTATTTATTATTCCTTAAACATTCGAATTCTCTCACAGAGGCCGAAGTTGGGGAGATTTTCCCTCTTTGCTGCTTATGATAAGTACATCAAATACCAGAAGTGGCTCTGGTACAGTAGCTCAGGAAAGGTCTTTCATTTTGTAAAACATTTTTATTCCACCACTACCAGAATTGAGATTTATTTCAGGGTGCCTCAGACTAGCTAACATCGCTGTCCTCCATATTTTGAAATATTGATCATTATTGTCTTGGCACCTCAGGGTGAATCCCTTGAGGGAGGCCATTCTGTGGCCCAAACTGCAAAGTCTGTGCTTCAGTGCTTTAGAGGAAGGGCAGTTTAATCCCACAGATAGGTATTGAGTATTTACTTTGTGCCAGGCATTAAACACTGAGCTCTGGGGACACCACTGGAGTAAGGCAGAGGCAGGAAGCATTTTCTGCATTTTTGCCCCTTTCTGGGAATTCGCAAAATTTGCAAAACCTTACTCCACCAGCCCGTTCATTCACTGAGCCCATCCGTGTGCCAGGCTGCCCACTGGGGATAAAATGGTGAATCGTTGTCCCTACCTTCACAGAGCTGGCAGCCTAGTGGAAGGAACAGACACATGAATGGGAAATTATGAAAAAAGAACCAGAAGAAAGGATTTGGTCCATTCTAGAAGCTATGGAAGGCTGCAACTACATTAGGAAATTTCATGGTCTTCCTAAACTCAGCATGTCCAAATTAAACCCAAGATCTTCCCTCCCAAAAGCTGCTCTTGTCCTAGTGTTTTCTATCTCAGTAGACTGTACAATGTACTCATACATTCACTTATTCATGCATGCAACATTCACTGAGAAATATTTACTGAATGACTACTACATGGGAACCACCGTATTGGGTGCTGGGGACACAGAAATGAACAGAGCAGACAGAGGCCCTGAACACATGGAGTTTATAGTCTGATGGGGTAAACAGGCCTTAAAGAAATCATAACCTATAAATGTGTCATTGTAAATTATGATGGGGTAGAGAAAGCTAAGAAAAGGTATAATGCAGTAATGAACTTAGATTTGGATTCATCTAAATTCCTGAGAGGCATGGATCAGAAGGTCAGGGCGATCAGTGGATGGATATTCCGATTTGGACTGATGAACAGGTATGGAAGTGGAAAGGCATTCCTGATACGGTATACAATGAAAAACCAGTGTGTACTCTATGACTTCTTTTGTATGAAATGTAAGGATAGGCAGAAGGAATGTATACGTATACATAGGCTAGGAGTCAGAACAGTGGTTACCTCTTGCTAGTTGATGGGAAAGGGCACAAAGGAGACTTGTGGGTGCTGGAAATGTTCTATATCTCTTGATCTGGATGGGGTTTCATGGATATAGTTAGTGTTAACATTCATCAAGCTTTACATCCAAACTTGATGAACTTTATCATATGTGTGTTTGTTTTCAGGAAAGTTTTTAAGAATCAGTGTATTTATATGTATATATATTTTGTCTTCATAGAGAAGAATCTGGGGGGAAATGTGCTAATGAGGATGTTAACAATGGTTGTATCTATATTGTGGTAGGATTATTTGTTTTACTATATTTTCTAATGTTTCTACAAATCTACATGTAACCTTTTATAATAAGAAAATTTTGAATAAAAGCCACCTTACATTTGATACCTTAAAAATTGAATAGGGGTGCCTGGCTGGCTCAGTCAGTGGAGCACACTACTCTTGATCTCGGGGTGGTGAGCCTGAGCCCCATGTTGGATGGAGAGATCACTTAAAAATTTAAAAAAAAAATTTAAGTTGAATAGGTTCTGAAAGTCTTCAAAATTAGAATATTTATTCTTCCTTTTGCAAAGCTAAAAATCTATCTCCCTATGGCTCCCATATTGATTTCTCCATCAGATTAATATAAACTAAAGCCCAGATTCTGCTGGTGATTGAAAATTAGAAACATTTCCAAATTTTCTGTTGGATTCTACAGGTCCTCCAAATTATTTCTACTCCTCTTGCCGCCTTGGTGACCCAAATGCTACCCTTTACAGAGGAAGATTTTATAAATAAATTATGAAAGAGTTACAGTTCTTGCAACCTATAGCATCCATGATTCCACACTGATCTCCACTGAAAGCTTTCACCACCTGAAAAACAAGAGCAAATGCTGACCTTGACACTTTGTCTCTTTCAGGACGATATCATCACTGTGATCAGCCGAGTGGATGAGAACTGGGCAGAAGGCAAGTTAGGGGATCAAGTAGGCATCTTCCCCATCTTGTTCGTAGAGGTATGTATCAAGTCCACATCAGACGCATGCTCATTCCGAAATACACATGTGCCACAGGGACGCCTAAGAAAAATGCCTTTTTGATAAGAGGCTTATTTCAGAAGTTCACTAAGGTCTCCAAAGAAAAGATGCCAAAAGATAACACCCAGGTCTGGCAAGAGTGTGGGGAAATGGGCTTTTTTATTCTGCTGATGGGAGTGTAAATTGTGCAATTTCTCATGCTCAAACTCAAACAAACCCATATCAATAACATTAAAAACCTCCATCGCCTTTGATTCAGCAATTCTACATCTGAGAGTTTATTGTAAAGAAATATTCAAACAAGTATGCAAAGATATATGTATGGAGTGTTCACCATAGCCTTGTGTGTAATGGTGAAAAATCAGAAATAATCTAAATATCTGACAATAAGTATTTTGTTTTTAAAAATTATGATGAAAAATATATACCCATTAAAAATAATATTAAAGGAGAATATTCAGTATCATGGAGTATTTGGTATTACGGAAAGAGGTTTATTATTTCTTGGTTAAAAAAAAAAAAAGTTTAATGGGTATAGAGTTTCAGATTTAGAAGGTGAGAAAGTCCTGAAATCTGTTTCACAACAATAGGAATATACTCAACACTACTGTATCATATACTTTAAAATAGTTATTAGGATAAATGTATGTCATGTGTTTTTTACCACGATAAATAAATGGAACTGTATGAAACTAGGTTTATAAATATGTGTGTGTATATATAAATGGATAGAGGACTGGAATGTACAAAAATATTAACAGTGTCCAGATAGTGAAATTCTAGATAATTTTCATTTTCTTCTGCAACTTGTTTTATAAATCTTTTGAAATGAGCATATTGATATATTCCTTCTAGGTTTTTTTTTAAGCTACTTTAAAAAGAAAACAAAGGAAGGCCACATGCTAGACTATGTCTACGTACTTCTTAAATATAATACTATAACCTGGAGTTCCTAACCTCTTTATCCTCAAGCCTCACCCTAGCTTGAGGCAGGTCATTACAAATTTAAAAGAGAGTTTCCATTGTTTAACCGCATTAATTGGATGCTTACCAGGCATAAAGCATTAAAAGTGAGCAGTGGGGAGCTACAAATTCAGTAAAAGGCACGCTTTCCACCCTCTAGGAAGGTAGGGTGAAAACAGACAAAGGCATAGTTGGAGATACAGGGACCAATTCTTTCATTCTTAAGAGCCAAAACAGGTTCTGAAGCGAGTGATGTGCCCAGGACACTATCCAGCTTGCAAGGTTCTCTCTAGCTCTTCCAACTCAATCAGTGTTGAAGGGATGAAAAATGGAAGAGAAGGAAAGAGGATGAGTCCCAAAAGGTTGGTCTTCTTACAATCTCTAGTAAACAACATTCTCATTATCAGTGCTTTTTCTCTTACTGAGGCCCCTTTGAGGCACACATACCCAATTCTCTCTACCTGTTCAAATCTCCCTCAGGTTATAAGGCTCAACTAGAAACTTTCTTCCTCCATAAAATTTCACCACTAGTTGACCACTCTGTTGTCTCTGTCTTCTCTAAATACCAGATGGCTGTGCTGCTTATGCTGCACAGGTTAGACTAACACAGAACAGGTACTGTGTAAAAAAATTAGCTTAACAAGTGAATGAAAAGACAAAATTTAGAAAACAAACCATTCAGTGTGACCCTGTCCTATATATGTATACTCAGTCATCCAACTAATTTTACGTTGCATACCTGCTAAGTCAGGTCCTAGGCTAAGGTCTGAAGATGCAGACAGGTGTGAGTCCCTACTTTCAGGGATTGTAGAGTCAGACATTAATCAAGTAATTCTAAGTGTAATGAATGATGCAAAGAGTGAAGGAGAGGGAACTAAATGGGGGAGGGACGGAACGATGTGCAACTTCTGTGGGAAGGGGGTCAGCAAATGCCTTTTAAGCCAAGATGAGACAGATGATTAGGAGCTATGTAGGGGAGCATGGAGGGAAGCGTGCTTTAGGGAAAGGAGGTAACATGTGCAAAAGTCCTGTAGGATGAGGAAGTGTAGGGAATCCAGAGGACCAAAAGAGTACTAGAGCTGTAGCTTAGAGAGTAAGAGAATGACACGATGCAGCCAGGGAAGTGAGTGGGAGACGGATCACAGAGGGCTTTATAAATCATCCTGTATGAGTCAGGATGAGCTAGGTTTTGCTGTGGTAATAAACAGCCTGCAACTGTCACTGGCTTCACAAAGATAAACTTACTTCTCATCCACATTACATGTTTGGCATAGAACCGTGAGAGGCTCTGCTCACAGAGTCACTCTCGAACCCACACTGAGGCTGGGCCATCTTGTGGTTGCCATCTGGAACAGACAGACTTCCCCAGTTTTCACGGTGAGGGAGGAGTAAGGAAGAGTGCGTTGTACATCAGTAAATGCCTCAGCTCAGAAGTGACACTTGTCACTCCACTCATTGCCCAATGGCCTGAACCAGTCCCCTAGCCCCACCTGTCTTCAAGGCAGCTGAGAAGCACAGGGGAGTACAAGGACTGTCTAGTAAATACCATGGTCTCCACCATATCATAAAAAGGTTGGACTTGATCCAGAGGTCAGTAGACACCATCAAAAGATTTTAAGGGACCCAGTAACTCCATCAGACCTGGGTTTACTAAAGACAGCTCCTCTGGCTACAGTGGGAAGAATAATTGGAAAAGGAGAGAGGAAGAAGCAGAAATAGCAGTTAGGAGGCCAGTGCATGCATGGCTCAGTTACAAGATGCCAGTGGGCTGGACCAGGAGGTTGGAAACAAGTTGGCGGATTCAAACACCACTTAGGAGGTGGACCCAGAGGACTTGGAGGTTGACGGAAGTGAGGAGGGCAGGAGTGGTCAAGAATGCATGCCTCACTTCCTGCTTTTTGTGCCTAGGTTAGTGGTAGAGGCATTTGCTGGGTCAAGCAACATTTGCTAAAGAGGAGCAATTAACAGTAATGGGGAGACAGTGCTTAAGTCTCCAAGGACAGAGATCGGCCACAGTTAATACCTAGCTGGATACATAGGAAGTGGTTCAAATTTTGCATTTCAGAGTTTGCACAGTCCCCTGCATTATTTCAAGAAGCTTCTCCATAGCTCTGGGGGGGGAAAGGACCATTGATTTTATTACCCATCTCTGATACCCTTTTTTCCAAAACTTCTACATTTAATGATTATTCATTCGGACACTCTCCCCACCACTTCACCTCTAAAATTAGTGATTACAAGAACCCTCAAGATTATCACCAAACTAGCCATTGCTTCATTTGTTCTCCTAATTGCTAGGAGGGGAAAAAGATAATCAAGTGGCTGCTCTAATCTGGGAACCTGATTTTCAAAAATTACTTGAAATCTAAATTGAGCTTTTTAAAGCAGTACTTAAATTTTGACTTCAGTCATTTCATTAAGACTAGCACTTGCTGAGAACTCTTTAAATAAGTTTTGAATTACCAGTGCCATGCAAAGCAATTGGAAAGAAGAAAAGCTTTCTTGTAAGAGTGACGTGGGTTTTTGTTTTTTTCCTGCACAAACAGGATTTTTCTTGTTAATGTATCGTTTGATTTATTGAATAGCACCTGGATAAGAAGGTGGTAAAACAAATGCTGAGCTCACAGCCACTCCTGTCAGGACTTCTCCAATGAGGCCTGCCTGGGTTATGTGAACCTTGCTCAGCCCAGTGAACCTCAAGGATATTGTTTCAGATGAGTGGGTACAAATTTAAGAGCTGTGCAATCCTCCCCCAACTGAGCTATTAATCATGTTGGCAGAGCACAGGGCAGAGTCACACAGAGCCCTTTGTCAGTGTTGCTGATGAAAACACTGACGGTGTTGCTCACCTGGGGACAGAACAATTAGGTAGAGGCAAAAAAAAAAAAAAAAAAAAAATTCAACCTATTTCATTATAGCTGTGAATGACCGTAAAGAACTTTACTCATTCAACTCAAAGACTATATATCGTCCTCTTACTGGGTGAACAATGGAGGGATCGGTGCTCTGGGGAACAGAAGACACTGTCCCTAGGCCAGACTGCCGTCAGAGCTTGCCTAGACAATTTCCGGAACTTGCTCATCTCCCTACTTCTGGGCTGGCACTTCTGTATAACAGCCAGAATGAGCTTTTATGTGTTTCTTCTTATTTGCATACGGTAAAATTTACTCTTTTTGGTGTTCACTTCTATACATTTTGGTAAATGCAGACACCCCCATCAAGATAATAGAATACTTCCAACCCCCCCCCCCATACAACAGCATGATGACTCTTCATAGTCAGCCCCTTCCCTGACTCCCAGCTGCTGGCAGCAGCTGATCTGGCTTCTGCTCCTATAATGTTCCTTCTCCAGAATGTCCTATCAGTGGAATCCTACAGAATGTAGCCTTGGAGTCTGGCTTCTTTCACTTAGCACAAAGCATTTTGGATTCATCGTGTTGTTAGGTGTCCCTTTTTATCAATGAGCCGTATCCCCTGTGTGAATGTGCCGGAGTATGTTTGTGCACGGCTGAAAGACAATGCAGTCGTTTCCGGTTGTTAGCAACTATGAGTAAAGTACTGTAAACATTTGCATACCGATTTTTGAGTGGGCATAAGCTTTCCCATCTCTTCAGAAATTACGTAGGAGTGGGATGGCTAGGTCAGAGGCTAAGTATGGGTTTAACTTGGTAAGAAACTGCCAAACTGTGGCATGAGCTTTTAGAAACACAGATCATGTCACTCCTCTACCTAGTCCTGCCAGAGGCTTCCTATTACACTTAGAATAAACCTGAGCCTCCCAGGACCTTTGGAACCCAGCCCCTGCCTGTCTCTGTGGTCTCTTTACTACCTAGCTCCTCACGCTCTCTGTTCCAGCTTCTGTTTCTTTCTTGATTTTTGTCTCAAACAGACTGTTTTTTTCCCTCTTTAGGATCTTCCAGCTTTTATGATCCCTTTGTCTGGAATATTCTTACCCCCATCTTCATATGGCTGGCTCCTTCTTGTCATTGCGTCTTGGTTAAATGTCACCTTCTCAGTGGGATTTCCTTGACGCCCCCCCCCCAAAGTGGGTGCCTCCCCCTGCCACTCTCTATCATGTCAAAGCACTTATTTCTGGGGCGCCTGGGTGGCGCAGTCATTGGCCGTCTGCCTTCGGCTCAGGGCGTGATCCCGGCGTTCTGGGATCGAACCCCACATTGGGCTCCCCCGCTGGGAGCCTGCTTCTTCCTCTCCCATTCCCCTGCTTGTGTTCCCTCTCTCGCTGGCTGTCTCTCTGTCAAATAAATAAATAAATAAAATCTTAAAAAAAAATAAAAAGCACTTATTACTATCTGGTATTTTCTTGTTTTGTGGTCTGTTTACTGGCTGTGCCATTTATAAATCACCTTTCTGGACCACAGCCCTCACATCTTTAAAGTAGACATAATAATGCCACTTCCCCTACCTCAGGATTTTCTTTTTCACAATATGACAAGCTTCTTGAGGTAGGAACTACCTCCTCTTTAAAATTTTCTGTATTGGCTATTTGAATCATTTGCACATCGTCATAAAAAGTTCTTAAATGGGCAAATTCCCTTTTACCTTTATAGTCGAATCTCTACGTTAGACTGAGACATGTGGCTTTGGAGGGCAACTTTGTCAGCGAATTTCAGCCTTCCGAAGGAGCTGCACGCAAAATACAGCACAGTCGGTGGTTGTGCTAGAACTAGAACTAGATTGCAAGAGCTGGTTTTTACATTTGCAGGAATTTTGCTACCTAGTTGTAAACCATTGGTAGATATTTATACCATAGAAATTAGTAAACTCTATGAAACAGGGCTTCCTCTTTTCTTTTTCTTTTCTGTTCTCTCCTCTCCTCTTCTCCTGGTTTACCAGCGTTTCACAGACTACATAGTATGGAATAAGAAAGAATGGGGGAGATGAAAGTGTTTAAAGGAAGTAGTAAAAGATGGTCTTAGCAAAAAAGATTCAAAGTTCCGAATGGATTTACATTCTGGTGCAGATGCTTCTCGAACGTATAAACCTGAGCAACTTCGCACACGCACGATTGCACAAGCACTCAGCACCCCTGTGGGATAGGGCAGAGAGCTCGTTGCCCTCAGGTAGCTGCCAGTCCAAGATGGGGGGGGGTGCGTACGGAAGGGAAATGGCTGTAGCGCAGTGTGTGAAGTGCCGTGGTGGGAGAGCACGGGGGCCGCAGCCCACCCAGGGGCATTCAGGAGTGGCTAAAAGAGGAAAAGGGTAGGTGTGCCTGGGAAGACTGGGTGAAGGGAGACTGGTCCCGATCAGGGAAGAGTATCATGGCTTATTTTTCCCCCCTGTGGACTGCAGTAAAGAATAAGAGCCGTACCTGCTTTGCAGGAGAGTTGTCAGAATGCACTGATACTGCAAAGGAATTGGGACACATTGCTAAAAGATGGAAGTTGACCAAAGATGACGGTAGTGTCTGAACTGGCATCAGACTAAGCTGGGTCGCACTTAGCTGCCCGCACCAGATCAGGAAGACTAACTCCTCCTGGACCTTCTGTGTTTTCAGCCAAACCTCACAGCAAGACACCTCTTAGAGAAGCACAGAGGCCGGCAGTCAGCCCACACAAAGAGCCTGTCCCTGGTGCCCTCAGCCTCCCGAGGCAAAGCAGCCCACACGCCCACGCTGCGAAGGGGCCCTGGGTCCAGGAGGAAGGGGCCTGGCCAGTTCTCCATCACAACAGCCTTGAACACTCTCAACAGGATGGTTCATTCTCCCTCGGGGCGCCAGACGGTGGATATCAGCACTCCGGTGCTCATCAGCTCCAGCAACCCCTCTGTGATCACCCAGCACGTGGAGAAAGCGGATGTTCCTCCCATTTCTATGGGGCAGGTAGGAAAGAAACGCTGGGATAAGGGCACCTTGGTATCGGGCAGGTCGTGCACACCATGTCACAAGCAGTACTGGATCTTTCGTACGTGTGGAGCATCGATGATGCAGTAATAGTGACCAATGCCGTGCGTATTATGTGTCAGAGCTGTAGACACATGATCTCATGTTGTCCTTGAAACAGCCACTTGAGTTAGGTAGTATTACTGTTATCCCCATTTTACAGGTGAGAAAACTGAGGCTAAGAGGAGTTAAACAAGTTGCCAGATCCTCATAGATACTTTGCTTTCCCTGCCAAAAGCCATGACATGGTTCCTGTCCCTTAAAGAACTTCCCTCCAAATAATGGCACCCATTTTCCAGAGAGGGTGTTGGCATCATGATTAGAGATTCACTTTTCTGTCCTGTGACATCACGTGGAAAGGAAGGAAAAGACAGAAAGGGAAACTGTGTGTTGCTAGGTGTTTCCAGGACTGGCGCCATAATCGGCCGGGCCCGGTGAAAGTGCAGTAAGATAACACGTGCAAAGTGCTTAGCACAATGCGTGGCACATAACGAAACACCCAAAGAGCACTGGCTCTTCATACTGTTATTATTAAGCCTGAACACTGAGTTGCCAACGGAAGGGAGATAAGCCAAGCGGCAACTGTGGCAGTCCAGAAGCAGAAACACTTCTAACAGCATGTGGCTATTTAGGTTGAAGGGTACTTGGAAAGATGAAGGACTGGAGGTATGAGGCAAAGTAATTAAGAGCGACGACATGTTGGGGATACTGCTGAAAACACTCTTTGGAACCATGCAGGTGGCAACTTGAAATGACAAACTTCAACTTGCACTGATGTGTTTTTTTGAAGTTGTAAATCCTGTTTTAAAACATGAATCTCTACCTTGGGATTAAAGGACTTAATTGGACTCTAATCCCTTTTTAACAAGACTAGGAGGAGGAGAAAGTCAAGGGTTTCTCAAAGACCCGTGTGCTGCTCTGAAACGAAAACAATCTCCATCTCCAACATTTTATAT